>NC_048299.1:116937114-117117341 GCF_013100865.1 Trachemys scripta elegans | reverse complement strand
AGAAGCAAAGGGAGGGGTGTGGCAGCTGAGAACGCCCATGGGCTTAGTTTGCAGGCAGTGCCCCCAAAGAGAGGCGAGGCGTGGGGGCACACAGAGTCTCTTTGGGGGCACTGCCTGCAAACTAAGCCCATGGGCGTTCTCAGCTGCCACACCCCTCCCTTTGCTTCTGCCTCCCCACATTTCTGCAAGCGCAGAGCTGCCCGGCTGAAAAAAGAGGGAGCTGCTCAGAAGATGCCACTTTCTGGGTCCTATTGCTGGTTGAGCTCCCCTTCTGTGTGCTGGGAGCCACTCTGTTTTCTGTACAACAGTGAGTGACCATGGTGGGGAAGGGCAGAGGCAGGCTGGGACTAGGGGGAAAGAGGCAGTGGTAAAGGAAGGGGGTGGGATGGGGAGGGGAGGAGATGGAGCAGTGGGTAAGGGGCATGGGATGGGGAAGAGAAGGGGATGGAGAAGCGGGAGCAGGGGGAAGTGGGGGCTAGGGGAAAGAAACAGTGGGGAAGGAAGGAAGGGGATGGGATGAGGAAGAATGGAGTGGTGGGGAAGGGGCATGGGATGGGGAAGAGAAGGGGATGAGGGAAGTGGGGGCAGGGGGCAAGCTGAAGCCCAGCATGCAGCATCCCCTTGTCAGAAGCTGGGACTCCCCTGTTAAGCAGGCCCATTGATGAGCTCCCCCAGACACCCTCCCCACTGAGCCCCAACCACCTGCACCTGGACTCCCACCCAAATGAACCCTACCTCCACTGCACCTAGAACACCCTCCCCCCTCCCCCGCTGAGCCCCAAACACCTGGGATGCCAGTGGGGAAGGTCTCTAGGAGGGGTGTGGGCTGGGCATAAGGGTGGGACACTGGGCAGGGGGGCGGTGTGGGGCAGGCCTGCCCTCAAGGGGAAGGGGCATGCTGGCAGCATAGGGCTGGGCAGGTCAGTGTGCATCTGGCAGCTGCAGGTTTGTAAACAGTGCCCTCCTGCTGGGCTGCGTGGAGTGGGGCTGCTCCCACCATGCTGTGCCTCATTGTCCCCAACCCACCCTTCATCCTGGAGGCTGATCATCCTGTCCCCCTGCACCTTGCCCCATGGGAGCCCACAAATATGTTTGGTGCCGGTCCCACAAAATGTTAACCCGGCCCTGATAAGTTGGGTGACCTAATGAAAAAATGGTAAAGGAAAGGGGGCTGAGTATTATAGCCAATTGTTTAATCTTTTGCTCAACAACATTTCCTAAGTATATGCACTGAAGATATTAGGAATAGCCTATAGGATAAAGCTTAAAATCTGTGCAAGAAATGGCCACTGTGTGCAAGCCCAGATGTCCCATGAGCTCAAACCACAGAAGGAAGGGTACAAATCCAGTGTAAAGGGGGGATCCCCTCCGAATAGTTCCTCTTCTGGAAATCCCCATCACAAACCTCCCATGAATGAGGAGGGTCCAAGAAGGTGTTTCCAGTGTATCTCTACTGAGCACCTGAGAAATCAGTGCCCTGAGCTAGAAGAAACTAAGCCTATCCAACCCATGTTAATGCAGCTGTCCTTAATACAGAAGTCCCTGAGGTACTGACAGGTCACCTGGTTACTTCTGTGAGGATGGATATGGAATTTATTAAGGTTGTCAGAGTAAATAACAAGGAGTGCATAGGGTGGAGAGACACTGGAAGACAGAACTCAGCCCAGTGGTTAGGGCAGTCTTCTGAGTAGGGGGAGACTCCTCTTCAAATCTTTGACAGTGTTCTAACCACTGGGCAAAAAGTTATAAGGTGGGCTCCTCCTCCTCTGGCCATATTTTAAATGGGAACTGATTAGGTAGATGTTCTGAGAGGACACCTACTAAATCGGCTCCTAGGGAAGATAGGTGGAGGAGTGCCTATCTTCCACTGATTCGTGGATCACTCTGGGGCTTAAGTATAAGATAGGTGTCTGAACTGCTAGAATGAGGAAGCATTGTGTTTGCCCAGAGGCAGAAACTTAGGTACTTAGGGAGCTTTTACCTTAAAAATTTAGGTGCCAAGTGAGTTTAGGCACCTACAGAGTACAGTGGCAGCCAAGCCGGGGGTTTATGGATCGCAGTGGGGCCTAAAACTGGGGTTTAGGCACCAAAGTACCTTTTTGGATCTGGGCCCTAGTCTCCACTCCTCCCCCAACACATAGGTGGTTGTCTCATTGCAAAAACATCCATATAGTGCAAATGTATGCAAAAAAATAGCCTGTGGTATCTCTGTTAATGAAGGGGGATAGCTCCACTTGTGAAAGAGAACTTTAAAAACAAATTAAACAAAATCACAGAACTAAAACAATGATTACTAATTATGATGTTTTCACTTTTTTTCCCTCTTGCTTCCCATCCCCTATCCTTCATCTCTACTTGGAAATTTAACAAGTGGACTATGAAAGCTGGTATCATGGGACAATTGGAGGCGGAAAATGAAATCTTAAGAACAATAACAAAACTACAACAATACTACTACTAATAATAATTGTCTAATTTGGGGCTGTTTTTGCATCCTCTATTTCTCTGAGATTCCAGGTGGCAACAATAGCTACAAGCACTTTTTCTCCTCTGGGTTTGGCTATTGCCTCCTGTAGTACAAAAAGAAACTGAGACAAGCCCTTGTATCAAAGGCCTGGTATGAGGCAGGACCTGCTTCCAAAATTTGGCAAGAACAGGGCTGATATTGCAGATATACACATTCCTAAGAAGTGCTAGACACAAAGTGCTCACGCAAACACATATAAAGTGGTATCAAAACATCCCAATATCAAAGATGGTACAAAAATATTACCCAAAGATAACAGGAACACACTGACTCCTCATAAAAGATAAGGTCAGAATGACAGTATGTAATAAAAATGTTTTGATTGAACCAACATGTATAAAATGATGGGTGATAAATAGCAATGTCGGGGGCAGTAATTAACTATGTCAAAGGGGCAGTACTAACTTGTTTGTATCGGGGTATAAAGATGTAGCTCAGAGGGATTACCTTCGTCTGGCTTTGGGGAGGAACAGAAAGTCCCGCCTTTCACTGAGCTGGTCCATTATTAGGGGCATACTTGTATTAGTGGTCGGGTAGAGTCTGCGAAATACTAGTAACAAGCTTTGTCGACAATAAACCTGGCTGGGTGCCTTCATCCCTTAACGGGCCTTGCAGTCGTTGAGTGGTTTGCTCGTGGTCTGCCATGCCAGCTGTCTGCGCAGGGCTGGGGCGGCACACAGAGGGAACACACACACACAGCCAAACATCTATCAACATCTAACCGCACTGGTGACCCATGACCATGGACCTTGTCACATGCAGTTTGGATTCCTGCACTATACTCTGTATTGGATTATTTTTTAAGTCAACTCAAAATCTACGGCTGGTGTAGAATGTAGCTGACTGCTGTTATATATATGGACTATATTACACCGATTCTCCAAAGACAACATTGATTTCATATTCATTTATATGTGAAATTCAATGTTTTGATACTGATCTGTAAAGCCCTATGAGGTTTGCATTGTAGGAACCTAAAAAAATGCTTTTTCCTCATGGATTGTGAAGGCAGTTGATGTCAGCTTCTGGGCTGTTTTACTGTGTCCCTAGATTTGAATAGGGCGTAGACATCATGGAAGGCCTTCAGCTTTGGAATTTCCTTCCTTTATTGTTCAGATACTTGAACTTCAAGGCTTTATATCTTGTCTTTATTCAGACTTTTGACTAAAGGAGTAATTGAAAAAAAATCACACTTTTTTCTAGACTATAGTGCTTATTTGTGAACAAGTTTTGTGTTTTTTTTTCCCTTCATATTTCATACACATGCACTAAGATTGTTTAAGGAAATCTTTTGTAAATGTCAAAATGAATGAATGAAGAGGTCCATTTATCAGAAATCTAAATATTATCCTTAATATCAGCTAAACCACACTTTTCCACCCAGCACATAAACCTATCTGGCACATCTTAGAAGAAGCACTGATGGGACTGGGATGTGATTTGGCCTGATGAGGTGTTTAAGATAATTTTACAAATAAATTGGAAGCATGCACTGCCCTCAGGGCATCAGATTTTATATGGCAATGCTCACATAATTACCCTAAGATGGATTGCCATAGGACTCCCTGGGCCTCTGTCTGGAATAAATCCCACATCTAGATAGAGAAAGAAAAATGTGACTGGCAGGATTGGCAGGATTTTGGTATGTGTTAACTTTCAGATCTCTAAATTGTAACCCAAAAGCCCTTTTACACTTGTGACTATTTGTGTAAAATGGCAAGCATGACCGTAACCAATTTTTAAAACATTATTAGCTGAGGTATTAACTTGGGATTGAGATGTCCTCTTGCAACTAGCCATGTCCATGTCCTCTGAGATATATCATAAAATGACTAGCTAGCCAGAAATTAGTGGTATCACAGATCTATAATTGCTTTATATATTGTCTATTTGGCCTACTACTGCCTTTTCAGGAGGCCAAGGTTACTGCATCACAAATATCAGAGGAGAAAATGGGCATCCAGAACAATTTACCAAATATCAGATTTATTTAGGGGGGATTTCTTATTTTTATGTCTGCATACATTGTACCAGACACCAGCAGCTCTTGTGGAATGTCAATAAAAATGCATCTAATTTTTACTGAAACCATTTTTCCTCTTTTTTTTTTTAGAAATATTAGGGGCTTTGTGGAGAAAATAGTATGTGATCATGTAACCAAAGACTATCATAATGCATACAAACAAGGGCTCTGAAGTAAGGTTGCAAAGGAAAGCTTAATTCTGGTATTTCCTAATACTTGAGTACTTGACTTTGCCAACAATGTTATTTTAACATAGTTTTTTTAATGGAATTCTCTACTATTGAATGACTTAAAAATTGACAAAACAAAAATTATCATCATGTAGAACTATACTGAACCCACATGAGTCATCAGTAGAGTTGGGATCTTTAGATCCACATTACAGTCCTCCCTCGCTTGAGCTAACACAGTAATGGGAGCAGATCTATGGGCATCTGGGACTGGGGCTGGGACACATTTTGCAAGGAGTTTCACAGCTATTTGCTAGAGAGGAAGGAATGTTGAAATTCAGGAATCCTGGGTTCTATTCCAGCTTCTGAGGGATGTGATTTCTAGTGGTTACAGCCTTTCTACCCCAGCATCTCCTTCTACCTTTCAGCTCTTATCCCCAACTCCTACCCCTATTCCTGTCTCCACTCCTATCTCCCTGCCCCTCTGCCCCCATATTCCTATTCTCCTCTCTCTTCTGCTGACTTGACTCCTGCCCTGTCCCCCATCCCCAGGAGTTCCTATTGTGACGGGTTGGATGCCCATCCAGGATGCCAACTAATGTGCTGGAGTCTCAGTGAGCCTGCCCGTTCCACCAGCCTGGGCTTCCTCACCCTGTCTATGCTGTGCCAGGCCCTCAAGCCTTCTCTAGCACATGCACACAAATAAAGGCCCACCCAGCTGCAGACATAGATTGAAATCAGCTCTGTGTGGGAAGACTTACCTAGGAGAATGGCCAGCACTCACATGCACACCTCTTTTGGGGTATAAACCTAAAATAATATTGTCTTGTGCTGTATAGAAAGATCTGCACAGTGCAAGCTCATAAAAATCTGCCCTCTCCCTCAATGTGAAGAGAGATATCCACAGCTTTTTGGCCCCATCCCAGATATGAATTACACAAACTGGGTTTTGAAATAAACAAGAAATAAATTTATTAACTACAAAAGGTAAATTTTAAGTGATTATAAGGGATAGCTAACAGACCAAAGCAGATTACTGAGCAAATAAAACAAAAACACGCAAACTAAGCTTAAAACACTCAAGAAACAGGTTACAAAATGTAATTTCTCACCCAAAATGTTGTTTTAGGCAAGTTGCAGAGTTTCTGTAGCTTAAAGTTCCATTTATTTCTCCTTACAGACTGGACCCCTGACTCAGTCTGGACTCAGCCCTCGCCATTCCCTCAGCTTAGTTCCTTTGTCTCTTCAGGTGCTTTTAGCAGTCTTTCTTCTTGGGCGAGAAGGCAATGGAGAAGAGCCAAGATTAACCCCCTCCCCAGCCTTAAAAAGGATTTTACCTAAGGTGGGAATCCTTTCTTTGATCCCCATACTCCTACAGTGGAAAAGTACCAGCAAGTTAAGACATTGTCCAGCACCAGGTGACAGTCACCTGACCCTGCAGTGTCAATGCAGCATCCCCGTAAACTTCCCAAGAAGGAGTGAGATTAGAATTTTCAAAATTCTATTGTTCTTCTTAATGGCTTATCCAGGCTCTTTGCCTACAGTCTGGTGGTTGTTTTCCAGGTGAAAACACAGTTGTAATTGTTACATAGTTAATATTCCTATCTCCAGATACAGAAGTGATACATGCATACAAATTGGATAATCACATTTAGTAAATTATAGCCTTTCCAATGATACCTTACGAGACCCATCTTGCATAAAATATATCTTAGTGATGCCATATCCATATCATAAGCATATTTCCATGAAGAATATGGGATATAATGTCACACCTATCTTCACTCCAACCCTTTATCTTATCCTGTATTCCTCACTTCTCTGAATTTGTGGAGCAGTTAACTTCATCCTTCTCCAAACCTACCTCTCCTGTCCTGCAGCCCACCGCTTCCAGCAGCTCCCGTTGGCCAGGAACGGCGAACCGCAGCCACTGGGAGCTGTGGGGGGCCATGCCTGCGGATGATCAATGTAAACAAAATGTCTTGCGGTCCACCAGCAGATTACCCTGATGGGCTGCGTGCCAAAGATTGCTGACATCTGTTGTATATAATGCCAAGTACTCTGAAAAATCATGTCCTAGTTGTCTCAAACTGATACCCAAAATTAGTAGATGCTTTTTTACTTTAATCTCTCTGTGCCTCATTTTCCAATCTGTAAAATGGGGATAATGCCACTTCCTCACCTCAGGTGTGTTATAAAAATAAATTATTTAATATCTGTGAAGCATTCAGATACTATAGTGATGAGCTCCATAGAAAAACCCATGAAGAAATTAATAATTCTGTCTTCAGAATAGGTGCAGTAAATAAGGTCTAGAGACATACATTGAACAATAAGGATAAAACAAAATATTGAATAGCTGCTCATTGAGTGAGCACCACACATTCTGTGCACTGAATGAGGCGGAGGTCTTGTGAAAGAAATAGTATGTGATCTTGTAATTAAACACTTTATCATGATGCATATGCACAAAGAGGCTGAATTAAGGTTGCACAAACAACCTTAACTCTGGCATTTCCTAAGCTTTGCGTGCTTGACTTTGCGACTTTAATAATGCAACTTTTTAACATTATTTTTTGTGTGTGTGAAAAAAAGGGTAATCCGCTGGCAGGCCGCAAGACATTTTGTTTACATTGATCATCTGCAGGCATAGCCCCCCCTCCTTCCTCCCCCCCCGCAGCTCCCAGTAGGGGCGGTTCGCCGTTCCCGGCCAATGGGAGCTGCGGGAAGCGGGAGGCCACAGGACAGGAGAGGTAGGTTTAGGGCAGGAGGAGGAAGTTAACTGCTCCATGAATTCAGGTAAAAAGCAACTCTTTTATTGACTATAATGGGAACAGAATTTGACTTAAGCTGTCTTACAATGTAAGAGCTAAACGATTTGTATAGTTGTTAAATAGTGTCACGGAGTATTGGGGAACTCAGGGCCCTGCACCCCCGGCTTCCTGCGATTCACTGCGACTCTCAGCCAGCCAGTAAAGCAGAAGGTTTATTTGGATGACAGGAATACAGTCCAAGACAGGTCTTGCAGGCACAGACAACAGGGACCCCCTCAGTTAGGTCCATCTTGGGGTCCCCGGGCATCCCAGCCCAGCCCCCCTTGGGAGGTCAGAGCCATCTCTGCCTCCCAGCCATCTCTCCAGCCTGCTTCCCACACTCTCCCTTCAGCGACCCCTCCCACAGCCTTTGTTCAGTTTCCCGGGCCCCGGAGTCACCTGGCCTCCAACCCCTTCCTGGGTTTTCATGTTACAAGCTCAGGTATGTTCCCTCGGGCAGACTCCCATCCTAGTCACACTCCCCTGTCAGCATTCATCCACCCCAGCAAGAACAGTCCCAGTTCGTCACAAATAGCAAGACCAAAATCAAACTGCAAAAACAGGTCCATTGTTACTGGCCCCACTTCTTACCACCAATGAGCACTAGTATTTGCTGATGACTCATAGATCTACCTCTCTACTCCAGACCTACCTCCTTCTGTCCAAAGTAAAATCTCAGCCTGTCTCTCTCTGACATCTCTTTGTGGATGTCTAGCTGCCAAGTAAGCTTAATATGGCTAAAACTGAATTCATAATATTTCCCCAACCCCTCCTCCCCCCACATACACCTCCTTTCTCAATCACTGTGGACAACACCACCATTGTGCCCATCACTCAAGCCCATAATCTGAGTGTCATCTTTGACTCAGACCTCTCTCTAGGTCCTCACAGCCAGCCTATGTTTAAATCTTGCACATTTTTTCTGCACAACTTCTTTAAGATATGGCTTTTCCTATCCATCCACACAGCTAGAACTCTCATCATCTCAGGTCTCAATTACTGCAACATCCTTCTCTCTGACCTTGCCAACTACAGCCTTGTTCCCAAGTATCGATACAGAATGCTGCTGCGAAGATCACTCTCCTAGCCTGTTGTTTTGACCATGCCACTCCTCTCCTTGCATCCTTCCACTCGTTCCCCCTGCTCTATTATATCAAGCAGAAGCTGCTTGTCTTCACTTTCAGGGCCCTTCACAGCCTAGCCCCATGCTACTTATCTCTCATTCACTATCAAAATGTTGCCTTCCGCCTCTGATTGGCCCATGATGTCAGCCTCACCCACTTGTTAAATTTTCAAACAAGCACCTTCGTGCTTTCCCTTATACTGTCCCTCATACTTGGGAGTAGCTCCCTGTAAACGTCTGCAAAGCTACCTCATCCTCCTTCAAATTCTTCTTAAAATGCATACAAGAAACATGACAATAGTTCCTGGTGCACTGATGCCACTGCTTATCATGATGACCAATATTGTCTAACTGTTTCTTGTACTCCCCTATCTGTCCATCAGTACCCATTTGTTACAATCTATGTATAAGACTAGAGACAAGATCATTGGGACAGGGACTGTTTTCTTCTGTGTTTGTACAGCACCTAGAATAATATCATCCTCGTCCATGACTAGGGGTCTTAGGTACTATGGTAATAAAAATAATAATAATAACAAAGTATTTATGCTTTTCTAATTCTTAGCAAAACTCCCACCTTACACTGTGGAGAAAGACAGAGAATTCTGTTAATTTATAAGAGGAGGTTAAAAAAAATATCTTGAGCTCATGAATGCAACTACTTTAGAAGCAAATTCTCCTTGAGTGTCAGGATGGAACATCCCCAGTTCCAACTTTTTGTGTTTTAATGAACTAAGCAATAACTTAATCAACAAAGCAATTCAAAACTTTGTGGGGCAAAAGTGCACCATTTTGTTTTTACTGTCTGATTCATCTGCTAAGCCAGCTACAAATCAGTTGTTTTACATTATTTGGAGAAAACTGGAAAGGAGATCCATGACAGAGAATGTCCTCAGCACAATTAAGAAACATTTATTTTCTGTTTTTATTACTTTCATTTTATATCTTTTCCTTTTTTTATCCCATTCACCTATTAATTATATTATTATTTGCTATTATTATATTATTATTATTTCAAAATTCTAACTGATTTCATTTTCAGTTTTACTTATTGAACATTGGCAGAATATGAACTTATTACCTCCCATAGACTTTTCTCCAGTTATGATACTTATTTTATTTTTGTTACTGTCTTCTAAATTTTGATGAGCTTTTATTGGTCTAATTGAAAGGAGCAATGTAAGTGGTATTTTTTTTAAACCACAAAATATTTGTTCAAAATCTGTGTAAACCTATTTCTTTAGCTTAACTTCATAAAAGAAAATAATCCTCTTGGTTTTTTTTAAGAGGAAGCCTTATGACAGCTACTGTTCATGTTCTCATGTTATCTCAATTGCCTCAACAAAAGCCAACAAGCTACCCAATTACAGCCAGCAGCTTACACCCATAAAATACCTTCAAAAATGACTCCTGTGTCCTAACTGCTGGCAAAGTGAATACAAAAGAAAACGTTTAAGTTGTGGCACATCCCCTGCCATACTGATATGGAAATACCATTTTCCCTGTCTGTGCACATTTTTCTCATGCCTCTGTGTCATGGAGGGCTCTGCCTGAAGTACAATTTGTGTGGTTTTACTGCCTGAGGTGGGGAGGATTTGGGAAGGCCACTAAATGCCTCCTCTGTAAAGCTTAGCTCAACAAGGGCTCCCTCCTTATACTCACACAGCAGGTCTTGAGGAACTAATCTGGGCACAGCAGCAGCCAGGCCCAGTGCAATCCATGGCTGCTACGGCAGCTGTAATTTAGCTTAGTTGCAGTTGTCTGGAGGGAGGATTCTTTCCCCACACTCAATGGATCCTGGGGTGTTTTGAAAACTGTGTTAAAATTGCAAGCCACCACTTTAAATTCTGGGGGGTTCTGGTTCTGCTTGAAGGCTACTCTGTAGGGAAGAGCAATCTGGCTTCTATTTTTCTGGTTTGACTAAAAGTAGGGAAGTGGTATGGGCCACTGACCTAAAATCTGCAAGATAGTCAAGTCCCCAGGCAATTTTTCTTCCTATACTTCCCATAGCAATGGGAACTACAGACAATATATATTCCTGCTGTTATGGTCTTCTCCTCTAGCTGCTGGGGACCCAGATGCCCCAGAAAGCCTTTTGGCCAGTTCCTAGGAAGAATGCACGATTCACATCACTTCATTTTTTCAGAGTATTTTATTTGTTTAAACACAAACAAAACTAAATCATAGAATATCAGGGAGGGAAGGGACCTCAGGAGATCATCTAGTCCAACCCCCTGCTCAAAGCAGAACCAATTCCCAACTAAATCATCCCAGCCAGGGCTTTGTCAAGCCTGACCTTAAAAACCTCTAAGGAAGGAAATTCCACCACCTCTCTAGGTAACCCATTCCAGTGCTGTACCACCCTCCTAGTGAAAAAGTTTTTCCTAATATCCAACCTAAACCTCCCACACTGCATCCTGAGACCATTACTCCTTGTTCTGTCATCTGCTACCACTGAGAACAGTCTAGATCTTGCAGGTAGTTGAAAGCAGCTATCAAATCCCCCCTCATTCTTCTCTTCTGCAGACTAAACAATCCCAGTTCCCTCAGCCTCTCCCCATAAGTCATGTGCTCCAGCCCCCTAATCATTTGTGTTGCCCTCTGCTGGACTCTTTCCAATTTTTCCACATCCTTCTTGTAGTGTGGGGCCCAAAACTGGACACAGTACTCCAGATGAGGCCTTTCCAGTGTCGAATAGAGGGGAATGATCACATCCCTCGATCTGCTGGCAATGCCGCTACTTATACAGCCCAAAATGTCATTAGCCTTCTTGGCAACAGGGGCACACACTCATATCCAGCTTCTTGTCCACTGTAACCCCTGGGTCCTTTTCTGCAGAACCGCTTCCTAGCCATTCGGCCCCTAGTCTGTAGCAGTGCATGGGATTCTTCTATCCTAAGTTCAGGACTCTGCACTTGTCCTTGTTGACCCTCATCAGGTTTCTTTTGGCCCAATCCTCTAATATGTCTACGTCCCTCTGTATCCTATCCCTACCCTCCAGCGTATCTACCACTCCTCCCACTTTAGTGTCATCTGCAAACTTGCTGAGGGTGCAGTCCACGCCATCCTCCAGATCATTAATGAAGATATTGAACAAAACCGTCCCCAGGACCGACCCTTGGGGCACTCCGCTTGATACTGGCTGCCAACTAGACATGGAGCCATTGATCACTACCCGTTGAGCCTGATGATCTAGCCAGATTTCTATCCATCTTATAGTCCATTCATCCAGCCCATACTTCTTTAACTTGCCATCAAGGATACTGTGGGAGACCATATCAAAAGCTTTGCTAAAGTCAAGGAATAACACATTCACTGCTTTCCTCTCATCCACAGACCCAGTTATATCTTCATAGAAGGCAATTAGGTTAGTCAGGAATGACTTGCCCTTGGTGAATCCATGCTGGCTGTTCCTGATCACTTTCCTCTCCTCTAAGTGCTTCAGAATTGATTCCTTGAGGACCTGCTCCATGATTTTTCCAGGGACTGAGGTGAGGCTGACTGGCCTGTAATTCCCCGGATCCTCCTTCTTCCCTTTTTAAAAGATGGGCACTACATTAGCTTTTTTCCAGTCATCGGGGACCTCCCCCGATCACCAGGATTTTTCAAAGATAATGGCCAATGGCTCTGCAATCACATCCGCCAACTCCTTTAGCACCCTCAGATGCAGCGCATCCGGCCCCATGGACTTGTGCTCGTCCAGTTTTCCTAAATAGTCCCGAACCACTTCTTTCTCCTCAGAGGGCTGGTCATCTCCTCCCCATGCTGTGCTGCCCAGTGCAGCAGTCTGGGAGCTGACCTTGTTCGTGAAGACAGAGGCAAAAAAAAGCATTGAGTACATTAGCTTTTTCCACATACTCTGTCACTACGTTGCCTCCCTCATTCAGTAAGGTGCCCACACTTACCTTGACTTTCTTCTTGTTGCTAACATACCTGAAGAAACCCTTCTTGTTACTCTTAACATCTCTTGCTAGCTGCAACTCCAAGTGTGATTTAGCCTTCCTGATTTCACTCCTGCATGCCTGAGCAGTATTTTTATACTCCTCCCTGGTCATTTTTTCAATCTTCCACTTCTTGTAAGCTTCTTTTTTGCGTTTAAGATCAGCAAGGATTTCACTGTTCAGCCAAGCTGGTCGCCTGCCATATTTACTATTCTTTCTACACAGCGGGATGGTTTGTTCCTGCAACCTCAATAAGGTTTCTTTAAAATACAGCCAGCTTTCCTGGACTTCTTTCCCCCTCGTGTTATTCTCCCAGGGGATCCTGCCCATCAGTTCCCTGAGGGAGTCAAAGTCTGCTTTTCTGAAGTCCAAGGTCCGTATATTGCTGCTCTCCTTTCTTCCTTGTGTCAGGATCCTGAACTCGACCATCTCATGGTCACTGCCTCCCGGGTTCCCATCCACTTTTGCTTCCCCTACTAATTCTTTCTAGTTTGTGAGCAGAGAGAAGCGCTCTGCCCCTAGTTGGTTCCTCCAGCACTTGCACCTGGAAATTGTCCCCTGCATTTTCCAAAAACTTCCTGGATTGTCTGTGCACCGCTGTATTGCTCTCCCAGCAGATATCTGGGTGATTAAAGTCTCCCATGAAAACCAGGGCCTGTGATCTAGTAACTTCTGCTAGTTGCTGGAAGAAAGCTTCGTCCACCTCATCCCCATTGTCGGGTGGTCTATAGCAGACTCCCACTATGACATCACCCTTGTTGATCACACTTCTAAACTTAATCCAGAGACTCTCAGGTTTTTCTGCAGTTTCATACCAGAGCTCTGAGCAGTCATACTGCTCTCTTACATACAATGCAACTCCCCCACCTTACATACAATGCAACTGCCCTGCCTGTCCTTCCTGAATAGTTTATATCCATCCACGACAGTACTCCAGTCATGTGAGTTATCCCACCAAGTCTCTGTTATTCCAATCACATCATAGTTCCTTGACTGTGCCAGGACTTCCAGTTCTCCCTGCTTGTTTCCCAGGCTTCTTGCATTTGTGTATAGGCACTTAAGATAACTTGCTGATTGTGCCGCTTTCTCAGAATGAGACAGGAGTCCTCCCCTCTTGAACTCTCCTGCTCGTGCTTCCTCCCGGTATCCCATTTCCCCACTTACCTCTGGGCTTTGGTCTCCTTCCCCCAGCGAACCTAGTTTAAAGTGCTCCTCACTAGGTTAGCCAGCCTGCTTGTGAACATGCTCTTCCCTCTCTCTGTTAGGTGGAGCCCATCTCTGCCTAGCACTCCTCCTTCTTGGAACACCATCCCATGGTCAAAGAATCCAAAGCCTTCTCTCCGACACCACCTGCGAAGCCATTCGTTGACTTCCATGACTCAATGGTCTCCACCCGGGCCTTTTCCTTGCACAGGGAGGATGAATAAGAACACGACTTGCGCCTCAAACTCCTTTATCCTTCTTCCCAGAGCCACGTAGTCTGCAGTGATCTGCTCAAGGTCATTCTTGGCAGTATCATTGGTGCCCATGTGGAGAAGCAGGAAAGGGTAGCCATCCGAGGGCTTGATGAGTCTCGGCAATCTCTCCATCACATCGTGAATCCTAGCTCCTGGCAAGCAGCAGACCTCTCGGTTTTCCCAGTCGGGGTAGCAGATAGATGACTCAGTCCTCCTGAGGAGGGAATCCCCAACCACCACCACCCGCCTCCTTCTCTTGGGAACGGTGGTCGTGGAACTCCCATCCCTAGGACAGTGCATCTCATGCCTTCCAATCGGTGGAGTCTCCTTCTGCTCCCTTCCCTCAGATATATCATCTAATCTACGCTCCGCATTAGTACCTGTGGAGAAAACATGAAAACGGTTGTTCACCTGTACCTCCATTGCTGGTACCTTCTTCTGGAGGTCACATGCTGCCAAATTTCTTCACCGTCCCTCTGTCCCTGCTGCGCAGCCTGCTCTGATTGTTCAGAAGTTGTGCCCATAGAAGCATATCCTGACGTCTGTCCAGGAAATCTTCATTTTCTCTTATGCAACGCAGGGTCGATACTTGTTTCTCTAGTCCTCGAACCTTCTCTTCCAATATGGAGACCAGCTTGCACTTCTGTCCTGTGGAAGAAAGACAAACATGGCACAACCTGAACAACAGCTGAACACTCACCTTCCATATTACCTTCCTTCTATGAGCTTCCTCAGCTGTTGCAGTAACTACTCAGAGAAGCCTGCAAGATGAAAGCCTCAGTGCGCTCTCCCCAGGCGAACTCCCAGGCAAAATCCCTCTGTTAGCCTCTGCTGACTGCCTTTTTTTATAACAGTCAGGCCCATTCAAGGATGGATATAGAGTATCAAGGAGTCCATAGTCCCTCAACAATAATAATTTAATATAGCATATCAAATAAAATTTCCTTTTGAATAACTGTTCTAAAAATTAATAAGCATTGATAAATAAAGTAATAATTAGAGCTGTAGGGAATTTTCTACTGAATTATTTTTTAATGGAAAATGCAATTTCCACTAAATTCAGTTTCCACGGGAAAATTTCAATTTTGCTGAAATTAAATATGTTGTTTTAGGTCGGTTTGACCTGAATTGGAATATTTTAGTTTGTTGAATAGACCCAATACATTTTATTTTGAATCAGTTGAACCTTAAATTACATGATGCTGTGGTGCCTCATCGAGTTATAGGTCAGGTGCTTCAGATTCCTGCTGTCCCCATGGGTCAGGCTCTTTGACCAGACTATATTTTTCATGATGAAAATCACATGATTTCAGGTCCATCATAGGACATGTAGTCTGGCCAGGATGGCCAGAGAATAGGGAGAAATGAGGGCAATAGGCACCCAAATTATACTTTACATAAGGCACCCACATCATAGTTAGATGTAGTTTAATGTTGAACTGACTCAAAACAAACATTTTGATTTGGTTCAACAAACCAAAATGAAAAAAATTTGATTCAGGAATGTTGGAATATTTAATTTTAACCAGAAATGTTTCCACATTTTCAGAATTTTTCATTCCACAAAATTTTGATATTTCAATTTTTCCTCCCACTTCAAAACTAAAACAAACATTTAAATACCTAAATTTCCCAGGAGATGGAAATTCTGATTTTCACTCAGCTTAATAATAATAGTGAACAAATATAGTAGGAAAATGTTAATTTTTAGTATCTAGTTTAAAAATTTATCTTCCAAGTAACCTTATTAAAATACTTCATTAAACCAGATATTTGTTTAAAGTCTTTTCATAGATATATACACAAAATTCCTATACTGACCAAAATCAGATATCTCCATCAGCAACCAATGGCCTCATGAAAACCACCAGGCATTCTGTAACCACCAGGGAGTGGATGCCATGAAGTTGGATTCTGGTCAGATTTCAATGGGAGTTGCGCGCGCACACACACACGCACACACACACACACACACCTGAGGCAGAATTTAGCTCATTACATACACATCTTGAGACAAAGGTTTTATTTATTATAAGCAGAGTATGCTAGATACAGCAAATAATCAAAGTTAATCACAGAAATAATAAAAAAGGAATTTCTAAGAAATTACCTTCCCTCGCCAATATTATAAACATTCATATTTTACATTTATATCTCAACAATTCTTGATATAGTTATTTTCAATATTGTCCTTTTCATGGTTTTGTAAAGCAGCACCAAAGGGTCATAAAATAGTGAGACAAACTTTCCCCTTATCCCCACCCCATCACTAATGTTGTCATCTTCCTAGGTCTGTGGAGAGTTTTGCCACAAAACAACACTGTGAGATGCTTATCAGCAATTAATAATTATCTCCTTGTCTGTTTGCAAAAGAACCTGTTATAGTCTTAGTTCACATTAAAGAAGTCTCTTTATCAATGGTGTGACCTTTTCCAGGAGAAAAAAGTGCTGAGTCCTATACAACTAGTAACTGATGAGAAAGTAGAATCTTCCGTTCTGCCAATTACAGATAGTAATTGCCATGTAATGAAGTTAATGTTTTGTAGAATTTACAACCTGATATTAACGGTGTCTCTTTTCCACTCTCTCTTATCCTACTGCACTTTCACCCAGCATTTTCACAACAAAAGAAACAAGACAATATGTGAAGGCTCATTAATTCTATTTAGTTTTGATTTTTTCCCTTCTTTTCTCTCCTCCTCCTAGAGGTTAAACAAGAGCCATGTCATCAGGCCTTTCCATAAACTCTGGTTCATGTAAGGGTGAAAGTTACAGCCTCCACACAGAAGCTAGCACTGTATAAATGCTCTCCTTTCAATTTCAGCTCAGCCCATTTAATGGCCATGCCGTTTTATTGCCTTCTTGATCACCAATTACACAACCCAGAACAATAGGCCTAACACTTAAATGACTAGGCCTCAAATTTGCCTTCATTTGCCAATGTGTTTCATAGCAACACTTTCTTTGAAAGTAAGGATAGCCTAATTACAAGGATGAAGATGGATCAGGGTTTAAAAAAGGCTCTCAATCCCAGAACAATATGCTAACCTAACTGCACCCTCTGTACTCCTACTGTATTATTTTGACCCCAGGCTGCCCTTTTAACACTCTGCCTGACCTTCTGCTCCTAAAAGGAAACTGCATATGCCCTCACTATCTGTAATGTCACTGCAGAATTTGGGAAGGTGTTACTGAATTCAGTGACAATGGAATCTAGGAAAAAATAAATCATAAGACAGCAACTAGACAAATTGAGGAACTGCAGGATTCCAAAAAGCATTTCCATGTTATTCTGTTTCTCCACTAGTGGCTGAAACATATAAATCAGAATGTGTTAAGTCT
The DNA here is from genome assembly GCF_013100865.1 of Trachemys scripta elegans. Lineage (NCBI taxonomy): Eukaryota > Metazoa > Chordata > Testudines > Emydidae > Trachemys > Trachemys scripta. The sequence goes on along the minus strand of NC_048299.1, from coordinate 117,099,945 downwards.
ATTACACTTTGCAGGGCAAACATTAAATACCTTATCTCCTTTGTTAGGAAATAATAACCAGGCTGAAATATTTTACAAATCTGCTATTTTACCAGGTCTTTTAATGAACTGACAATGTACCAGAGGAAAGTGATTCTTATTATAATATGTTACATGTTAAAAAAAACATTTTAATAAGATTATTAAAAAAGTTTATAGAGTAATTTTATAAAATTTAAATTGTATTGCTCTCAGTTTAAACTGGTATTTTTCATAATATTTTATGACCTTGTATATCTCATTTGTCCAATAACAGCCAGTAACAGGGAAATTGTGCTTTATGTATTACACAATTTGCCAGCTGAATTAGCATTAAGAGTAATGTAGTAGCACCAACTACCAGTGTCACTCAGCATGTCTAACACTCTAGACAATAGATGCCCTGAGTCTACATTCAAATCTGTTCTCTCATGCAGTGGAATGTGCTGCCAGCACTGACCTAGTGAGGAAACGGAATAACTGAGAACAGTTAGATCAGAGATATTCACCAACATGGAAGGGTTTACTGGAAACTGGATGAAATCCGAACAATTCACAAAACATTAATATTAAATATATAAACTTAGATTGATGTGGACACAGCATCAAAATGAGGACAGACACATACATGGAATTAAGCAGCAGGTCACAACTTTTAATAAACTTTAACACAAGAGGGGGACACTACCCACCCATCACCCCTACTCTCCTATACCAGGCATTTAATTGGTTCCAGTGTAGGGGTTGCAGGGTGCCTTACCATATAACCCATAACATGGAGTAGGCTGTCCTCAGCCTACCCCCTCAGGACTCAGCTTTCTCTTAGTTCTAGCACCCTACACCCCCTACTCTGAGGGAGACACAGGGTGCAGCAGGGTAGGGACCTTGGCATGAGAGGGACACAAGGTATGACCCCATCACATGATCCCAAGGCCTATCACCAAAAATCCAGGTCTTTTACCTCTGGGGACTGTTCATTTTATTCTCTTATCTGCACTGGAAATTGACCACAAGTTGTTATGAATAAACAACGCCACCCCAGTACTTCAGTTAGGTACTAAGCATGTTCTTGCTTAACCCTCTGTGGCTTGAAGATGCTGCGAGAAAGGCAAAAAACTCCCTGGTCTTCTACCAATTTCACCCATGGGATAAAAAAATTCCTTTCTGATCCCTTATTACAGGTGATCGGCTAGACCCATAACATCTATAAGACTGGATTCCCATTCCTAGTTAGGGTGGGTAGGATGGGCTGCTGAAACAAAGCCGAACAAGACACCCCATGACCCCTGCATCGGGCTAACTCCTGGGAGCTGGGAAACACCAGTCAATCAGCACCCCTCTCTCCCAGTTGGCCTATAGGTGCCAAAGACTCCCAGGGAAGAAGCTACTCATTGCCCCTTGGCAAGTAGCTCCATCCCTTGCCACTGGGACAGTCCCCTTTCACCGCTGGACCCATCAATTTCCCCCACTCATTGATTCAGCAAAACGAGGATAGACACATGCATGGAATTAAGCAGCAGGAGGCAACTTTTATTAAACTTTACCACAAGAGAGGGATGCTACCCCCACTTCACCCCAGCTCTCCTATACAAGGCATTTAATTGGTTCCAGTGTGGGGTTTATGGGGATTCTTACCATATAACCTGTAACTGATGATAGGGTTACAGAGCTCTTTACCATATAACCCTGTAACTGGCATTAGGATTAGAGAGCTCCTAACCATTCATTTTATTCTCTTAACCACAATTCAAATTGGCCACAAGGGGCACCAGCTACATCCTTGGTTGCTTTCCCCCACCTTACCACGCTCCCTGGTATCACAATTCCTGCCCAACCCATGCCTGAACATGCCGTGGGCACAAGTGCCCATCTGCACATGCCTTCAACACCACATAAATCCCCTTTCCCTTCTGGTCTGTTTTTGAGTACCTTAAGTGCAGGAACACCACTTCTGTAGCTTGTTGTATGCCTATTACATTTAATGCACTCTGGGACCGATCCACAGCTGTCCTAGGCACCAGCTCACTCACTCTAAAAGTGCCAAAGAAGTCAACAACAAATGCTGCCTTAAATAAAATGGCCTCCCTCCCACAGATGCAGAACCAGAAACTGCCAGGGTTTCCAGTGCTATGGGTAACCTCTTGTCCCTCCAACACCCGCTCCTCCTGGACTACCTTTTTAAACGTTTCCATAGTATGAAATGCCCACATGGGTCTGGGAAACTCACGAACCTACTCCAATAGGACAGGCTCACTAGCCAACCAGAGATAGTGGAGGGAGCCAAATCACTGTGGGTCAAAGACACCAAATATCACACCATCTGGAGTATCGGTATCGGTCTTCCACAGTGAAGTGCTTCCTGTGTCCCAAATTCCTTGAACTCTGAAAAGCTGGCTTTATAGGCTCTCAGAGTCTACAGGGTAATGGAATCCTCTACTAATCCCACAGATGTCTTGTTCCAGAGTTGTTGAGGCATCCCCTCGGGTCCTTTGCTGGCCAGCAAAGCAAGTTCTCAGAATTTATCATCCTGAAATCGAGATAGAGCATTGACTGTGGTGCTTAATTCCTCTCTCCTGAGAGTTTCCTCTCTTTTCCCTGGATACTTAGTTGCATAGGATCATAAAGATTTCAACACTAAATCCATTTCTAAACTGAAAGTTGGCTACAGATAATATTTCCTTTACTGAAAAGACATTGGCTACATTACTATGACATTAAAGTGTCAGAGCTCCCCACACTAGCAGATGCTAAACTGAGTTTTGAACACTTAAAATGTGATTATATTTTCTCTCTTTCTTTTTCTTTTTTGGAAATGGGGAAGGGCCTAGTCCTCAGCATGGACCAACCAATCATGAACACTTTAAATGATAAATATTCATCCGTTTTTAATTACATTGTATAAAAATAACATTTTGTAATGGGAAAAGTGTGTGTTTTCACCTTCCGTCGCTCAAAAATGGTTGACCAGATTTTTCGCACACATTCTAAAAAACTCATCTCTGGGGTGAGAAAAAGCATAGAAGCTTTAAGATCAAAAGTTGAAATTTTAAGAAATGTATAAGTAGCTAGAAAGAGGTCATATAACAAAAGTACTGAGGTAATCTTAACTGTAACAGGCAGTAAAAGAAGCCCCACTATAATATATGCATGTGTGGATATCAAAGGGGATTCCCAGAGTACTTTTACCAGAGAAATAACTGGATCCTTAGAATCTACTGTTTTGCATTTAAAATGAAAATAATCCCTCCTTCCCCAATTTACTACCCAGTAAATCCACTGAATTTAGAAATAATGGAAGGGGATCCCTGCCTCCTGAATAATGATATGGTATACACTGCAGAAAAAATTCTCCTGTAGTGCCACACAGTTGCTCATGCTACCACATCTGAGGAAATGAACAGATTCCATACAGCTGAGATAGAGAAGCAAAGAGAAAAATGAATTTTAATGTTGAATAGTCTCTTCCTAATATACCGTAAATATGTTCTGAGTTTATAGTCAAATCTCATTTTTTATTTTCTGCTGAACTCCAGCAGCAGCAATTAGAGTGGACAGCAGTGCTTAGCATTGTGTTATTGTTATTCAGACAGACTTCATGCTGTCACTGTAATTTCAAGGCACAGAGGTACCAGACAAACCTCTATTTTACAATGCATTAATTCATTCATCAATGCTCTTTTAAAATGTACCTGTTTATATTTTTGTTTAGATATGAATTGAAATGTATTTTAAATAAATATGCACAAAAATGCTCAAGATACTAAAATAATTAAAGGCTAGATTGTACCTTTCAGGCACAGTCCTGAGAGTACTGGTTGGGATTGTGCCTCGGGGAACCTTTGCAGCAAGATGGCTGACACCAGCTAAATGAAGCTCAGAAATGCCAAATGGAATTAAAAACATCATTGTCAAAAACATTTTACAGTTTATTTATAATGATAAGTGCTTCTTCACCTTTTGAACTTTTAGATTGCTGAGGAAAATGGGTGGACCTGTCTCTTTAAGCAAAAAGCCTATGTTCTTCTCATGATGTGTGTTGCTTCAGAAAGTACTGTTTGTTGAAATACTTAGCCTGCCTGCCAGATGTTTTAATTTGTTTCCGGTTTTCTTTGTGGGAGAGGGTGGAGTACATGGAAAGGTTCCTATGTAGAACTTTCTTTCCAAGCTGCAGCTGGTTGGTTGGTTCATGTATTTGTGAGTGTGTGTGCTTTCGGGGATGTGGTTGATTTATAGAGGGAGGGAGAAAAATAAAAAAAAACATGTTAAAAAGACAAATGTTTTAAAGTTACTTCATGTCTCTGGTATGTATTCTGGTTTTGTCCTTGTTTTGACTTCTGGGTGTGTTGGGCTTTTTATAACTCTGGGCACAACAACAGAAGCAATTCTCTTAGTAGAAGTTTTAATTATCCATCTTATTAGTCATTTCCAAGCTGTAGTGATACCCAATGGAACATGCATACGTTCAGCAGCTTCATTACCTTTCTATTGGTGCAATATACTTTCATTTGCATGGTATGAACTTGTTTATAGAAAAGTGTTTTATGATCACTGGAATAAACTTTTCTGACTGTCTCATTGACTTCCTTTGTCATACCTTCCTTTCATTGTTTTCTGGCTCAGTAAGGGTGCTTGAATCCCAGAGTGCTCTCTGACCTAGGTTTTCTTTTTGCCACATTTGTACAACCAACACAAAGTTGTCATATCAAGTCAGAAAATTCTTGTAGGTGGCCGTATTTATCACTTAAGTCCCATCTGTCTAGGCTCTGTCTTACACTACAAGCCATAAACAAAGGTGAATTTTAATTATGAGTGTGACCCTCAGAACCCCTCAATGCTACCTGGCAATGGGTTCACTGTTCTGTAACAGTAACTTCTAAAAAGATTTGACAAACACTACACGCAGCACCCCGTTTTTGTGACATTTATCCGTAAATGATATCATGTAAGATCGTAAATGAAAGCTAGCATCATGCTAATCATGAATATTATTGTGAAATGTATGTACAGATACTGTGTAAAAAAGTTACATAAGTATAAAGAAATTATATTCCTAAAGTCTGAATCAAGGGAAGGTTTCCAAAATGGTTTCTGCCAGACAATGGATGTATATTCACCTGTCTGCCTCAGTTCACATGTAAATTAAGTAATGTAAGCTAACACAATGGAAGCTCTAGTTGCATAAAAAGTCAACATGAGGATGTAAAGTCAACATCAAATCAGCTCATCAGGGAATAAACCCTAAGGGGAGAGTCATCCTGACCTTGTGGACCAACAATGAGTTTTGGGGGATATAAGGAGAAGGCAAAAAGACACCTCTTTACTTCCTCAGGTGCAGGATAATCAGGCAGAGTGTTTACATTAATGAAATCGAGATCCCAACCTGCCCTTGTTGGAAATGCTTCAAGACTGCTTTGGATAGTAAGTTAACCTTTTAAATTTAATCTCTAAAAAGCATGTTATGATTTTGTTTTATATATTACTGTTACAGAAATATTGGGTCTGCCTAGCTGAGAGCCAATAAAAGCCAGACAGGGGTAAGGAAGAGGTTGCTTTATTCTGCAGAAGAAAGGAGAGCTTTGCACCTTAGTACAAAAACTCTAATTCATACAAAAAAACAAAGATCTTTTATACACACTCAAACACAGGCCCTGGTCGTGTTAACATTTGATTGGTGGTTAACAAACCCTGCACTTCTGCTATCTGGTCAGTGACAACCGGTTTGGGACCAGCTCCCACTGCCTCAAGGCAGAGAAGGGAAGACAGTTCAAAAGTTCAGGCTACTGTGTACTTGAGGTGTCTGTTTCCCCCCTCATAGCCACTGGCTGCCATAAAGGCTGCTAGCTGTTAGGGGAGGGGGTTGCTGCTGACTGTCACATTACCTTTCTGTTTCCATTATCCTTACTCACTATCTCTTAAATCTTAGCCTTTGATAATGAACTTATGAGTGTTTTCACTGTAAATATATCTCAGTGCTGTGATATTATATAAGCATTGACCCTCAGTTGAAACAAACAAATTAGAATCAAACCCTCTTGGCAAACTTGGAATTTCTGTGAGTAGTCAGTAACAGAGACTGGATATCACAGGGGAATGCTTCAAAGTGGCACAGGAACTAGGGTGCACCTACTGTTAACCTGCAAAGCAAAGTAAGGGCTGGCATAGTCCAAAGAAGATTGTTTGGGTGGCCAACAGACTCAAGATGTCAGGGATCTGACACCCAGTTAAGCACAGGCAAGTATCTCTCACTGAGGGCAGGGGAATAACAAGGTGACTCAGTCCTGGCTACCCTGTGAAAGTGTCACAGTGGCATAGTATGCAGAATCTACACTCAGTTCGTGGTTAGCTAAGGATCACACTCCAAGCACAGGTAAATTAGATTCTGACAAATTCTTCAGGTAAATTAGATTCTGACAGAAGTTTGGGAACAACCATGGAAAAGGTTATACTCTGTTTATTTCTGGTTGTTTATTTTGGGTAAGGGAAATAGAACAAAACAAAATGAACCAGGATAGCAGAGGATATCAAAACGTTGAGGATAAAGAGTGGAAAAAGAACAAGAGCACCAGAGGTGGGAAGCTCAGAGAGAGTCATAGAATGGGAGGCAGAAAAGCAACAGCAAAAGGAAGCACACCAGAGAGCCCTGGAAGTTGAGAAGCTAAAGCTGCAAGCTGAGGAAGCTGCACATTAGCGAACTACGGAGATTCAAGGACTGAAGCATAGGGCGAGGGTTCACCAAATTCAAGATGCTCAGGACACAGATATAAACCTTCAAGCAGCAAATAACCCACCCCAAAATTGCCCAGCTGGAACTAGCTGGGAGCAACTGTGCCCTTCAGACAGAGAAGCAGATTGTACTGAAGAGTATCTAAATTTTAAATTTTAATTTTTTTTTTAAATCTCACCACTTTTGAAAGAATAGTCAAACTGCAAAAGATTCCAGAAGAAAATAAAGTATCCGTGCTTATCTCCAAACTCTTGGATAAAGCATTACAAGTGTTTAATGAAATGAACATGGGAACAAATGAACATCCTTAAATGGCTATTAGCCAATCTGGTCAGGCAAGCAACTCCATGTCTGAGTATTCCATAGTCTCTGACTGCCAGATGCTGGGACTGGAGGACAAGGGATGGATCACTTGATAATTACCCTGTTCTGTTCATTCCCTTTGAAGCATCTGGCATTGGCCACTGTCGGAAGACAGGACGCTGGGATAGGTGGATCATTGGTCTGAACCAGTATGGTCATTCTTAAGTTCTTAGGCACTGAACTATGATGAGTTTTAAAAAGTGTTGTTGCAAAGGTTTGAAATTGCCCCTAAGATGAGTTGTTTAAGATTTAGGAATCTCAAAAAAGCATGATGAGTCATAGAGAATAAGTGTATAGCATGTGTGATTTAATGAGAAAAGGAGAAAGGGATACAGTTGTTTGACTTCTGTGGATGGGGATATTTTCTGAGTATATGTACTAAAAAAACCCAGAGTGGCAATTTGGGATAAACCCATTGCCAATGTACAAGAGACAGAAGATATTGCTGATTCCTACATGCAAAGTCAGATTGTCCAGTGAATACAAACCCTAGCAGGAAGGGCAGAAGCCCAGTAAAAGGGGTCGGGGGGGGGGGTGGCTTTTATGCAGGGGAAAGAAAGGGCTGTGGGGAGTCCAGGGACCCACCACCCCAGAACAGATCCCCTCCTAGTAATCATAATTATGAACCTCAATCACTGGAAGACAGTTCAAGAAAGCATCACAATGAGACAAAGTGAAATCACAGCAGTAGAAAGTTGGCTATAGTCATTGCCATCATTATAGATCCTATTCCCTTCCACTAAATAAATGAGTGTTTATAAGTGATAACATGAACATGAACGGCATGCTGCTATTATGCTGTTTATATGGTGTCATTGATGAAAGACTGTCTATAAAAACAACTTCTTCAAGACCAGCATGTTGTCACTGCTGGGAAAATCAATAGTATTATTGAATGAAATAAAGAGCCACCATCCCTTTTCCCTTTACTAACTCAGGCCTCAATAGTACTTTTCAGGCAATGACCCACCTTGAGTGGCACTGAAGAATCACATTACTTCAGCAAAAACTATGGAAGGCATTGTCCTTCAGGAAGACAGTGCATCCTGGACCTTCCCAGTAGGCAGCGGGAGTATGCCCACTTCTACAGACTTTAAAAGGGCGCAGTATGCACTCCCTTCTACAGCTATGTTTCTGCCCTTTCCCTGTTTCTTTTGGGGTAATTTCATTCTGCAGGACATCAAGGCAGGCCCAAGGAGATGTGGATGTCTTCTGTGTGAGGGACATGAAGGAGGTTCCTTTGCATACCCTCACAGAGGCTAGACACAATCTGACACTATACATATAAAGGCCTAAATTAGAAGTAACAAAAATGGGTTTATTTGAATTCTTACAAAACAACTGAAAAATATCCAAACTGCTCACTTGAATGTACCCTGTGCAGGTGCAACAGAATGCAGAGTTAGGAAAGAAGCCTTTAGATGCCTCAGAGTATGATACAGCAGGGAACCTGGACATTAGGTGAAGATACTGATAACCTTTCGCATACACTCTGTGTATCAGTTGCTCAATATTGCAACTCTGCTACATACTTCCTATGTGACCTTGAGGAAATCTCTTAGTGTTTCTGAGCCTTGGGTACCCCAGTTTCAAAATGGGATGATAATGCTTACCTGTTTTGTGATGCATATTGAACTCCACAAACAAAAAGGTACTATGTAAGTAGAAAACATAGAGCATGATATTGAAAGATTCTCTAACACAGATCAGTTGTATAGCTCCAAAAAAGCCACATCATCTTAGGTTATCTGCCAAAATTGAACAGTGAACCTATTAAGCATATGTGGGGATATTTATTACTTAGCTTCCTTTATATGGGAGTGAAAGAAAATTTCAGAAAGCCTTTGAAGTACAAATATGAACTTTAACAACCTTAAAAATTTACCCGATTTAGACCATCTTAGAGTTATTTTTATATTATATTTATGTATCCTTATTCCCACAAATTCCTCAGACAACAGGCTTCCTCCTGCTGAATAAGCCTCTGGAAGTGCTTGCCCTTCGTAGGGCTGGGAGGCCACTGGTGAGCTGAGTGTTCTCTCACTCTCTCTGCAGCATCGAGGAAGCAGAGGTATTTCATTGTAGGCTTCAGGAGCCAGAAAGTCCATTGATTTGCTATGGAGAGTACACTCTGGTAACACTGCAGTAAAGGTGCCACCAGGACCTGCCCATTACCTAACTTTTTACTCAAGTATTTCCTTTTCCTCCACTTCACCCATCCAACAGTCAATATCCCTGCCCCCAAAACAGCTGAAGGAATCTGGAATTGCTGGTAACATTTGGTGTTCCTGAGCCTAGCTTGCTAGGAATATTCACTCCTTCCTCTGAGATGATGATCTGGCCACAGTGATCAATGCATTCATTGCCTTTTACTTTACTGTGGCTCACTGTAATTGAACTGAAGGTGGAAGCAATTCAGATGCTCCAGCTCTGAAGAATTGGTCAGGATGTGGTTTCTTCCCTGACTGCACCTACACCCATGACCTATCAACACAGCTGAACTCTTCTGGAATAATAAAGCACCCAAAAGTCAGGGTAAAGCATGTGAGAGCCACAGGTAAAGCATTCCTGGCTCAGCTGTGGCATGAACTTAGCACATGCTGCATGATCTTCATCTTTGAGAACATTTTCCCACAATAGCCAGAAGTTCATTAAACAAAATAATAGATATATACTGCAACCTGTTCCTAGAACCAGGAAAGGATGAAGAACAGATGACTTGATAAAGTTCATTAGAGATTTTACTCTCTGGAAACTGTTTAGATGCTACAAGCTACTTTGTCAAGATAGCTGTCTGTGTTGTCTGCTTGTCAGCTATTATTGCCAACTCTACAGAACTCTGACTCAGTTTAATTGGGGAAAGAATGAAATGTCACAAGTTCTTCATCACTCTCAGTTTGCAGGGAATGCTAGAAGCACAGTACCTAAAATTTAGTTTTATCATAACTATGTCATGGATGGACATTTTGCCAGACTGTGGGCTAATGTAGAAAACTTTCAACTGTTAGATGGAAAGTCTGAGTGGCTGAAACAGAATAGAAATCTAATATAGCTCTGAGCTTCCAGAAGGCAGTTAAGTAATGGCCTCTCTTGAGGAGCAAACTGGAACTCCTATTCTTCAGATCTGTTTTCAGATTCCTGTTATTCAATGAAAGTACTCAAGTGAATCAAAGTTCTTTATTAATTAAAAAAAATGTCTTACCTCAAATGTTGATGAAACTTCCACATTACTAATAGGGACCTATCAAAAGACTGAGAATGCTTTATCATGTGGGCAAATTCTCAGATGGGATAAATTGCCAGAATTCCATTGACTTTAATGGAGCTATGCTAATTTACACCAACTGAGGATCTGGCCTATGGTCTCTAGATTCTCAGCTATTATTTTCTGTGAAAGTTGTTCACTTTGATGAATTTTAGATACACCTCTACCCCGATATAATGTGACCTGATATAACACAAATTTGGATATAACACGGTAAAGCAGTGCTCCGGGGGAGGCGGGGCTGCGCACTCCAGCGGATCAAAGCAAGTTCGATATAACTCGGTTTCACCTATAATGCTGTAAGATTTTTTGGCTCCCAAGGACAGCATTATATCAGGGTAGAGGTGTATGTTGCCATGGGTTACCACAATAGCTGAACATTGTTACAAGAAATACTTTCCTTTTAGGATTTGCATCTACCAATTATTTTTTTCTGAAAGTGGGAATGGCAATTAGTTACAAGGTATTTAAAAAGGTTACAATGAGAAAGTAATAGCTTTTACAGTGAATTGACTAGTTCTGAGAAGGAAACAAATACCCTTGCCTTGATTGTTGTTCAGATAGTTATGCTCCTTGCTAATTAGGATGCTTTGCAAAAATTACATAGTGAATGTAAAGCACACCATGAACCATATTTTCAGACAGGCATTTGATCAAAACTGAATATGTCCAGTTGTTTCAAGCTATTGAAAGAGAGCAGAATCTTTCAAAGGACAGCAACCATGTTTACAAGTTAGGAATACCTGGAGAGCATCTAGTAACAATTCCTGCAGGGATTCAGAAAGTAATAAATACTGTCAGAAGGATAAAGATAGCCAGTGGCACAACTCAATAGCTTGCAGAGGATTCTTTGTCTTGTGGTTTTTTTGTTCCTTGCTGTTTACTTAGTGTACCAGGATGTTCCTTTAATAAAAGTCCTGTTATTATGTGGAATGAATCCCAGCATGAAGTCATATTCCTTCCTAAGTGGATGATAACTGAACTACATCATTGTCAGCATTGTTTTATCTTGGCTTCTTTGTTCAATGGCACAAATCATTAAGTATTATCACCTTTACATTATGTTAATAAAAAAGCCAGCTATACTGGTAGCCCTCATAAACTAGCCCTTTTTTCTAAAATGCTTAGATAAAGTTACCTTAGTATATGGAATATTCCTTTATACTTTCCAATACTCAACTAAAATAGCACAAATACTGAGTTCATCTAACTACAAGTGCTTATTCAGAACCAGACTGCCATACTTACTTATGCAAAGTAGCACCTGAGTCTGTGAATAGTCTCATTAAGACTCAATAGGCCTAAGGTTTTGGTCAATATGAGTTAGGATATCAGAATCAGAATATTTGTTATATAAGGAGTCTTTCTGGGTATTAAGACAAAGACTATGGACTTAGGAAAATATAAGGAGAGCAAAAAGACATTTGAGTTATTCATCACTTAGGGGATAGAGGGGCAGCATATTTGTATTCTGTGAATATTAGATCCTTTCACTGGAAGATCTGGTGATCCTGGTAGCTTGATGTAAGTGAGAAAACTGTTTAAACAAATATAGTAACTTGCTAAAGTTAAGTCTTAGACACTAGGAAGCTTGTTTTATTTTGTTTTATTTGTAGCCATTTTCTGTGACTGTTTATCTCTGCTTAGTATCACTTAAATCTCTGCTCTTTATTAATAAACATTCATAGTTTTACTATAACTCTTACTGTTGTGTTTAAGATAAAGATTAAGTCCTCAGAGAGCCAAAAGGCTGGTGTATGCACTGTCTCTTTGGAGGAAGTGAACTTAATTTCTATAAGTGCCCAATGAGAAACACTGGACACTGCTGCGAGATGTCTGTGGGGAACTTTTGAACTGGGAATCACTGAATGTTACCTGCAAGGCAAAGTTAAGACTGGCAGAGTCTTATGGAGTTTGCTAGTGATGCAGATGGACTGGCATGGCAGGGAGCTGACACACATTTGAAGCTGCATCAAAGTTCTCCTGTGCTGAGGCACAAAAGGTAACCTGGTCATTCAGGGCATTACCATAAACTGAAATTTCCATGAGCCAAATTTTAGTGGTCATCCATGGCCACACCTGTGAAAAGAAAACATGGAGTATATTTGAAGGGAAGTGAGACCGGCCAGTCTACTTGCTTGGTGAATATTTTGCTTTTGTGTCTAATGGATCTTGTCTGTATGGATAACTTAAACTTGGAATTTAACAGCATTATCTGATATGGCTTAGTGTGCCCAGACTATTTACAAAACATGCTCTAGGGATAATCAGGAAGAACTAAAATGCCAAAATAATAGCCCTACATGAAAACTACAGCCATAATTATGGAATATACCATCCAAGGAGGAATCCAGTGTACAAATTTAACTGAACCCCATTCATTATGTTGTGAAAAATCTACCGTAAAAATTTAATCAAACTCTTAAGTTCTTCTTCAAGCATCTGTCTGCATGGATCCCACCTCATCCATGTAAGCCCTTAATCTTTTAGCTAGCTGTGTCCATTGGGGCTGTGCTTACCCCCTGTACAATATCTTCTCACCATAAAGGACAGTGATTCAGACCCCACAGTGTCCTCCCTCTGTGACTGTACCTCTTAGTTAGGATTAAGGGAAGAAGATTTACTCCTCAGCTAGCTTGCAGTTTCGTATAGAAAACTGACAGGTTTTGTTGGCCAAGTATGATTTTCTGCAATAGGACAAAGTTCTGCAGCTCAGTGAGAAACTCAGCAAGACAAATGGGATCAATTAAGTGTTGTGACTGTGGAGGCCAACTGGTGGTAAAACCAACATTACAGGCCTCTTTGGATGATTCTGACACTGTGGTGTGCTCAGTGGCCACTCTGGCCACTATGCACAGACTATCAAGGCTAGAGATATCAGGCAGCCCTGAAGAGCTCCAAGCTACAACTGGATCCTTTCTGTTCAGTCCTTCTCCAGGAAGAGGGCTGCACGTTCTTCATACCAATACCATCAAAGGACTTCTGATTTTTCCAGCAAAATAAACTCTCCCAGAAGAAGAGAGGTCTCCTTCTACTGTAACAGTCTTATCAGGCCAGAGGTCTCAAGTTTGATGCTACAGTCAAAAGTTCTGGGCCAATTTCAAAGGATTTTCACCCCATTCTCTCCTCCCTTTGGAAATCACCTTTCTTTTTTTCCAGCTGCATGGGCTGCAAGAAGCAAACAGTGGGTCTTAGAAATTGTCCAGAAAGGATGCTCCGTCCAATTTAATTCTTTGCCAGTTCTGCATCTCCTCACTCATAGCCCATCCCTTTTCAGGGACCCTTCTCACAACATTCTTCTGGATGGGTGGATGCTGATTTTAGATCTCAGATGTCTCAGCAAGTTTATCCATCACTTCAAGTTTCAGGTGATCATCCTTTCTTCTATAATCCCTTCATAAGATTCCATGAATTTGCAGCTGTTGAATTGCAGGATGCCTACTTCCATATGTCAATCCATCCAGCTCACAGGAACTATTTTTATTTGTGGCCAATAGACTTCACTTCCAGTTCAGACTCCTACCATTAAGCCTTTCTGTAGATCCAAGGGTATTTGCAAATGCCTGGCTGTGGTAGCGACTTGCCTAAGGAGACAGAACCTCCATGTGTATAATTATCTCAAAGATTGCCTGATTCATGGTCACTCACCTCAGCAAGTCATCAGGGAAGTTCACACAGTTCTACAGCTGTTTTCCAAGTTAGGCCTCAAGATCAATCAAGACAAGTATACTCTCATCACTACTTAATGCATTGAATTCAGAGGGGGTACTCCTAAACTCCAGATTGTCAAGAGCATTTGCTGCTCATGAAAGACTTTCCACAATGAATCACTTCATCTCATACCTTCCATCTTATCCAAGTAGCACATTGAGAGTCTTCCTCAGTTTACTGGGTCATATGACAGCTTGCATTTACATGACTCTGTATGAAAGGTTACAACTTCAGCCTCTTTAAGGTTGGCTGAGATCCATTTATCAGCCAGTCAGCCAAAACATGGACTAACCTGTAGAAATTCCTCAGAGAGTACTGTCATCTCTCCTTCAGTGAAGAGAGACTCTAAGTGTCTGCCAATGTCTGTCTGTTTCATCCACAACCTCCTTCAAAGATTCTGGTGATGGATGCATCAGAACTAGGCAGGGGTGTGCACCTGGACTCTCTCCATATTCAAGGCATGTAGTCCCAAGCAGAGTCTCAGTTACACATAAATACACTAGAAATCAGGGCCTTTCATATGGTCTGGAAGGCATTCCTGTTCCTCTTTCAGGAAACCATCGCCCAAGTCCCAATGGACTATGTGATGTTTATTCACTATATAAACAGGCAAGGGAGAGCAAGATCATTGCCTTTATGTCAGGAAGCAATACACCTATGGGACTAGTGCATCCTACAGCAAATCCTAATAGCCCTCCATCTTCCAAGTTCCCAGAACAATTTGGCAGATCAGCTAAGCAGAAAGAGCTCCATTTACTTATGGGTGGGAGTTGAAAGAGTTGTTCTAGGTCACATATGTCAATACTGGGGAAATCCCTCCATAGACCAGTTTGCTACCAATCTGAACACGAGATTCCAGTCTCCAGCTCCCAGGGAAGGGTAACTCTGGGATCTATAGCAGCTGCATTTCTAATTCAATGAGGAAAGAAAGTGCCTTCCCCTCCACTAATCCCCAGGGTTCTCAGGAAGCTACGTCAGGAAAAAGCCCAGCTGATAATGATAGCTCCAGCCTGGGCACATCAGTTCTGGTATTCCAACCTGATGCACTTATCAATCACATCACCTATTCCACTTCTGAACCTCTGGGACATCATTTTGCAGAGCCAAAGCCTGCTGTTTCACCCAGATATCTAACAGCATGGAGTCTAGCTGGCTGACCTCTGTAGACATAAGCTGTTCCCTGACTGCACAAGAGGTTTTGATCCAGAGAAGAAATGTCTCTACTACAAGGACATACGAAACAAAGTGGAGGCGTTTATCATTGTGCTTCATTCAGAGCTATATTCAGCTCTTGAACTCTTCTATTCCAGCTACCTTGGATTACTTATTAAACCAAGACAAATTAAAAGTCTTTTAAACACTTGGGACATTCTTTTAGCCCTATTAGAGTTCATCTTGCTGCTATATCAGGATGTTACCCCCTGTTCAGGGCCATTCACTCCCCACACCTCATAGTATTTAGATTTGTAAAGTGTTAGTTAAGGATCCAGTCCCTACCTGGGACTTCAATTTGGTGTTTCTATTTTTGATAGATGCTCCAGTTGAACCTATATCATCATATTCTTTGTATCACTTCTCCGTTAAAAATAGTGTTTTTGGTAACTATCACCTCAGCTCACAGACTAAGCAAAACATAGGCTTTCATGTCTGGCCCATTGTGACATTCCCCTGATGTTATCTGGACCAGTGATCTGCTAGGTCACTCCAATCCTCAACTCTGGGAGCCACCCTTACCCTGCTCTTCTGTTAGAACCGCTACTGCTGGGCTGTTCACACACAGCCTCTGGCATGTAAACTGCTTGGATTGTGCAACTGAATGACACTAGCCAATATCTCCGGTCCCAGAAACTACCCTAGGAACCTCCCTCTTGTAGTGTCCAGTTATGCCCGATGGACACTGCAAGCCTATATGAGTTCGTCAATTTAACAAAGAAATTGATATGCATCAGGCTTGTTATCCCAGGGGGAGTCTCTGACACACTTCAAACCAAACGCACTGCTTCAGGTGGAATAAACAAACAAATTTATTATCTACAAAAGATAGATTTTAAGTGATTATAAGTCAAAGCACAAGAAGTTGGATTTGGTCAAATGAAATAAAAGGAAAACACATTCTAAGCTGATCTTAACACTTTCAGTGCCCTTACAAACTTAGATGCTTTTCACCACAGGCTGGCTGGTTGCCCTTCAGCCAGGCTCTCCCTTTTGATCAGTGCTTCAGTCGTTTGGGGTTGATGTCTGTAGATGGAGGTGGAAAAGAGAGGAAGAGGATGGCAAACGTCTCTCTCATTTATCATGTTCTTTCTTCCCTCTTGGCTTTGCTCCCCTCTTCAGAGTCCCAAAGTGACCAAGGGAAGGGGGGTGACTCACTCGAGAGTCCAACAGATCCTTTGTTGCTGCCTAGGCCAGTGTCCTTTGTTTCTGTGAGGCTGGGCTGGGTTTGTCCCATACATGCCCTCATGATATTTGAACTGCCCCTCTGCTCCTCGAGAGTTTTGCCTCGGCTTGTTTTAAGCCATGAGGATACATTTTCAGCCTCATAACTATATACATGAAATTACAACCTATGACATTATTATAACATTATTATAATAATTACTATAACATTACTATAACAACAATGCTCAGCGCATCATGAGCCTTCCGAAGACACCGATGACAAACTTTGCATTGGATACCACACAAGGATGAACATGGGGGGTGCAAGGTATTCCACTGAGGTACAGAATATCACACCCATCATATACTGTGTTCCAGAAAGACAGAGTTACTCTCAGGCCACATCCTAAATTTTGGCTGAAAGTGGTTTCAGATTTTCATTTAAAACAATTTTATGCACTCACTGTTTTTTTTTCCTAGACCTCATGACTCTCCCATGGAAATTAAACTACACACACTAGATGTTCTGAGAGTTATGTCCTTTTATCTATCTAGTCTAAACTTTCGTCTATCTAGAACAAAGCCATTTAATAAATCAGATAGACTATTTGTAATTTTTGGGTCAGGCTGTTTCATCTCAGAGACTCCCTAAGTGACAGTGGCAGACTTCATTAAGATTTCACATTCATTTAATAAACTAGCCGTACCCTCTTGATTTAGGGCACAAACCACTTTGTGCCTTGTTTCAGGGGAGTCCCTATTTATGAGATTTGTAGGGCAGCTACTTGGAGTTCTGTTCATATGTTTAAGACACCTATCTCCCACCTCCCTGAGAGATAACTGCTAGTTACTTACCTACAATGGGATTTGTGTGGACAAATGCTTGAAAAAGAAAGAAAGGTTACTTACCTTACAATAACTGGAGTACTTCAAGATGCTTTTGTTCATATGTATCCCACAACTCCTTTGCCACTGAAATGCTGTCCTTTTACTTGGATTTTATGTATTAGTGAAGAACTGAGAGACAGTTGGAACTGCTGTGATACTCACTGTAGGGGACACAAAGGCATGCAAGGACACTGCTGGCTATAAGATTCTGGGTTCACACACACAAGGCACACACACCTACAGTGTGATCTGTGTGAACAAAAGTATCTCGCAAGACTCCAGTTACTGTATGGTGCCTCTCTTTCATGCTTATTACTCCACCAAGCATGAGATAATGGGATTTACATCTTAAGAGTTAATGTTTGGTTGACAATCAAGTCTCCCAAGTGATCTCACTGTGGGTACACTGCCCAAAGATTTTGAAGATGCACATCTAGTATATGAAACGTCTTAAAGGCCTATTCTGAGAAAGCTAGGGTGCAGATTGCCCTCAGAAAACTCAAGAAGAGGAGGTGAAGGTAATGAAAATTATTTGGATGTGGAGGTTTGAAAGCCTGTTTCTGAATCTGGAGACAGTATTGGCTTATAGTTTTGAAATAAATAAGAGGTTTAACATTGCTAACTTCTGGGGCCAAATTATGCAATGGTCACAGTTCAAAAAAGGCAGCATTTGCCAAGAATTCTGACATAGTGCTACCTGAGATACCACCTGTTCTAGATATTTGGAAAATAGAGATATCACAGATGCCAATATGTGGCAACTGTTAGCAAATTTTGACTTTCTAATGTTGATGGTTGTACATAACATTTCAAAACACTTCACTACTTGCCCTTTATACATGGGAAAGGAAAGATGAATACAATGTACACAAAGAATTTGTATTTTAATGAGGAGCTCTGTAAGTTTATCATGTAGATGAAGACCCCAGTGTCAAGTCTTCCAAGAACTTGGAAACAAATCAGAAAGAAGATGGAAACTGCAAATGCAGTATGGGCAGTTCACTTATTTGGAGTGATAAGTAGACAGTTATTTTCTTTCAGCCAGTTTTTTGAGTGATTAATTCAGACTGACAACATACTATCTTATAGAAATTGAGATATTTAATTCTGGAATCGGTGTTACTTACATCATCAACTCTATCTAAGTGAAATGTTCTAGGTGAGGAAGAAGCAAAGAGTGCTTTATGAACTCAACCCAGAGACAAGAAATTTCCAGCTATTACCAGTAGTGACTGCTACTACAGACAAACATGATGTAAAATAAGAATTTTAAATATTACCTGAATCTAATATATCAATTAGCTATCAAATAGCAGAAGAGAGTAAATAAAGTCTTTATTAAGTCTGAATTAGAAATGGCAATCCATTGACCACAATTAAATAAACAGGGGGACATAACCCTTCTTTTATTATCAGCCATGATCTTATTGAAGATACAATGTTGAAATTCTCATTCAGGGCCACGCCTATAGCAAGGAAGGGAAGATTTGTAATTGTCGTGTAATTACTCAGTAGTTTGGTTAAGATATCTAAAGGATTCATTGGTGGATTCGTCAGAACAGCATGAAAAGTGCCAGAGAAAATTTTGCAGCAGAGACCTGGATAACAGCAAAGAAAAGACTGTCCTGATTTATGATGGATAGAGGTTTTAAATTTGAACAGCGAGAGCGATACTTCTTTGAGAAGGATTGAGGACTAGATTCACAAAAAGGATTTAGGTGCCTAACTGTGATTTTAGACACCTAATTACCAGAATCAAGCCTCACTGGGATTCACAAAGCCACCACTCAGCTGCCTCCCAAACCCTGTAGGCACCTAAAATCACTCAGCATCTAAATTTTTTCAGTAAAATTTCCCTAAGCACATAGGTTTCTGCTTCCTAGCATGCACACTGAGGCCCTACCCCAGGAATCCAGGTGCCTAAGCCCCAGGCTGATGCACAAACTTTGGGAAGATAGGCTACTAACTCACCTGCTAGGCCCGATCCAATAAATGAGTCTGACCTCTCCTACCAGATGAGGCACTTATAGAGAAGCTTACACAAAACACCTGAACAACCTGCCTCATAACTTTTAGTTCAGTGATTAAGGCACTTCCACAGGATGAGATAGAGCCCCCCTCCCTTCAAATCCCACTTCCCTTTGAGGGGGAGAAGGGAATTGAACGGGGAACCTACCACCTCTAAAGTGAGTGCCCTAGCCACTTGGCTATTCAGATGTGGGACTGAAGTGGGACTTGAACCAGGACTTGAAAAGTTATGAGGGACCCCTCCTCCCTAGCTTCCTGCAAAAACAGCATAGGCACTTAACTCCAAGAGAGGGTTTTGTGGCTGAAAATCTCAAGAAGACAGAGTCCGTTCCCTCTATACAGGACTAAGGTATCCATCTCTACAAATGGAAGGTGGGGCTTAGCACACAACCCTCAGCTTGGCAGCTCCCATTGGCCAGTATAGGCAAGGAGCAACCTAGCATGCTGGCTTTTGCAAATTTCATTCTGGGGCACCTCTTTCTCCCCATTCATTGTATAGGGCTTTGAGAATCCCAGTGGTGTTCTAGGCACCTAAAAGTTAGGTGTGCTTTCTTTCTGAATCTAGCTGAGGCCTCAACTTAAAATTTGGGACTTTTGTTTATAATTTTCCCGTTTTCTAGTTCATTTTGAACTTCCATATATTTCAACATGAAAATACTATTACAAATAAATTGGTCAGCCAGCTACACAAATCACAGTTAGACTAAGTGAAATTAGAAAAAGAAGGAAACTCTAATTTAGTTGGGTTACATTCACAATATTTGGCTCAACATTGTGTGTACTTCAATTTAGAGCTATAAAACTCCCTGTGATGTACTGCGGTTCATTAACCTGTTGCTTTCTATCCCAACCTTTAGAAAATGTTGCTGGAAAGATGACTGCTAATTCTAAAAGAGCCATGTCACATAAAGATTATTGAAGCAGTAGTTAAAAGTAGTAGATGCTCATTAAAACTGCAAAATAAGGAAATGTCTACTACAAGGACTCATAGACTCATAGACTCTAAGAGCAGAAGGGACCATTATGATCATCTAGTCTGACCTCCCGCATGATGCGGGCCACAAAAGCTGACCCACCCACTCCTGGAAGAATTCTCTCCCTTGACTCAGCTATTGAAGTCCCCAAATTATGATTTAAAGACTTCAAATCGCTGAGAATCCTCCAGCAAGCGACCCCTGCCCCATGCTGCGGAGGAAGGCGAAAAACCTCCAGGGCCTCTGCCAATCTACCCTGGAGGAAAATTCCTTCCCGACCCCAAATATGGCGATCAGCTGAACCCCGAGCATGCAGCAAGATTCTCTAGCCAGACCCTCTGGAAAAAGTTCTCTGTAGTAACTTTTAATATCCCATCATTGACCATTGTTGCTAATTACCAGCGATGGCATGTTGTTGACCTATTGACTAAAATCACTTTATCCCATCAAACCATCCCCTCCATAAATTTATCAAGCTTAATCTTAAAGCCAGAGAGGTCTTTTCCCCCCACTGTTTCCCTCGGAAGGCTGTTCCAAAACTTCACCCCTCTGATGGTTAGAAACCTTTGTCTAATTTCAAGCCTAAACTTCCCGACGGCCAGTTAATATCCATTCGTTCTTGTGTCCACATTAGTACTGAGCTGAAATAATTCCTCTCCTTCCCTGGTATTTATCCCTCTGATATATTTAAAGAGAGCAATCATATCCCCCCTCAGCCCTCTTTTGGTTAAGGTAAACAAACTGAGCTCCTTGAGTCTCCTTTCATACGACAGATTTTCCATTCCTCGGATCATCCTAGTGGCCCTTCTCTGTACCTGTTCCAGTTTAATTTCATCCTTTTTAAACATGGGAGACCAGAACTGCACACAGTACTCCAAATGAGGTCTCACCAGTGCCTTGTATAATGGAACCAGCACCTCCTTATCCCTACTAGAAATACCTCGCCTAATGCATCCTGAGACCGCATTAGCTTTTTTCACGGCCACGGCACATTGCCGACTCATAGTCATCCTGCGATCAACCAGGACTCCAAGGTCCTTCTCTTCCATTACTTCCAACTGATGTGTCCCTAGCTTATAACTAAAATTCTTGTTATTTATCCCTAAATGCATAACCTTACACTTCTCGCTATTAAATTTCATCCTATTACTATTACTCCAGTTTACAAGGTCATCCAAATCTCCCTGCAGGATATCCTGATCCTTCTCCGAATTGGCAATACCTCCCAGCTTTGTGTCATCCGCAAACTTTACCAGCCCACTCCTACATTCGGTTCTGAGGTCAGTAATGAATAGATTAAATAAAATCGGACCCAAAACCGAACCTTGAGGAACTCCACTGGTAACCTCCCTCCAACCTGACAGTTCACCTTTTAGTACGACCCGCTGAAGACTCCCCTTTAACCAGTTCTTTATCCACCTCTGGATTTTCATATCGATTTTCATATGAACAACATGCCTAAAGAGGCATATGAATAGCTCTTTGAAATTTGAGAAATATTCTTTATAAATTGTCTCCAAATTAATGTCTGGTGTTATGGTGCATGTTTAAGAACACCTTTAGTGCCCATTTTCACCAGACAGGAATGCCTGGAACTCTTGATATAACAATTGTACCACATTATCTTCAGAAAAATAAAACAATAGTTATAACTAACAACACTGCTCTACAGCCAAAATGCTTCTGAAATAAATGTAGTCAAACTTTACTAATTCTGGGTCACTGAGAAAGAAAATGATGCTTAAAATTGTTGATTGGCTCTAGTTTTCAAGATATGCTATTGGGTCAGTATATACGACCCTTGACTTGGGAATGGCGGAGGATAAGTGAGTTATAAAGGGAAGGGATCTCAATTTAAACCAGAAAGGACTAAAATACATCTTTGACTGGATCTATGAATAAATCTATGACTGGGTTTGGACAGTACTTGCTTTTTAGGCAAAACAATGAATGATGCAATCTGAAGCTGGTATTGCGTCATACATTATATGAATTGCATCATGTTATTCCTAGAAGTCATGGATGATGCAATCATAACAAAGCTTACATCACTCTGCTGAACAAATTGCCCTATATCAGCTCTAGAAATCATACAGTGTCATGCTCTCTTATTTGTCAGTGTTTGAGTTTGCAAAGGGACACATTTCTGTTTAGCCAAAGTGAGCAGAGATGCCTCGTACTTGTGTGCACAGTGCAGATAACTTCTGCTGTGTTTGTGGTGAAGTGACTTTTGCATCACAGAAGCGCAGTATAACCACTATGGTTAAGAAAGCCTATCACCTTTCTTTTGGCTGCAAAATTGGAGATCAGGACAAGAGGTGGGTCCCACACATATGCTGCAACACTTGTGCAACAAATCTTTGCCAGTGGTTGAACAGGAAAAGGAAATCTATGCCTTTTGCAGTGCCAATGATTTGGAGAGAGGCAACAGATCATACCAGCAATTGTTACTTCTGCATGATGCCTCCAGTTGGGAAAGGTGTGTCAAAGAAGAAAAAGTGTACTGTGCATTATCCAAACATTCCATCAGCTATACATCCAGTACCCCACGGAGAAGGACTGCCAGTTCCTGATGCACCAGAATCATTCTCACTTGAATCAGATGAGGAAGAGGAAGAGGATGAAACGTCTGGTCCTGAACCATCAATGTTACAGGACCCACATTTTCTCCCATCCTCCTCCTCTGAACCACACCTCATAACACAAGGTGAACTGAGTGACCTTGTCAGGGATTTGGAACTACCCAAGAGTAAGGCAGAGCTGTTGGGCTCCAGACTACAGCAGTGGAATCTTCTGGCAGGTGATGTTAGGATTTCCATGTTCCGTGACCGTCAAAAGGATCTTGTCCCATTCTTCTTTATGGAAGGTGATCTTGTAGCCTGCAACAACATCGATGGTGTGATGGCAGCCCTCAACATCGTTCACAATCCAGATGAGTGGAGACTGTTCATTGATTCATCGAAGACGAGTCTTAAAGCTGTTTTACTGCATAATAGCAATGTTTTGCCATCAATTCCAGTTGGTCATGCAGTCCATATGAAGGAAACCTATGACAACATGAAACAACTTTTGAGGTGCATAAACTATGACGAACATCAGTGGCAGCTTTGTGGTGATTTGAAGGTTGTTGCTCTCTTGCTTGGTCTGCAGACTGGATACACAAAGTACTGCTGTTTTCTCTGCAAATGGGATAGTCGTGCAAGAGATTCCTACTACATCAAGAAAGATTGGCCACTCCGACAGTCATTGGAGCCTGGGAGGAAAAGTGTTCAGCATCCACCACTTGTTGAATCAAGGAAGATTTTGTTACCACCCTTACACATCAAGCTGGGTCTGATGAAGAACTTTGTCAAGGCCATTGACAAAACACAAGCAGCCTTCAAGTACCTCCGTGGAAAATTTCCAAGGTTAAGTGAAGCTAAGATAAAGGAGGGTGTCTTTGTTGGTCCTCAGATTCATGAACTTCTTCGAGATGATGCATTTGACCATGCACTGGGTGGCAAGGAAAAGACGGCATGGAAATCCTTCCAGTTAGTGGCAATAAATTTTCTCGGAAACAACAAGGCAGACAACTACAGGTTGTTGGTGGAAAACCTCCTCAAGGCATACAAAAGCCTTGGTTGCAACATGTCACTAAAGATACATTTTTTGCACTCTCATCTAGATTTTTTTCCACCAAACTGCGGAGCAGTGAGCGACGAGCATGGCGAGCGATTTCACCAGGACATTGCAACAATGGAGAAATGCTATCAGGGCAAATGGAGCCTATCAATGCTTGCAGACTATTGATGGACAGTGACAAGAGATGCTCCATTTAATGAATACAAGAGACAAGCCAAGAAGCGCCGAGTAGACACTGAATAGGACTAAACTATGTACATAATAGTTTTTTGCCTTTTGTTTCATAATAAATTTTATTTATATAACCCTTTTGCTGATTTTTAAAGTGTTACATAAACAGGTGAAATAGTATCATGTAAAGCAACCGTAAACACATGAAAAGACCTAGGTTTACAATTTATGATTAAAACTCTACTATCTACACAATATACATAGACATAAAATGTAAAAACTTAAATATCTTAGAAACAGTAGCCAATCAGTTGTTTTAATTGTCATATTTTAATTCAGCACATCAAAATACATAATAAATATCACATTTTATCTCTGAAGCAGACGACTTCTCAAAAATAGTAGACCAGTGTAATAGGTAGCAATTTGGTGGATGTCATATTCATATAAATAACAGTCAATGGCCTTTGGCAAACTTTTTAATGTATAGTTTTGCTATCCACCACTATAAATCATTACATATCATAACAGTTATTGCCATAAATAAAGTAGTTTCATCTTAATAAGGTAATGTAAATCATAAACAAAAATCACTAGATAGCTAGAGGCCTTAATGATTTCAATGATTCAACTTGAAATGTACTTAGTTAATGATTAAACAGTGATTAAACATATTAAATATTGTTAACCTTGCTGAGTCTCATGTATGGAAGACAATAGGCATAGTTAATATGTGTGTCTTCAGTGGGCTATTGGAACAATACAGTGTTTTATATTGTTCACTTTAGGACAGATTTAGTAATATGGTGATTTATGAAGGGAAAGCATCAACAACTCAGAAAGTGAGAATATTTATACCTTATAGCTACTTTTCAGTGTAGTTTATTGCAAAAGTAATGTTGCGTTTAGTGTTTCTGGGAGATGATTTGGACAGAATAGTAGTTATAGTTGCTGACATATTTGGACTTGAGTATGCTGAATTATCCTGCTAAAATTAACTGATTACCCTATGTACTGATTACACTTTGTTGCTGTCTGCTGCATTTTTGACAGAAAATGTAGTGGTTAATAATGATGTAATGATAAAGCATTCTCCCATTGAACCATGAAATATGAAACAAGATTGTAATATGCATTTCACAGAGTTTACACAAAGTAAATGTGTACACTTAGAATGTCTTACCTGTTAGTGCTTCATATGAAATGCGGCTTTCTATAACATTGTAGTATATGTATAGGGAAGTCAGCAGCCCACTCCATAATTGCTAATCAAGGCCAGGTCTTAAAGAACACTTTATTATCAAATGGTGTAACACAGGCTCTGTTCATCATTCTGCAAGCTAGAGAGCTACAGGGTCTGCGTGAATCTAACTCATTCACTAACAAATCTGATCTTTTCTGTATCTTGTGTGATACTACACTATATTCCTTTTTGGTAGAATTGTACCTAAATGGGTTAGACAAAAGTTGGACAGCTTTGAACACAGTTAAGATATTTGATGTATTCCGTCATGTGTCCAAACATGTGCATAAGCAGCTATCATTCTCAGAAGTTTTGCGATTGAAAACATTTCTTCCAAGAATGACAAATATAGAATTTGACAGGTGAATGGATAGTTTGATATAATTTCTGGAAATATTGCAAGAAATGTTACTTATTCTTAGGTCTAGGGACACACACACACACACACACACACACACACACACACACACACACACACACACACACCCCAACTCAGTTTTGCCTGAATGTTGAGTGCAGGATTCAGGTCAGTATTTCTTCTAACAAGCCACAATTTGTGCTTGTAGTCACAAGGAATATAATTCAATAAATTAGTGTTCAGAAATATCATTCTCCATTTTTCAAAGAACCATTTCAGATACTCTTTTAATTCAGTGTGCAATGAAAACTTTTGTATAACACTCAATAAACAATACTATTGCTCCTTACAGGGGAAAACATCCACTGGGCTCTAACTTAATGATTTCTTTCTTTTCACCCAAGAGGTTAAGCTAATGGAACAATATTAAATTACATAACAGTTGCACTTTACATACTCAAGAAGTGTGAATTGAAATGACAAATCTGATATCTTAGCAGTGCAATGTTATAGCTCAATTATTTCCACAACAGACAGCATCACTTGGTCATCAGATCTTTCGTAGGTAATCAAAACTCCCATTTCAGTTGGGTCCCTTTTGGTAATCTTAAATCTAACTATCAATCTCTCTGTCTTTTGCCTTTGTATTTAAATCTTCATCTTTTTCTCTATATTTACCATGAAAATGGTTGAAAATGTTTCCTATTTTCATCTCAGAGCACCACATTAACTGATAATGCAGATTGCATAGATTCAAGTTACAATAAGAAAAAGGAATTTTCTACATATCAAATTGCAAATAGAAAAAAAATCTTTAAAAATATATAGGGAGCAAATGTAAAGCTAATGAAAGATGATAGATTGCAATCCTGGAAAGTGAAATGGACTGTTCATCTACAAAAAAAGGGTATACAATGGTCAATGAATGCTTCTCCATGCAAACATGCTTCATTCCTCACTTTGAGGAACCAATTCTATGGGTCAGATACTAATTCATTTTCCATACCCATTCAAGACTTGACCTCTCTCTTGATACTTCCAGTAAGATTACTGAATAATGGCACTTGTGATGGGTGGCAGTTTTTATGATGAATTAACCTTTGTCAGCTAAGAACTTAAGTAGAATTTCCAGATCAGTTCATAGAGAACAAAGAACAGCTACAAGATGGTAGCAATTTTCTGTCATTTACACAGGTACTTTACATAAGAATGGCCCTACTGGGTCAGACCACAAGTTCATCTATCCCAGTATCCTGTCTTCCAACTGGGGCCAGTGCCAGGTGCCCCAGAGGGAATGAACAGAACAGGTAATCATGAAGTGATCCATCCCCTGTTGCTCATTCCCAGCTTCAGGTAAACAGAGGCTAGGGACACCATTCCCGCTCATCCTGGCTAATAGCCATTGATGGACCTATCCTCCATGAATTTATCTAGTTTATCTAGTTCTTTTTTGTATCTTCATGCCTCCAGCTTCCACCCTGGACACACTACACGATCCATCGTCTACAGCCAAGCGCTGAGGTACAACCGCATCTGCTCCAACCCCTCAGACAGAGACCAACACCTACAAGATCTTCACCAAGCATTCTTAAAACTACGATACCCACACAAGGAAATAAAGAAACAAATCAACAGAGCCAGACGTGTACCCAGAAGCATCCTGCTACAAGACAGGCCCAAAAAAGAAACCAACAGAACTCCACTGGCCATCACCTACAGTCCTCAGCTTAAACCTCTCCAACACATCATCAGTGATCTACAACCCATCCTGGACAACGATCCCTCACTTTCACAGACCTTGGGAGGCAGGCCAGTCCTCGCCCATAGACAACCCGCCAACCTTAAGCATATTCTCACCAGCAACCACGCACCGCACCATAACAACTCTAACTCAGGAATCAACCCATGCAACAAACCTCGATGCCAACTCTGCCCACATATCTACACCAGCAACACCATCACAGGACCTAACCAGATCAGCTACAACATCACCGGCTCATTCACCTGCACGTCCACCAATGTAATATATATGCCATCATGTGCCAGCAATGCCCCTCTGCTATGTACATTGGCCAAACTAGACAGTCACTACACAAGAGGATAAATGGACACAAGTCAGATATCAGAAATGGCAATATACAAAAACCTGTAGGAGAACACTTCAACCTCCCTGGCCACACAATAAGAGATGTAAAGGTAGCCATCTTACAGCAAAAAAACTTCAGGACCAGACTCCAAAGAGAAACTGCTGAGCTCCAGTTCATTTGCAAATTTGACACCATCAGATCAGGATTAAACAAAGACTGTGAATGGCTATCCAACTCAGAAGCAGTTTCTCCTCCCTTGGTGTTCACACCTCAACTGCTAGCAGAGCACCTCACCCTCCCTGATTGAACTAACCTCATTATCTCCATACTGATTTATACCTGCCTCTGGAAATTTCCATTACTAGCATCTGAAGAAGTGAGGTTCTTACCCACAAAAGCTTATGCTCCCAATACTTCTGTTAGTCTTAAAGGTGCCATAGGACCCTCTGTTGCTTTTTACAGATTCAGACTAACACGGCTACCCCTCTGATACTTGTTTTAATAGAGTGAACAATTAAACTAAGAGCAGAAATTTTAGCAATGACTATAAATCATTGTTAAAATGAATTGGACTGGTATTTGATAGCGTAGATATTGTGGCATACAACTGATAATCCAAAGGAGGGGACAAACATAATGGGCCTTCTGTTCCCCTTCTGTCCTAACAGTGCCTGAGTAAGGACTCAGAAGATATTAAAAAGATAAAGTTAAAATTCATACAAACATAATGGATTTAAAAGTGTACACGCGCAGTACACAATACACTGTAGCAGTCAGAAATGACAAACTCCCACAGTATACAAATATAAATTAGCAAGAGCTGACCTAAATGGTAATGATCTTATTACACATTAGAGTCAGCTGACATTTCCCCTAATTTAAGGGTACTGCAATTACAGTTAACCTAAAGGTTAGCTGCTTTCAACTCTATCATCTTCGTGATAGTTTTGTCACTGATATTGTGGCATCATGGAAATTAAGTGCACCATAAAAATACAGCTAATTATTGTTGAATCTGTCAGTTCCTTTGCTGAATAGGTTTAATGCTTTAAAGCCCATATTTTGACCTGTTTGTCTGACAACACCATCCATTGTTGACCTATGGCATGAATTGTGTATCTTTTTTTTTTTTAAGCACGAGGTGTCTGTCTGGCATTGCATTTTATTTTTCTGGCTATGAGAATAGTAATTTTTTTATCATGTAATAAACAAAATATACAAATGGAATTCTTAACTAAGTACTGGATTTTGCATTTTAGTTTAAAAAGCTCCAAAATAACATCCATTAATGGGTAGGGAACTGACATGTCAATAAATGGAACTTCAAGATTCATGTTAGTAAGAACATGAAGACTCAATACATTGACTAATTGCAGCAAAAAAGGCTAATAGGATAGGAGGCCTAATCAATACAATTACACACTAAATGGGAGGAATTATTATAACATTCCATGAGAGCATCATGAGACCCTGCCTAGAGGACTGCATCCACTTTTGAGCACCTAGACTCTGGGAGCAATTCTGGAGAAAGTATAGAAAAAAGCAATTAAACTGAGCAAAAGCCTAGTGGATCTTATCTAAAATTATAGACTGAACTATGGTCAACCCAGAATGGTGTGAAAAGTTTTAAGCATAAAGCAAAATCAGATCATTTTGCCAGGCTCCACCAACCCTCACCTCTTTCCTGCAATATCTCTCTCTCTCTATTTTTTTTATTTTTTTTGAGAAATACTTCTTTAGAGCAGGTTGAGTACAAATCAGTGAATATATTATTCACAACATTTTGCCATTTTTCATTTAATAAGAATTTTTGTCCAGTATTTTAACAGGTTTATAACAGGGCTAATGGCATTTAATGAGTAAATTATTCTACAAATATTGGTAATATTAACCAAATAAATTATTCAATTAACATTTTTCCTGGAATTTGACCATGGCTAATATTTTTATTCTTTTTTACATTAGTGCAATAACATTTCTAATGTTCACATCTAGGTAGAGCTGTGTGAACCTTTCATAAGAAAGCCAGAAAACTGTTGAAGGTTCCTCATTTGGGATTTTTTTTATTAATCTGAAAACTGCATTATGGTTTGCAAACTTATGAGTAAATGTGGGCTGCATTTCACCCATTGTTGACATTTAGGTGTTCCAGCTAAACTATGAAAATCTTAGCAGTTATAGAGAAACACCCAACAAAGTGAAAGGGCAAGATTATATAACAGAAATAACAACAACAAAAAGGATAAACTGACCCCCATATGAACTGAAGATGTTGAGTTTCACACAGCTCCATATCAGAGGGTGATCATATTCAGCTGACACCAATCACACGATAACAGGCTTCATAGCAAATCTGTAATGTTCCCTTATGATTGTTACATGGAATTCCCATCTGATGTTTCAGGTAAAAATAATCACGACTGCTTCATATGAGGGTCTTTTCTTCAGTAAATAGTTCATTAGTATGCAGTGTTTAAGATCTTTGCTTGGCTAAAGTGTTAAGAGCCACTAGCACTACTTAAGGGACTCAACTTCTCCAGCTGGTCATTGCTGCCCACTAAATTGTCTAAAGGTTACACATTATTGCTAGATTAATAAAACACATATTAAAAAATAAAGTTGATAATGTATTCTGGATGATTTTTTTCCATACAGTACCTTGAAGCCAGCTGTCATGGCTCTTAAATTGAGGCACTAAAGACCAAAATGAACCAAAATCCCCAAGTGATGTGCCAGTAATTTACTGAATATAAATAAAATTTCTCAAATTTTAACGTTACAATTTAACACTTCTGGCATTCAGTTATAATAGCAACAAAATGAAAAACAGCACCAGATTTGCAAGGAGTGGTGGCATATTTGAATCCAAACTGTAGGATCAACTATGCTGAGAACTAGAGTTCCCACAAGAATCCCAGTTTTTTTTCAGAATCAAAGCATCAGCCCTACCAGAATTTAAAAGAACAAAGTCAGGCTCTGTGAGTCTAACATATCAGTGAATTTTTAAAGACAAAGGATCTCCAATGAAAATGCTTTTACCATCCTCTCCATCCATTTACATCTAGGCTCTGTTAACAAGAATATATCAACTGGTCAGAAGTGCCTTCATGTTCCATCAGGAAAGATGTGATATGGCATTATGGCTATGTGGAGGGCTTGGCACCACACCGTCCCTTTGTGGCAGGAGGGGATGGGGTGTCAGGATCTTTCCACTTACAAATTCACACTCCTGCCTTTCTGCGGGCGGCCGGTTGCGGCCTAATGGCCTCCCCCCACATAGTCACCCCTTGATCGGGGGCGTGCGGCCTGGTGGCCAGAATCCAGGTAACTCACCGCCAAGTGTTGAGGCAGTGTGGCCCAATGGCCAGGGTCCATATAACTCGCCCCCTCCCCCACCATCTGGGAGCAGTGCGGCCTTATGGCCAGAGTCCTTGCAATCCCCCTTGCAAGTGGGGTAGTGCGGCCTAGCAGCCAGAGTCCATAGGATTCACATGGTTCGGGGGGGGGGGAAGTTGTAGGGGGACCCAGGCCCACCCGCTCCACTAGGTCCCAACCCAGGCCCTGGTAGTGGCAAGTTCCCCTTGCCACCCACTCAGCCCGCAATACGCCGAGCGCCTATGTGGCTCTAACACCATTTGTCTTTAAAGTTTCCCTGGATTACTTCCTACCATAAATGCCATTCTCTGCTGCGGGGAGTCCTCCAGTCTGTTTCCCACCTGTGACATCCTCCTCCTGGGTATGGCTGGCCTCCTGATCCTGCTGTGCAGGCTCTCCCTCCTCAGGAGCTAGCAGCATGCCTCCTTCTCCTCTGGCAGTCAGCCCAGACTGAACTGCTCTGCAGGCTTTTATACCTGTTCTCCAGTTGGAGTATGCTCAGCAGAGCTTCCGGGGTGTGGCTTCCTCTGCTAGGAAAGAAGGGTTAACCCCTGCGGTACCAGCACAGGACCACTCTGCCCCGTCACACTCCTTCCCCCTTAAGACAGCCGCCTGGGCTGGCTGACCCTTGACCGTTTCCTTCCCCTCCTCTTCCCCAACTCAGGAAAAGAAGTCCGCATTCCCATGAGACTTCCCCGGCCGGTGTAACACGTGGAAGGAGTAGAGTTGGAGGGACAAGTACCACCGCACGATTCGTGTATTCATCTCCTTCATGCTATTAATCCATCTGAGGTGTGCATGGTCAGTTACCAAGGAGAAGGGGTTCCCTAACAGGTAGTACCTCAGTGCCTCAAACGCCCATGTAACCACAAGGACCTCCCGCTCTATGGTGGAATACCGGGTTTCTCAGGGGAACAGCTTGCAGCTTAGGTACAAGATGGGGTGCTCTTCTCCCCCCACCTCTTGCGACAGCTCAGCCCCCAGCCCTACCTCTGAGGCATGGGTCTGGAGGATAAAGGTCCTTGCGAAGTCGGGTTGTATCAGTATTGGCTCCCGGGTCAATCGTTCCTGGAGGGCGCAAAAGACCTTCTCACAGTCTTCCGACCACTGGACCTTCCGTGGCTGGGAGCTTCTCATCAAGTTTGTCAGGGGGGGTGGCGAGCGTGGCAAAGTAAGGCAGGAACCGACGATAGTATCCGGTCAGTTGGTCCTAAGAACTTCCCTATTTGCCTTTTTCATGGGTGTAGGATAGTTCCTCAAGGCTTCCACCTTGTCTATGAAAGGGTGGAGTTTCCCTCGGCCCACCGTATAGCCCAGGTAGGCCACTTCTCTTTGGCCCAAGTGACACTTGGCTGGGTTTGTGGTAAGGCCTGCTTTGCCCAGCGCTCGTAGCACCTCGCCGAGGTGCTGGAAATGTTCCTCACAGTTGGCACCGTAAATGATGATGTTGTTGATGTATGCTGCGGTGTACAAACTGTGGGGGCTCAGCACTTGATTCATGAGCCGCTGGAAGGTAGCCCCATGTAACCCAAAAGACATCATTGTAAATTGGTAGATGCCGAATGATGTTGGGAATGCTGTCTTTTCTCTGGAGGCGGGTGTCAAAGGGATCTGTCAATATCCCTTGGTCAGGTCTAGGGTGGAGATGAATTCTGCCTTACCTAGTCGCTCCAGCAACTCATCCACTCGGGGCATGGGATAGGCATCAAAATGAGAGACCGTGTTCACCTTACGGAAATCAATACAGAACCTGACTGTTCCATCTGGCTTGGGAACTAGTACTATTGAGCTCCGCCATTCGCTTCTTGAGTCTTTGACCACCCCCAGGGCTAACATCATCTTGAGCTCCTTTCGCACCGTCTCCCACATCTTCCTGGGGAGTGGGTGGTGGTTCTCCCTCACTTTGTGGCTGCGGAGGGTGGCAATATGATGGCTGGTCAATGTGGTCTTCCCTGGCTGGGCTGACAAGACCATGGGGAAGGCTGATATCAACTGTCATACCTGTTCCTGTTGAACTGGGTCGAGCTCCTGGCCTATGGCTGCTGCCCCTGGTTCCATCGGTTCACTGGCCAATGGCCCGAACTCGGGTTCTGGAGGGTACGGGGCAATCATCAGGCCTTCCCAGTCTCTCCAGGCCTTGAGGAGGTTCACATGATAGACCTGAGTGTCCTTCCTTCGCCCCAACATCCAAACTGCATAGTCGACGCGCCCTATTTGCCAAGGGGCCCGGCCGTTTTGCTAACAGCTTAGATTCAGAGGAAGGTAGCAGCAAGAGGACACGGTCCCCAGGCTCAAAACTTCTCATCTTTGCCTCTTTATTGTACTGAGCTTCTTGACTACGTTCTGCCTTCACCAGGTTCTCTCGTGCCAGGGCTCCCAACTCTCGGAGCCACTCCCATAGGTGGAGGACATATTGAACAGATCCTCTGACCCGGGTCTCCTGTTCTTTCCATGTTTCTTTCAGGAGGTCCAGGGTTTCCTCCCATAGAGGAGTACAAAGGGAAAGAACCCTGTGGATGCCTGTGGCACATCTCACCCAGCAAAGAGGAGCGCTGGGAGCAGCTTATCCCAGTGCCGAGGGTCATCTTCCATGAACTTTCTCAGCATGGCTTTCAGGGTGCCATTAAACCTCTCTACCAACCCATCTGTCTGGGGGTGGTAGTCTGAGGTCTTAGGCGCATAAATATTCAACAGACGGCATAGCTCTGCCATCAACCTAGAAGTTGCATTAGTCCCTTGGTCCATCAGTATCTCCCGTGGCAAACCAACACAGGCAAAGATCTGCAGGAGCTCATTGGTGATGACCGAAGCCATGGCGGTCCGTAACATTACCGCCTCTTGATACCGCATAGCATAGTCGGTCACGACCAAGATATACTTGTGGCCCAAGCTGCTCTTTTCCAAGGGCCCCACCAAGTCCAGGCCAATCCACTCAAAGGGCATTCCAATCACCAGCAAGGGCACAAGGGGGGCTTTCGGTACCCCTTTTGGGCTGGCCTTCTGGCACTCGGGGCAAGAGGCACAATAATCCCGCACCTCTTGAAGGATGCCCGGACAGAAGAACCTCTGGGCCACCCGTTGCAGCATCTTCTCCTTCCCCATATGCCCAGCTTAAGGTACTGAGTGAGCCAAGAAGAGTAAGCAGGACCAATAGTTGGTGCAGGTTTTCTTTCGTTTGTGGTTCCTGGACCACCCGATAGAGTAGGTCGTTGTAGATCTCAAAGCAGGGGCCTTGCTGCCGGTGTCAGGGTGGGTCTTCCTCCCCAGCGGAGCCTGTCACTTGCTCCCAAGCCCGGCTGAGGGTGGTCTCCCCCCTTTGTAATACAAGGAAATCAGCACTGATATCACTGGTCTACAATTTTTGAGAAGTTGTCTGCTTCAGAGAGAAAATGTGCTATTTATTATGTATTTTGATGTGCTGAGTTCAAATATGACAATTAAAATAAAAAAAAAAACTACTGTTTCTAAGATATTCAAGTTTTTATATTTTATGTCTATGTATATTGTGTAGATAGAGTTTTAACCATGAATTGTAAACCTAGGTCTTTTCATGTGTTTATGGTTGCTTTACATGATACTATTTCACCTGTCCTGTTTATGTAACACTTTAAAAATCAGCAAAAGGGTTATATAAATGAAATTTATTATGAAACAAAAGGCAAAAAACTATTATGTACATAGTTTAGTCCTATTTAGTGTCTACTCGGCGCTTCTTGGCTTGTCTCTTGTATTCATTAAATGGAGCATCTCTTGTCACTGTCCATCAATAGTCTGCAAGCATTGATGGGCTCCATTTGCCCTGAGAGCATTTCTCCATTGTTGCAATGTCCTGGTGAAATCGCTCGCCGTGCTCGTCGCTCACTGCTCCACAGTTTGGTGGAAAAAAATCTAGATGAGAGTGCAAAAAATGTATCTTTAGTGACATGTTGCAACCAAGGCTTTTGTATGCCTGGAGGAGGTTTTCCACCAACAACCTGTAGTTGTCTGCCTTGTTGTTTCCGAGAAAATTTATTGCCACTAACTGAAAGGATTTCCATGCCGTCTTTTCCTTGCCACGCAGTGCATGGTCAAATGCATCATCTCGAAGAAGTTCACGAATCTGAGGACCAACAAAGACACTTTCCTTTATCTTAGCTTTACTTAATCTTGGAAATTTTCCACGGAGGTACTTGAAAGCTGCTTGTGTTTTGTCAATGGCATCGGACCCAGCTTGATGTGTAAGGGTGGTAACAAAATCTTCCTTGGTTCAACAAGTGGTGGATGCTGAACACTTTTCCTCCCAGGCCACTGTCGGAGTGGCCAATCTTTCTTGATGTAGTGGGAATCTCTTGCACGACTATCCCATTTGCAGAGAAAACAGCAGTACTTTGTGTATCCAGTCTGCAGACCAAGCAAGAGAGCAACAACCTTCAAATCACCACAAAGCCAGGTGAAGATAGGTGTTCCTCCACCTCTCTCTCCTGCAGAGCCTGATCAGATAGGCTTTCTCAAAGCTCACCTAACTTTGCACAGAATGGCAAGGGGGAAGGAGGAGGAACTAGCTTTATTTATTATCTTTTGCACAGTAATTAGGAAACTCACCTAGAATGTGGAAGGCCCTGATTTAATTCCCTCCCTGTCTGATATGGAGAAGAGATTTAAACTGGGGCTTCCCACCTCTCAGGTTAGTACCCTAACCACTGGGGTCTGCCTCAATCTCTCCTATTTGCAGATGTTCCATTGTGAATAAATAAATAATCATGTATTGGACCAGGGAGAGAGAATGACTATATAGTGTATGGGACAGAGCTGGACAGAAAATAAAGTCTTGTTCCATGAAAATAAAGTTTTGTTCCATCTTTAAAAAAGGGAAGAAGGAGGATCCAGGGAACTATAAGCCAGTCAGCCTCACCTCAGTCCCTGGAAAAATCATGGAGCAGGTCCTCGAGGAATCAATTATGAAACACTTAGAGGAGAGGAAAGTGATCAGGAACAGTCAGCATGGATTCATGAAGGGGAAGTCGTGCCTGACTAACCTAATTGCCTTCTATGATGAGATAACTGGCTCTGTGGATGAGGGGAAAGCAGTGGATGTGTTATTCCTTGACTTTAGCAAAGCTTTTGATACGGTCTCCCACAGTATTCTTGCCGCCAAGTTAAGGAAGTATGGGCTGGATGAATGGACTGTGAGGTGGATAGAAAGCTGTCTAGATCATCAGCCTCAACGGGTCATCAATGGCTCCATGTCTAGTTGGCAGCCGGTTTCAAGCGGAGTGCCCCAAGGGTCGGTCCTGGGGCCGGTTTTGTTTAATATCTTTATTAATGATCTGGAGGATGGTGTGGACTGCACTTTCAGCAAGTTTGCAGATGACACTAAACTGGGAGGTGTGGTAGATACACTGGAGGGTAGGGATCAGATACAGAGGGACCTAGAGGATTGGGCCAAAAAAACCATGATGAGGTTCAACAAAGACAAGCGCAGAGTCCTGCACTTAGGACGGGAGAATCCTATGCACTGCTACAGACTAGGGACCAAATGGCTAGGTAGCAGTTCTGCAGAAAAGGACCTAGCGGTTACAGTGGACGAGAAGCTGGATATGAGTCAACAGTGTGCTCTTGTTGTCAAGAAGGCTAATGGCATTTTGGGCTGTATAAGTAGGGGCATTGCCAGCAGATCGAGGAACGTGATCATTCCCCTCTATTTGACATTGGTGAGGACTCATCTGGAATACTGTGTCCAGTTTTGGACCCCACACTACAAGAAGGATGTGGAAAAATTGGAAAGAGTCCAGTGGAGGGCAACAAAAATGATTAGGGGGTCTGAAGCACATGACTTATGAGGAGAGGTTGAGGGAACTGGGATTGTTGAGTCTCCAAAAGAGAAGAATGAGGGGGGATTTGATAACTGCC
This sequence comes from Trachemys scripta elegans, assembly GCF_013100865.1. Lineage (NCBI taxonomy): Eukaryota > Metazoa > Chordata > Testudines > Emydidae > Trachemys > Trachemys scripta. Next base: position 117,062,851 of record NC_048299.1, on the reverse strand, counting down.
TTCAACTACCTGAAGGGGGGTTCCAAAGAGGATGGAGCTCAGCTGTTCTCAGTGGTGGCAGATGACAGAACAAGGAGCAATGGTCTCAAGTTGCAGTGGGGGAGGTCTAGGTTGGATATTAGGAAACACTATTTCACTAGGAGGATGGTGAAGCACTGGAATGCGTTACCTAGGGAGGTGGTGGAATCTCCTTCCTTGGAGATTTTTAAGGCCTGGCTTGACAAAGCCCTGGCTGGAATGATTTAGTTGGGAATTGGTCCTGCTTTGAGCAGGGGGTTGGACTAGATGACCTCCTGAGGTCCCTTCCAACTCTGATATTCTATGATTCTATGATTCTAATAATTTCAAAATATTGTCAAAATATTTGAGCCAAAACCCAAAATACTCTTATTCAAAATGGTTGCATGGGAGTTGCAGTTTGGATGCCTTATGTTCCCATTTTCCCCTATGGGCTGGCCTCTCTGTTCAGATTACATCTTTCATTATGTTCTTTTCTCCCCTTTCCTGAGAGGCAGGAAAGTATTATAGGAGCCACTGGCTGTGGTGTATAATGGGAGATGTAGTCCAGCTACAGAACCCAGCCCATAGAGGAGAATGGGAGTATACATTACCTGATCTATAAAATCCCATGAGGCACCACAGCACCATTTTGAATTGAAATAGTTTTATTTTGGTTTTGGTCTAAAACCCAAAAAGTTTTCAATTTTAATTTTTTCAATGAAATATAGTTTCCCACAGAAAGCAGACACTCGTAGTGAAAGATTTAATTCATACTGAAACCCAATTTTCAGTCAAAAATAGTTTTGATAGAAATTTTTCAACGATCCTCATTACTAAGTTTGTGCACTAACTCTCTGAAGAGCCAGAAGAAGCTATAAGATGTAAATAAAAGTAGCACCACCCACACAGCTGAACTTATACATTCTTCTGGTTCCTCAGTTATAAAATTAAAAGCACTCCAAACCCTTATACTACTTTTGAACTGAACTGAACCTCCTCCATTTTCTCCCTCTCAGCATAGCTGATTCTGGAAGCCCACTGCTGCTGCCACCACCACCACTGACGCTGTCTAGGATCTCCCTGTTAATGATGCTCCAGAATGCAAAGTGCTTCTGGGACACCCCAAATTCCACATGATGTAGGACTTTCACATGGCTTTCAAAAGCAATGGGCCAAATAATATTGCCTCCTGATGCTGCAAGCAGGGCTGTGGAGCATACCCCAACAAAATTATATGCAGGTGAGCAGATGTGGGGACTCTGTTCCTCCACCATAGTGGGAGAGTATTGCTTGCTTTAAGAAAACTGTTGGCAATGGACAGGCAATGGGCCAATTAAACTTCCTTTAAAGACTGCTGCCATCAGGTAGGAGATGGAACCCTTTTTAAAGCGAGGGCAGGGAAGGAAGGTCAGAAAAGGGTAAACCCACAGAATATTGATTTGTTTGGATAAGTTTTGGAAAAGTCTTACATATCTTGACCAAACTTCCCATTTTCAGGTTTGCCCATTGTCAAATAGTTTTGAAATCCCTAACATAAACTAATTTGAACTGTATTTTGAATTACTACTCCCAAGAGAAATAGTTGATCTTTACTACCACTTTGTTAACAAGCAATAAAAGCTCAGGTTCGCTCCATGTTCGGTACTTATATTGAGCAAGGCAACAAATCCCCTATATAAAAGTTTAAATTGTACACCATTGGGGCGGCTCTTTTTTTTTGCCACCCCAAGCACTGCAGTCAGGGGGCCTTCAGCGGCATGTCTTTGGGCAGTCCACAGTCACGCTGATTTGGCAGCATTTCTGCGGGTGATTTGCCGGTCCCTTGGCTTCGGTGTACCTGCCGCCGAATTGCTGCCGAAACTGCGGGACCAGAGGACCTCCGGCAGGCACGCCGCCGAAGGCCGCCTGACTACTGCCCTCACAGCGACCGGCAGGCTGCCCCGCGTGGCTTGCTGCCCCAGGCATGCGCTGGAGCCTAGAGCCGTCCCTGTACACAATATCTATATAATAAGATTCCAGGATTGACACTCTGTTTGTGTGTCACTCTGAAACCTATAATGCCTGTACTGTCAGTGAGACAAGGTGGATGAGATAATATCTTTCATTGGACCAACCTCTTTTGGTGAAAGAGACAAGGTTTCAAGCTACACAAAGCTCTTCTTGAAGTGATGGAAACAGTTACAAGCATGGTTGAAAGCTCTTTTTGTTTAGAATATCACTAGGTTCAAACATCACTGGGATTCACAGTCCGTTACAGTCCAATTTTTGAGTTTTCAGCCATTTTCCACTTTTTTATTCTTTAAGAATTATATGCGTAAGATAGCATGGCCTTTCACCTAGCTTTATTATAATGCAGTTGAATCACTAGATTAAGTTCCTTACTGCATAGCTTTATGGAATGCTTTCTGCTTTTTTAACTCTCAGTCCCTGAGCTACACATCACTGGCCAAAGTGTGCTTGGTAGGCACTGGCCTGAGCAGGATGTGGTGCAGAGCAGTGCAACCTCAGAGGAGGCACCTGCCTTGGAGAGGCACAGTCCCTCCCTGGTTCCCCAGTACAAGGCCCTGCCTCCTCTCTCTTACCCACCCACCCCCAGTGGTATCTTGATGGATGGAAGCATGGCAACAGAAGTCCCTGCACACTCTTGAGTGCAGGGATTTCAGTTGTGGCTCTCTCTTTTGTGGACTGTGCATGTGGAGAAAGGGCTAAGACTAAAGTAAAAGGAGACTATGCACTTATGGAAAGGCCAGCCATGATCACAACCCAGGTTTGCAAACATTGTCCTGGACTGAGCTTCCTTCATAGAAACACAAGAGTTTAGAAATCAAAATTATATCAAATTTTTTTGAACAAACTGATTTTAAATAAATACTTGAGAATGAAATTTCATCATTACATATCCAATAACAAATACAAACATCTGAAATCATTGTATTTCACAAAATGGGGAATGATTAATAGAATAGCAATAACTGAGTTATTATATCTTTAATCAAGTAGCCAGCTGGTTTTAAAATTGACAGATGTTATTAGGCTTTTGGTGTGACATCTTCAAAACATTTCATGAAGTATTGTGTATGGCAAGAATAGAAATTCATAGAAAGAGAGAGCGTTTTTGGAAGCTATTGTGGTATGGCAGATAAATATTACAGCACTTTACCCAATAACATCATGAGCCAGGAAAAATACATATAAAAGAAATGTTGATATTTCTACAAAATCACAAAGAGCAAGCCATCTCCCTTTCATATTTAATAAAGATCTTCCCAGTCAGCTGCAGCAGACGATAAGTGTAATATCTTTAAATGGTTAATCCAGGGATCACAGCTCAAGTGCTTTATTTGGTTTGGAGCAAGGAAAGCTGTTAGTAGCCTCAGTGTGCATTTCATAAACCGAAGGATTTTTTATTTATTTATTTATTTATATAGATATTTTTTTTGTTTGGCTTTCTACTATATCTTAAATGCTTTATTTTTCAGGGGAGAGATAAGGCCTGATTCTTCACATAAAACTACAGCTTAGCCATTACTTAGTCTTTCTCTGTTACGGAAAAGGTCCTGTCTGTGCACAGATGTCTCAGATTAAATTGTATCTCACAGTCCTTACAGTGCTCAGTACTAGATGAACTGCCAAAAGGGCCGTAGGCAAGAACTAAATTGCTTTGGTTTCAGTACACAGTGAATTTGGCTCAGACAAGCTGAATCAGTACATTAAATGCGAATCCCTCACAGATTTGAAAGCAGCCTTTAGCACAATTATTGACTGTGAGTGATGATTATGTCTAATTGAAGGAGACTTTTGCTACCTGTAGCTCAGTTGGAGTCCATGAGAGCCACAGCAAGGCACTGCATCTTAATTCAATGTTCCAGCTTGAGAGAAGCAATTGAACCTAAATCCTGAAGTGTATACACATGGTCGATAAACTTTAATAAACTTTACAGGTTCAGTAACTAGGCTGAGTGTATATAATTCAATTTTTTAATTCAGGAAAGGAAAATAGCTAACAAGTATGTTAGGCTACAATAATGTATTAGTTCATCTCATGCAGAAGCCCTCTCAGCAAAAGGAAAATATATAGTTTCATGCTTCTCTTTGGTACAAGTTATAAATCTGTTGCTGTATACACTATATTCATGCTCCACAGTTGGGAGATTACCAGGGTTCTTGTGTATGAACCAACTTTCAGGAAATTTGTGAGGGAAATAAAATAATTTGACAATTTTGCATCTTTTGTTCAGGAAGATATGCCAATAATAAAAAGAAATGAATGTGTTTCCTAATAGATTCTGCCTCTCCCACCAAGTTCCTAACACTACTGGCATGCTTTCGTAGCAAAACAACCAGTCATACTGAAACTCATGATATTCTATGATATGCTATGTCTTAATCCCTTCCAAAAAAGTTATTGTTTTTTCTCAGTGTACAAAAATAGATTTTCTCATGGGTTCAGCGTTCAGAATTGTGTTTTTCTTCTGTTCTTTAACAAATAAGAATCTGTCAATATGTTTGTTGGGAACGTTTCGCTCCCACACACATTTGTTGTAACCTATTGGCTCTTTTCTAGTTAGATTCACTTTATTTTAGACTAGAATCTCTTGGCACCATTATCATGGTAATGTTAATGAAAAAACAATGCCAAGGTATTTTCCATACTTTTCATAAATGCACAAGAATTTGAATATCAACTTTCAATATAAATTGATTCCATAAAAAATGATGTTCACCAGTTTATTATTGAAGGGCTGTTCATAAGCTATCTGTGCTGGCCTGCATTTTTGGTCTGGTTTTTGTATTTTTTAGAAAAGAAAAATGCACTGGGGCATTTGCTTGGAATTGGACTGTGCAAACAATAGGGCACACAGATTGATAGGGTTGCTAAACACACAGTATACCTGCCACAAACCCACAAAAGCAAGGCAGTGAAAAGATAACCCATTTATCTGAGTGTAGCTGCTATCCCTCTACCCACAGGAACACACCTTACCATTACCATATATATCATAGACCACACACTGCAACCTTAATTCTGCTCCCCTTTCACCTTTCTGCACACATTCATTACCTGATTATTTTCCCCCTGACTTTAGTGGTTGTGGATATTTGCTATAATAGGTGGTTGTGTGCACAAGAGCAGTTAAAGAGGGTGATGAAAGGGTGGTAATCCCAAGAATGTTCCAATCCCACCTATTGCAAAGTAACCCCTTCAGACCCCTACTGCAGGGCTGTCACTAAAAGGGATTGTATGGCATAATAACCTATAAAACTGTGTTAAAAGAGCATTATTAAGATTGCATAGTCAAACACTGAAAAGTTAGGAAATGCCAGAATTACAGTCACATGTGCATCTTTAACGTGATCATGTAATTAAAGATTGTACCATGAAGCATATGCACAAGGGAACCAATTAAAGTTGCACAGGCAACCTTCATTCTAGAACAATGGTGAGCAATCTGCAGCCCACGGGCCGCATTCGACCCATCAGGGTAAGCTGATTGCGGGCCGCAAGACATTTTGCAGACATTGACCGTCCACAGGCACAGGCCCCCACAGCTCCCAGAGGCCGCGGTTCGCTGTTCCCGGCCAGTGGAGCTATGGGAAGTGGCAGCCAGCATGTCCCTGCAGCCCGCCACTTCCCGCAGCTGTTTCTCCCACGCTAGACCCTTTCTGCCTCATCTCTGCCACAACCTGTTCCTATAGTTGAGTCTATTCCCCACTGTTGTATTAATTTAGATTGAATAAATACAAAAAGCTAAAGGTGTTCATATAACTCAGTCATGGTTTAACATTAAGCAGTGCTAAACAATGTTTGAGTTTTGGTATACAGAGACTTCAGCCTGCTTAGTACTATGGAAAATGCACCATTAATTAGTATTATTAATTGTTGTTATCATTTTACTTTTATTAAAATATAAAAAGAAGAAAAAAAACAGTTCAAGAACTTGAAATGTAGAGTATTAAACAAGGCTTTTATTTTATCAGCATTTCTTATTCCTTTTCTCTTTAGCTGGAGAGAGATTTTATAAGGAAAAACCTCCTAGTTTGACAATCTTCCAGATGGTAACAGAGATGGTAATAACTGCCCATTTGGGGAAATAAGTTATTTGAGATAGGCTGGGGCTGTTGTTATCAAAGTCTGATACTGTTTTATTTCAGGTGGGTTTGGGATTCAGCTGAAACTGGCAGAGGTGACAATGTCATCTCAGTCCCTCTCTCTGTCCTGGTCTGGTCAGGACATCCCTTGGGATCAGCATGACAAAGGCCTGAGGTACCAGGAAACAGTGCGGGTGGCAGCCATGATGGCAAAGCTCACTCTAGTAGCTAATTTTTCTACCCAAAATCTCTTTCTTTAAGGACGCACAAAGGGAGAAGTGCCTGAAATAGCCCATCCCCTTATTATTTTGTTCACCAGTAGGCCTAGTTTCCAACACACCAATTTTGGTTCACTGATTTCTGGTTCTATACTTTTCTTGTTTACCAAGCATGATCCTAACAGAATCCTGGAGTTATATCAGCAGGCCTTTTTGTTTGGACTAATTCAGTCTTTCTGTATCCCTTCCACACCTTTTCGCATCAACATTTGTTGTTCTAGGTTATTGTGATATCTTATAAAATTACACTTAGGGTAAATTTAAAATTAGGGTAAATTTGTAGGCCCAATTATAATACCACCACCACTTGCTTCTTGCCCCAGTTCCTTTCTCCTTGTCTACCCATTTCCAGTCTCCATTTCTTGAGCTTCTCATCCCTGTCCCAGTCTCCTTGTCAAGCCAGGCTTGTCTTCCCCTCCAGATTTCCTGTCTGAGTCCCTCAACTCTCAATCACTCTTCCTCCCCACATCCAGTCCCACTCTCATTGCCCAGCCAATCCCATTTCCTCCTTCCTGACTCTTCATTTTATCTGTCTCTCCCCCACCCTTCAACTGGCAATCAGGCCAGGGAAGGAGGAGGATCCGGGGAACTACAGGCCAGTCAGCCTCACCTCAGTCGCTGGAGAAATCATGGAGCAGGTCCTCAAGGAATCAATTATGAAACATTTAGAGGAGAGGAAAGTGATCAGGAACAGTCAGCATGGATTCACGAAGGGGAAGTCGTGCCTGACTAACCTAATTGCCTTCTATGATGAGATAACTGGCTCTGTGGATGAGGGGAAAGCAGTGGATGTGTTATTCCTTGACTTTAGCAAAGCTTTTGATACGGTCTCCCACAGTATTCTTGCCGCCAAGTTAAAGAAGTATGGGCTGGATGAATGGACTGTAAGGTGGATAGAAAGCTGGCTAGATCGTCAGGCTCAACGGGTAGTGATCAATGGCTCCATGTCTAGTTGGCAGCCGGTTTCAAGCGGAGTGCCCCAAGGGTCGGTCCTTGGGCCGGTTTTGTTTAATATCTTTATTAATGATCTGGAGGATGGTGTGGACTGCACTCTCAGCAAGTTTGCAGATGACACTAAACTAGGAGGCATGGTAGATACACTAGAGGATAGGGATCAGATACAGAGGGACCTAGACAAATTAGAGGATTGGGCCAAAAAAAAACCTGATGAGGTTCAACAAGTACAAGTGCAGAGTCCTGCACTTAGGACGGAAGAATCCCATGCACTGCTACAGACTAGGGACCGAATGGCTAGGTAGCAGTTCTGCAGAAAAGGACCTAGGGGTTACAGTGGACGAGAAGCTGGATATGAGTCAACAGTGTGCTCTTGTTGCCAAGAAGGCTAACGGCATTTTGGGCTGTATAAGTAGGGGCATTGCCAGCAGATCGAGGGACGTGATCGTTCCCCTTTATTCGACATTGGTGAGGCCTCATCTGGAATACTGTGTCCAGTTTTGGACCCCACACTACAAGAAGGATGTGGAAAAATTGGAAAGAGTCCAACGGAGGGCAACAAAAATGATTAGGGGTCTGGAGCACATGACTTATGAGGAGAGGCTGAGGGAACTGGGATTGTTTAGTCTCCAGAAGAGAAGAATGAGGGGGGATTTGATAGTAGCCTTCAACTACCTGAAGGGGGGTTCCAAAGAGGATGGAGCTTGGCTGTTCTCAGTGGTGGCAGATGACAGAACAAGGAGCAATGGTCTCAAGTTGCAGTGGGGGAGGTCCAGGTTGGATATTAGGAAAAACTATTTCACTAGGAGGGTGGTTAAACACTGGAATGCGTTACCTAGGGAGGTGGTGGAGTCTCCTTCGTTGGAGGTTTTTATGGCCCGGCTTGACAAAGCCCTGGCTGGGATGATTTAGTTGGGAATTGGTCCTGCTTTGAGCAGGGGGTTGGACTAGATGACCTCTTGAGGTCCCTTCCAACCCTGATATTCTATGATTCCCACCTTGGGCTCCTCATCCAATCTCAGTTACCCACAATCCCTTCTGGTTCTATTCCCAGTCTTCTTGTTCAGCCATTCTCAGTCTCCCACATTACCCTAGCTTCTTGTCCAATCTAAGTGTGTCTCCCAATTACCTTCCCCTGTTCCTGTCACCAGTTTCCAGTCCCAGGCTCATGCCCATGGTTTTCAGTCCCAGCCTGCCCTCACCTCAGGTCCCAGATCCAGTCTCCGTTTCTCTTCCCCTCTCCAGTTCCAGTCTCACCAGCCTCCTCCCAAACTACTCCTTTCTCTCACCCCAATCCACCTTTTGTCCCCTCTGCATTTTAATCAGATGGCTTCCTCCTCCTCCTTCTGGGTGCCCCCCGTTCTCAATTCTGTGTCCACCCACATTTTGGCAAGTGCCTCCCAAAGAAAGGTCTCAATAATTTTTCAGCATGGGCAAAACAATGTATTTTAACCTAGCCTCATTCTCATAGATGAGAACAATTTTGGTTGAAATTTTCCACAAATAATTCATCATTAAGCATTAACTGCACATCAACCATTACAACCATGCCTATAGCAATTGTCCCCAGTCTGCATATCTTACTGTGACAAAACTCCTGTTTAAGTCAATAGGGAGTTTTTAGCAAGAAGGTAGCAGGATTGGGCCCCGTTAATTAATGACACGCTCCTTAGCTCTGTTGAAGCTGTAATCAGTGCAAAAGCCAAGAAGGCATAGCAAAAGGTGGCATTATGCCATATTTGTTTGCCCTTGATCCTTGAGGCAGATGGATCTGGTGAGCCCTAGGTAAGGGTTAATGATTTTCTCCCAGAGTGGTCCAGTTTCTTGGACTTCTTAACTGAGGGATAAAATAAAATGACTTCCTTGACTGCTGTCTCTCCAAGGCCATTTATATCTTCAGAGTACCAGGGATGGGATATTGGAAAACAACTAAAACTCTTTTCTGGGAGCTTGCATCCCATTTCCTGGAGACTGAAGGAATAGGCACTAGGCAGATTTGTAGTTCCTATGCAGGCTTTAATATTACTCAATAATATTTTGGTACTGGGATTACATTTGTATTGACCCTATCTAGCAGCAAAACTTAGTATGACTCCCACGTAGTTAAAAGGTTCTTAAGTGTTGCTGTTTTATGTCAATTGAAATGTATTTAATAAGAAAGTGGAATAATAAGCCCTTCCCAACAGTTCAGCATAAGGACTGAACCACTTGGCCGAGGGTCTGGAGGAGTTTATCATGAAAGGATCTTTTGAATTATGATCTTTAATAACTTACCTGTTTAATTTTAAAAGTTTGATTTGGACATTTTAAAAAGATTAAGGTTTCCAAAGTTTTAATTTCCCTTTTCTCTTTCATCCCTGCCCCTCCACACACTCACTTCTCTGCCACTTACACACCTCCACACCCCCACAAACACCTCTCTTTGGTCTTCATTCTGTATGTCTGTTGCTTTGTAGTTTTGGAAATGGCTCTAGCAGCTGAATACTTCTGTATGAAATAAAGATCGTAGTTTGTTTCTTTCCATTATTGCTGTGGTGTATATTAAGTGAATGAAATCAGTCTGTAATACGCCATTTTTAAAAGAAACCAGGAGATAGTGTTATCATTTTATTGTACTAATAGGAAAATGTAATAAAGTTACTTTAAGTCTCATATCACTAGTTTATTTACTCTTTAGTTAAAAATCCAAAGTTATTATACCAATACATAAGGATAGAATCCCGCATTCTGCAAGTATGACCTACGTTCTTTCTTTGTATATGTATACATTTACATGTAACCATATTAAAACACATTGTTTGCACCATCAATTTACCAAGTGATCCAGATTGCTTTGAATCAGTGACCTGTCTTCTTCATTACTTATCTTTCCCCCAATTTTGGGGTCATCTGAAAACTTTATCAGTGATGATTTTATATTTTCTTTCAGGTCATTGATAAAGATGTTAAATAACACAGGGCCAAGAACCAGTCACTGTGGGTCCCCACTGGAAATACAGCTGTTTGATGATTATTCCTGTTTACAATTACATTTTGAGACAATTTTATATCCATTTAATGTGTGCCATGTTAATTTTATATTGATCTAATTTTTTAATCAAAATGTGGTATGATAGCAAGTCAAATGCCTTAAAGAAGTGTAAGTAAATAGAAAGTTTTGCCAGTGTTAATTATTTCCCCCCATCCATTTCTTAAGCAGCACCAGTATCTCCATCTTTTGGAGTAAGGACTTGGAAATTTGGCATGAGAATGTTTCTATGGACAGAGAGGTGCATTTTACAGCCCTTATGAAAAGTCTACCCTGAATTGTAGAACTCTGAATGTCACCATTTTTACACATTTATTGGGCTTTTAAAGGCTTGCAGCTTAAATTTCTAATTTTTGCTCCAGACCTAGTGTTCCCAACATACCAATTGCACCAGGCTTACTCCCAGACCACACCAAGACTCTGTATGGATGGACACAGAACTAGAACTCTGGATGGGGGATCACAGTAGCGACACCCACCTGTGATGCTGGCAGGACCTGCTGATGCCAAAACCCCAGGTCAATTCACTTGTGTAATAGCATAGATCAAAGTCATTGTTAAATATATAAGAGTATATTTGGTGTTTAAACTTCATGAAAAGTTACTTGCTTTGTTTTCAATTATCTGTATCCTATTATAATGTAATAGCAAACATTTACATTGTAAATACCCCTGTAACTGAATAACCCATCAGACAAGAAAGAAGCCTCATGGAATGCAAATGAAGAAATTTAAGAGAAAGGTGCTAATTTAAAAGGAAATGGTCATTGAGGTCAAAGACTTTAAATGCATTCCTCACTCTCCATCATCAAAGGAAAAGATCAGATGGGTAGTGATACTGTCAGCTTGTTTTCTGTGAGAAGAAGCTATAAGTGTGGATTCAAGGAATGATCCTGCATCTCTGGACTATTTGGACTCTTACAGGGAAGTGTACTAGATGCAAAGCAAAGATCCCTTGAGACAATCTGGGTACCCTGAAAGATTTTTGGGCAACTGGCAGTTTATTACATCACTGCCACCATTGGAATTACAAACCGTGACTCACCTGTGCATATATTTTACCAACTTTAATCTCTCAGTAACTCATTTCTTTTTCGTAGCTAATAGTTTACTATCAAATTGGCTCCCAGCATTGTCTTTGGTGTAAACTCTAAAGTACCAATTGTTCTGGGGTAAGTGATAAGTCTCTTGGGACTGGGAGCAACCTGATGTGGTGTGATTTTTGGTTTAAGTGACCTTTTATCACAAAGTCCAGACTGGAGGTTCCAAGGGGACTGTCTATGACTCCGTGGCAAGACTGGTATAGAGATCCAGGAGTTAACATTTGTTACTGGCTTGGTGAAATCTAATTATAGAACACACCACCAGCTTGGGGTATCTACCCTGTTTTCTGGAAGTCTGTCCTGAGCAGGTTCTCACAGTTGTGAGTCATTCCAGACAGTGTGACAACTACCTCTACTCTCATTTACCATAGGGAAAGTACACTGCACTAGGAATCAAGAAGTGACCATGAACTCTTATCTTAAGCTCATCCACTGACTGTTAATTCTATGTACTTCACAGTCTGTATTATAAATACATCTGATTCCTACCTCAGGAGGTAAGCAAATCACCCATTTTACAAAGATGGGTATCTGAAAGGCTGCACAAGATTACTTCTGGTGCAGTGCTGAATAGATCCCAGGTGTCTAATTTAGCAAGTTTAATTCACCTTTTTTTCTCCAGAATCAATGTACCAAATGTGTTTTGCTGTGATCTACCATCACTAGACCACTCTCCTCTCAGGAACAGAGACCAGAGTCAAGAATAGAAACTAGGATTCCTGATTCCCATTCTTTTGCTGTCTAGTAAATTTTCCTGTAACCTACTGGCAGTGTGTGCTCACATCCTCCACTAGTGGCTGGTCTACAGAGAGGATAACAGCTTACTCTGGATTCCAGTTGCTCCTTCTGCTCAACTGATAGGACCTTCTGATCCACAGCACAGACCTTTTAAGTACCAACTAAAGCTGGTCAGAATTTTTTTTTCTTTTTGGAAAATTCCAACTTGTAATTGAAAAAAAAACAACAACTTTTAAGAATAGAAAATTTTGACTTTCCATTCTGAAGTGACTTTTCATTACATTTTCAAAATTATATAATAATGTAAAATTTTTACTAATTCAACATTTTTAAAAATTAATCTAAATGAAAAGTCTCCATCAACCTCAAATTTTATTTTGTGGAAAATTTATTGTTGGTTTTATTTAGATTTTCTTTTCCAACAAAATGGAAGGAAAACATTTTAAAATAATGGATCTTCTCACAAAACAAATCTGGTTCCCTACAGGATCCCTATAGGACCACTGCCTTACTTAGTGCACAAGATATACAATGAATGAGGTAGAGGACTGCAAGAAGATAAATCTTTCTTATATCACTGGACTGGGACGCAGGAGACCAGGGATGGATCCTACAAAGCATTTATAGCTACAGAGAAACAATATTGACCAGTTTTGACTACTTCTATTTCCTTAGAAACAACTGAATATCTAGATTAAGTGTGGCAATTATCACAGTGAAATGTGGAATTTAGAAGAGTAAATAGAGAGTTTTAATCTTGGTAATGGAGAAAACCTCAGAACAACCATAGCTATGGAATTGCTACTGGCACCTTCATAGTACTCCCACAAACTAGAACACATTCCTATCAAGTCAGTTTAGTAGAATACTCACTAGGCTCATGTTTATATGTGAGGCCCCAGGAAGCAAGTATTGTGCTATCTGTTGCATATTACCTTGACTACATATTTTAGACTTTGTTTTGAATCAAACCTTTTAGAAATCATTTAAGCAGAAAAAATTACTTAATTACTCTACAAACAAGTCAGATGTTAGGATCTTGTAATGCCCTAAACCTTAGAATAGCTGCTGGCTTTATTGTGAGCTCTTAAGATTCTGCCAGCAGGACTCTTTGAAATTAAATTCAGCTCAAGTTAAAGCCTGTTTTGAAAAATATATAATTATAAGCTATGTTTTGTTTTTTCAGTTAGAACATTTTCAGCGCTTAGCCCAGAAAAGAAAAAAAAAGCCTTCCTTTCTCTGTAATTTTTTGACAACATAACAACTTGTTGAAAAAAGTGAGTCATTAGGCCCTGTGTTAGCAATGAAATACACACAGGGGCCAATATTATTGGAACTAATGATTTTGGGTGCTGTAATCAGGTCCAGACTCACCCCTGCAGCACCTCCTGCTGGTCATCTCAGGAATTAGATCACCCAGCATCCAGAGTGCTCTCTGCAGGCCATGTGTCCTGCCTGTCATTGGCCCCCCATGTCCCTCCCAGACCCCAGTGCCCTTGGCTTGGGTGCTGCCCCCCTGGCAGTACCCCACTCTCTCTCTGGGTCTCCCCACCCAGGGGAACCCCTACCCCCTATCCCAATGTCACCTCAGTCATGGCTACTGCCAGTCACCATCTAGCCCCCACACCCTGGGGCAGACTGCAGTCTATCCGCCAATCATCACAGGCAACAAGGGGTTTAGACTGGCTGCCTTTACCCACCCTCAGGCTGCCCCTCTGCAACCCCAATACCTATATGGGCCTAGGACCAGGCCCTGCAGCCTGGGGAGTTGCTGGCCTAGGGCTTCCCAGCTCCCAACACCTTTCCCCAGCCCTGCCTCACTCTAGGTCCCCAGTGAGTTCCCTGCAGCCAGGCCTGTCTCTCTCTCCTATCAAAGGGAGACTCCTCAGCTTCTGGCTACCCTGGCCTTCTTATAAGGCTGAGTTGCTCAGCTGGGGCATAGCCCCAGCTGCAGCCACTTCCCCAATCAGCCGGGGTTTTTCTCCTTTTTACAGCCCCAGCCCTCTGCAGGGCTTTTCCAACCTCTTCAGAGCTGGAGCGGGTGTTCACCCCGCTACAGGTGCCCAACTTTAGAAGTCTTAAAGGGGCCTGATTTTCAGAGAGTGGGTGCAGATCATTTTCTGAAAATAATCCCCCTTTAAAGTGTCTTGAATTGGACCCCAAGAAGTGAGGCACTGAAAATCACAGGCCATTTTGAAAATCTTGGCCAGAGCTTCTAATTATCATAGTATGAACCAATCAGATAGATAGATAGAGCTAAAATAGCTATGTTGAAATAAAACTATCTAGTAAATATAGGCATATTAAAAAACAAATTAAGCATTAATACAAGGATAAGGTTGAAGAATCAAGCACGTCAAAGTCATGAAATTCCAAAAGTTAATTTTTTTCTCATAATGTTAACTCAGCCACGTTCCATGTCCCATATTTTTATGGTAGGCATGAATACCCTAAAGTTTACATTTAAAAGGGAGAAAGGCTTAGAGATAATTACATATTAAGTACCAAAAAACACTTCCATGGCATTTTAATGTTGCTCATTTAAGAGCTCAAAAGTCAGGAAATGTCACTGGTAAGACTGAACATGAAACCTTAACTGTATGCGTGAGTAGCCAGGCCTGTCACTGGGGAGTTATGTGGGCAGTGGGGCCCAGGAAGGAATTCTTCCATCCTCCGGGGCTGTGGAATGGTACCAGAGTCTTTCCACAACCACAGATTCAGGCCTGTGCCCTTGCTGTTTTGGTTCATATATCTATGTAAGTAAAACTATTGGTCCTGCCACCATTTCTCCCTTCCTGCCCTGTCCACACACCTACCTGGCCAACAGAATGCTAGAGGATGGTATGTGTGTGGGGAGATGCTTTGTCTTTCACCTTATTTGTTGCTCTTTCTGCTAAATCCTTCTGCCCCACTGAAGTCAAACATTCATTGATGTCAATGGGGCCAGGATTTCACCTTCTGTCTGTAAATGATACACATTCTACACACCCATCAGCAGTCTAGCTTCTGCAAGTTACATACACTACTTTACCACTTAAATCTGTTTTCTGCCTTGTGTATAAGCCAAGTGTAACTTATACCACTGTTCAAATGATCCTAATTAATAAATTAGGCCACAAGACTTCCAAGGGAATTGCATTTGTTTATACCTTGTCTGAATTTGATATAACTTTTCCAACTTGTACCAGTATGTATATTTTTGTAATGATTAACAAAAAGACTCGGGAAAAATCCACAAATTTGCACTTAAAATTGTCACAGTTTCATTCTGGATATTTTGTGCCCCTGAGATTTTACTTTTCCCTGTGTATCTGAGACAGAACTTGTAAAATCCAAGCCCCTGTTTTTCAACTGAAATTTTGTACTTGCAAAATTTCAAGAAGAAATGGTCCAGTAGCCATATTTAAGATGTTAATGTGTGTGTTACAGGTGAGGAGAGACTGTGGAAGATACAAAAAACAGGATGATTATGCTACCAGATAGTGATGCTGCTTGCTTTCTCTATATCCACATTTCTTCCTGGAGAGCTGATGTAGTGGACATTCATCCTCATCTGTGGTCTGACTACTGATCATCTGATGTTATGTGAGGTGAATTATCTTACCCACATAGATCCACAGGTAAATAATGGAGAATGGCACTAAATTGAACCTCAGTATTTCTGCTGAGTTAACATGAATGATCTCTGGGGAAGGACTAGTGTGCTTCTTTGGCACATGACTGGCCTATATCTCCTGTCCAGTGGCTGTCTAAAGGGAAGTCCCCTCAGTACAAGATTTTTTTGGAAGTGAGGAGAAACACCCAATCCCTAACCCATCCACAGAGCTCTTCCCTTCTACTGCAGCCAGCTCATAGTGAACTGGAGAAGAAACACACCCCATATAAACTAACAAGTGGTTGCTAGGGAAACCTAAGGTGCTTGAAAAAATATAAGAAACTCTAGGTTTCTTCTGACTGGCTCAGAGAAAGCACACAGAATGCACCCTTCCCCACTGAAAAAATGAGTTCAAAATGGCTTCTGTTGACCCTTCTAAGTTTGTAGCAGAGGCGCATGTCAATGAGTCATAGGAAACACCATGTAATTTTAGCCGGTCAGCTTTTACCATATCACCAGTACCAGCCTGAAAAGTTAAATTGCACATATACTGCAAAGAGATGACTTAGAAGTGCCCCAGATTCAAGCTTTGGTCCCAGGATGTGATGAGCACCTTCAACTCCTGCTGCCTTCAATGTCATTGGCATTCAGCAGCATTAAGGAGAAGGTCAGCTCCTTGCAGGACAGGATAGAGTCTTTGTGCCAATTTCATTGTAAATTTGCTAAGGGTCTCAGAGTCTGAGAGCTCCACAAATGCAGAAGTATGCCGTGTGAGGTGCTTTTAATTTGCATGACGTGTTTTACACACATCTAATTATCAGTGGTGTTACAAGTTAGCTTGGCACACTGGGATAAAAATAGAGTATGTCATGATTTCTTATTTTTTGTGTAAACAATATAAAGCTACGTCAATATATTGTTCATGAAAAGCAGGGTAATTATTACTGCTGATTATTGTATTGGACACACATGGGCACAGATAACTTTTACAGCTGCTATTCAAGTTCATTAATTTACCTAATTTGTTAGCAATAATTTTGGTCAGGGAGGAGCTCATGATACTGTGAGGCTTGCTTCTTGTTGAGATTGCCTATTTAGAAAGGAAGATTTGATATTCCTTTTAAATAACTAATGTTAAACTAAATATTTGAGGGTTTAACAGCAATAATCAGCATCACCTATTATGCTGTCTATAGGTGGTTTTCTTCCTGCCTAGATGACTGGAAGCATAAACTAAGTAAGATGTGTCAGTATTATTGGGTTTCAGTACGTGTAACATCTGATTGAAATAATACATAACCGAAACGTCACAGGAAGGAAGTAACAGTTTATCCTACTAGTACTTGTGCTAAATATACTAAGGTTATCCTTCTTTTCAAAAGAAACAAACGTAAGACCACCAGCGTAATTCAGTTATATCTGAAAAAGTTGAGCATCCACAGCCAGCTTTTTATATTCTTCCTCCCCTGCCTCCCCACCCTGTGTGTGTGTCACTTCAGTAAACAGATACAAGTTGATAAAGGTTTTTATAGGAGTTATTATGAGCTTTTTATTTTAGAGAAGGAAAATGAATAACTGTTTTCCCTCTTCTTTGTGGCATCCAACTCCCTTACTCTTACACATTATGCAAACTTCAAGGAAGAAGCAGTTAGCATGTCAGAGAACAAGTGATGATAACTCCTGAGTGGTGCAGTCTGCAGCAGCTTCTTTAGTTTCTCGACAGGCACATTAGTCTGGATTTTAGCTGCTTCTCCTTAATTGGATTGCTTGCATAAATTGCAATACAAGGTGGACATGTGATAGCTTTCTTTTTTCCCAATCAGTCATGTCAAGAGAACCTTACGTATTTTATATAGAAATGGAAAAAAAATTATAATTTGCAGAGATGAGAAGATGGCGCACGGTAAAAGCTGATATTCTTCCTTTATAACAGATAGCCCCAAGTTGTAGAGGCCATTATTTCTTGCATTTTCAGAGCAAATGAACTTGACAGATGGCTGTGTCACCTAAACCCCTACCTACCAACTTGATTATGCAGAAAACAATACAATAGAAAAGAAATCATTACTGAAGGAACCTGGTTAGTCCACAGAGGGCTGAGCGATGCAGAAGAACAAAATTACAGTTGTGGAATTGAACAGCAAGAATGCATTTAACATAAAGTGGGTTACAGCAAGGCAATCAGTCATGGCTAAAGCTATTGTCTGGGCTTGCTTGCATGGTATATGAAGTAATCTGTCATCTACCACTGAATTTATTCTTAGTTTATAGTAGGAAACTACAAAGGTTTTGCCAGGGCATGTTTTGGTAGTCTTAAGTAGCTCAACTGTGGATCTATAAAATTAAAACTATGGGAACTCAGGACATTTTTCTGTTCTCAGTGTGTTTTGGAGGACATTACTTTAATACAGAAATGATCCCACCGCACTTCTGTGTTTCTCTGACATTAACCAAATCACACCACTTATTGGAAGTCAAAGGACAAAGCTTTATTCACAGCGGTAAGATAAACAATTCACAGTTGTTCTATGCCATATTAAACCATCATCACAGCACACTGGACCTCACTGCAAGTCAGTCTGCAGAATCCAGAAAGTAACATGCAATGTCTATGGCTTAGGATAGGGAAACATTTACTCTCTGCAGTTTCATAAGCTCACCTTTTAGCATATTCTTTGCAAAAATGTAAGACATTTTGCTAGTAATTTTTATTATTTATTTGTTTTTAAGCTTTATTATATAAACCTCATATATTGTGAGTGCCTATATTGGCTTGCAGTCTATTCCTCTTCCCTTCAGTGGTTTCAGGGGGCACTCACTATTTCCATACCCTGTAGGGCTCTATGCTGGTGTAGACCTATGTTTACAGTAACATTTTAATTAATTAATTCAAATAACTAGTTATTGAAAAAAATCTTATTATGCTAATAGTATTGATTAATTCTGCTGCTTCTAAATTATGTTTCCTCCAGGAGCACTACTAAATAATTCAGATTTAAGAGGCACTCTCATGCCTGAAATTTCCTACGAAATAGCTGAGCCAA
The DNA here is from genome assembly GCF_013100865.1 of Trachemys scripta elegans. NCBI lineage: Eukaryota > Metazoa > Chordata > Testudines > Emydidae > Trachemys > Trachemys scripta. The sequence goes on along the minus strand of NC_048299.1, from coordinate 117,044,021 downwards.
TAGCATGCTCTTCTTGCAGCCTCACATCCGGGTTCTCAGTGCCTATTTTCCAATCATAGCGCACAATCATGAGACTGCCTTCTTTTGTTCCTAAAACATGTGGGAGTAGCCACCAGTCCATGTGTACATGTTCTATCAAAATGTTTTGCAGAAGAAAAAAAAATCAGTAGGTGACCTTGTGTGAAGCATCCTGTGATCCATTAACTTTCTGATACTCTTCATAATCATCACCTGCCAAATGTCTGAACCAGCACTAAGGCAAGCTCAACTCCATAGCAGATATATAATAACCGCTGAAAAGCTCAACTTTAGAATTTCAGAGGAAAAGGAATTTGGCCACATACCTTCCATTAAACTAATGGAACTCTGAACTACTTTGAAAATTTCATCCTAAATAAATGTCTCATAATCTTCAAGTTCAGTTGCTTGCCATGGTAATGTTTTTTCAATTCCTTTTCAAAATGGTGTTGACAGATCCTCCCATCCATGTACAATAACTTTAAAAAATGTTTTTGGGGGCACCTGTACATACATTGATTTGAAATGGAGTCACCTTGAGCGAATCACTTACTATAAATGTGGGTAATCAAGTTTGCTCATTCACTTCATTCTGCTTCGGAGTGAAAAATATGTATTCCTAGAATACACACACACACACATATACATACATATATTTTTTCTGATACCAGTCTTCCATAAAGAGGTTCTTGCCTACTTTTCAATGGTTTTGTAACTGTCAGAGTATCTTTTTTTTTTTTTTTTTTTTTTGAGTAGTTACAAATAGACTTAGGCCTTAACCAGAAAATTGATAAAGCATGGACAAGGAGGACTGGATAACATTTATTGCAGGAACTAATTGAATGAGCTAATGAATTTAGTAACCACCGGGCAAGTACCAAAAATGTAGGGAAAACAAAAGCAATAATTATTATTCAATTAAGAAGAAAAGAAAAATCTTAGCAAATATTCATTGCACTGGAATGGAATTGTCTCATCCAATCAGAGAAAAGAGTACTGTCATTGATATATAACTGCGATTTCTCTTATTTATGGAACTCACTGTTTTTTTACTGGTTGTGTGTGTCCAATTTTTTTAATCACTGTAGTTATATATCAATAATCTCACACATCTCTGTTTTCTGATTGTCTGTCAGCTAGTGTTAGCCAATCAAATTGCAGAGATTTACATAATCATTATATAGCTATTTCTCAATAACTATAGTGTGAAAATGCAAATCTCTTCATGCTGCTTGGTGACCATAATCCTCTGCTTTGAGGCCTCCAGAACAAAGATCCTGCCGCAGCTTCTTATTTATTTATTTATTTATTTATTTATTTTTGGTGAAGCAGACACCCTTCCCCCACCCCAACCTTTAAATGAAAGAGAGAGGTGGTTGGTGGGGAGTAGAAAAAAACAATATTCCCCTCTCAGCAGCCAGGCTCCTCTGCAAGCATCTGAGTATGTTGGGATTTCCTACATAAGAGTGGCCATACTGAGTCAGACCAAAGGTCCATCTAGCCCAGTATTCTGTCTTCCCACAGTGCCCAATGCCAGGTGCTTCAGAGGAAATGAACAGCACAGGTAATCATCAAGTGATCCATCTCTGTCGCCTATTCCCAGCTTCTGGCAAACAGAGGCTACTTTCTTGTCCCTTTTGGGGTGATTCTATTAGGGATGGTCAGGCATCTGTTAGGGTTGGAAGAACTTGATAAGATCTGTGGTGATCAGAGGTGGATTAGGGAGAGCAGGAACATGGTTCTTTATTCCTCAGGAGCCCTGCATGGGCCCTGCGGAGCAGGAGAAGGCACAGGTAGGTGGGGAACCTGGGAGTGAAGAATCTCAATCCTCATTTCCCATGCTGCGTCCAGCTTCTGCCTGGACCCCATGCCAGGATGTTGTGGTGAGTGAAAACTCCTTCTCCCACACCCAGATTCCCCCACAAATTTAGGAGATTTTTCATCTTCATTGCAGCCTCCAGCTCTGACAGTTAGGGCTCCCCAACCCCCCTCAGCCCCCCGCACTGCAAGACTTAGGAGGACCATCAGCCCTGCCCCTATGGGCTTTATGAGGCATGTGTCCTTCTTGTGCCCCTGTTATTAGGCTCTCTTGGTGTCCTACTGCTCCATCTCCTGAACAAGCCTTAGAAGAGGCTACCTGGGGGTACCCTATGCCCTACCCTATGAACCATAGGAGGATAACTGGGGAAACCTCCAAGGTGCCAAAATAAGCTCATCGTCCAAAACATTTCTATGAGAGTGGGTCTGCCAGCCCACTGAGAGGACTGGGGAGAGCAGAGATCTTGTGGTTAAGAGAACAATGGACATTTTCTCCTCCCTGTTGTTTTACCCCTAGCAAACCTTAGGATGCTGCCCCACCAAGCCTTAGTTGCTTATAATTATGTTTACAACCAGTTTCACCTAAACACAAGTGTAATATGGCTTGAATTCACACTCAAGGTGGGTATAAATTTTGTTAAGTCATGTACATTAAGTGCACAATATTAGAGGTGATATAAGAGGAAACTAAGTAAGTAATTCTAAGTAAGAATGTGTAACTTATTTAAACTCTCAGCAACTGGGCAAGATTTAGAAATGCAATTTCTCAACACTTTAAATTATAGCTTCTCAGAACAGCTAGCTCTAGAGCACACAAATGAAAAAGCTATTCTCAATTTAGTGACTCACTGTAGTTATTCTTAAACCAACTCCTGTGCCTTTCTTAGGACAAAGTAAAAGTGATGACAACAGAATTAATTCAGCATCCTTAGGGGAGGAACTGTACCAAACACTACCATGGTGACACTAAACTTTTAAAAGGGAGATTGTAAAAAAAATGAGAAAGCTAGTCAGAAAGGCCCTAAAGTCAAGTGAAGTAATTAAAATCCTTAGATTGCATTGGAGCCACGTAAGCAAACCACAACAAAGTGAGAGAGACATACATCCCCCTCAACAGAAATGGAAACAGGAGGAAAAAGAAGAAGAAAACCTAAAGGCATAAAAACAAATGGCAAGAAATGTGCTAAGTATATCAAAAGCAAGAAGCTTTATTGTGAGAGACTGTCTGGTTCCAGTGGACTACACCTGGGAGAAAAGGGAGCAATTCACAAGAAGGGCATAGAAGAGATCAGTGATTTGTTTGCCTGAGTCTATGCCATTGATGATACTGGGAAAATTCCTACCCTGGACAAAGATGAGGCACTGTCAGAGGATGAGGTGTCAGAAAAGGAAGTAGTGTAAGAAAATGATAAATTAAAATACAAGAAACCAGCAGGACTGGATGATATTCATCCAAGAGTTCAGAGGGAACTTAGGTGGCTGAGCTACTATGTCAGAGAAAGGGAGGGTAACCAATAATATACTTATCTATATAAAAGGTTCTGGGATGATCCCGGGTATAACAGACCATGGGGCATTACTTAAGTACCAGATATATTGACTGAAACAATAATTAAAATACAATTATAACACTCCTAGATTAACAAAATATAACAGGGACAAATGCATAAGCAATTGTATGGAGACTCTGAAAAAGCATCTCTCTGCATTTATTTGCAATTTATATGGAGTTACATATATAAACTCTCCTACATATCATCCATTTTCTGCAGATTTATTGATCCATATCCAGGTCTTCTCAGCAGATATAGTGCTATGTCACTTTCCCGTTGTTACTGAACACCTAAATATATCCAAAGAATCATCTAATAGTGGAGCAGCATGCTAAATATCTCCAGAAGCAGAAGCTTTTGCATTTAAAATGCCAAGGTTGTTGTGAGGAATCCACCTCATATTATAGACACAACTTCCAGAGGCAAACTGGTTCTCCCTATCTCATAAATATGTTTACATACATGAATACCACCTCAAATGCAGCATCAGAAACGGGGTCTGAAGAGGAGGCTTGCTCACAACAGAAAATACTTTCTTTCTCTCTTTGTGTATTAGCTCTTGATAGAACAGAAGGATTCACTTCACCTTCTAGCATGAATTACATTAGTGCTGGAGTAAAATATTCCATCCCTCAGGAATTCCAGTTAACCATCATTGCAAAGCTCACTGTCTAACTACTAGTGATGCAAAGCAGCCTCATCCGGGCCAACATTCTGGCCTGGTAATTTCAAATGCATTCTTTCCCTCCACAAAAGTGACAAGGTCAGTTCCAGACTTTTGCTAATATGGCCAATTCCTCCCCGCCCCCCTTAGCATCTCCAAATGCCAGTCCAGTTAACAGCTATACCACCCTGGGGGTGGGGGGGGGGGGGGGTCAGCATTTTCTAATTCCCCCTATCTCCCTCTACAAAATGCCTTTATTTCAAAGCCAACAGATTTCATTTAAACTGAAACCAGATTAGATTCTGTCCTCTTAACTCTTCCTCTCTCTCTCTTTCCATCCAGTGTGGCTTTTGATCTCAGGTTAGCTACTTTTGCTTGTGATTTTAGTGGTAGACCTGCATTAAAGACTTACGTTTCCTGTAAGCAAAATATCTGTACAACCACTGTGATGAAGTACTTCCCCTGTATTTATTTCACAGTTAAAAATAGCAATTGCTCACTCATCTAAATGCTGATCTAGTCTTCCCTACGTTAAGAAAAAGTTACTGTATGATACAAATGTATCTTTGATTAATCATTCTATTCAATTTGATTAACTTACTAGGAATATTTTTCTTGGTTTTAGCATTTTGAGTGTCCGTGGAATCATAGGATCTAGAGATCAAAAAGACCTATTAAGTCATCTAATCCATCTCCCTGCCAGTGCAGGACTGTTCTGTGATGTACATTTACTAGTGTTTTGTCCATTTTAGTTTTAAATGTGCTGAGAGATAAGGATGCTTTGTACTTTGTTCTTATCTTACTGTTAATGGTGTTATTATTTTGGATGCTTTTCATGTAAAAAACCCTGCTGTTTTGTCTATACTAAAGTTTAAAACAAAACTGATCACATTAAATCACAAGTGCTAGATAATACCATTTTCTACTTCTGTTGAATACTACCTTACTGCACAAATAGTTGTACTGGAATGAATAGGACTACCCACTGAGTAAGATAATACTCGTGATTAAAGGTGACAGAATCTGACCCACAGTGATTATTTAGGTACTCGCCAAAAGAACAGGAGTACTCCTGTTCTTTTTGCGAATACAGACTAACACGGCTGCTACTCTGAAATCTGTATTTAGGTACTGGCATCCAATTCTATAAATATGTAAGTAATTGATGTATTGGCAGATTCTTATTTTACACCACGTACATGCAGTTTACATAATTATTGTCATTTGCAGGGGGTAGGTATGTGAAATTGTACTAACAATGGGTGAACTTCAAAAGACACAAAATTAGAGTGCTTGAGCTTGCCACTGCCTATGCACAAGCTCTGATTGTGTAAAAATTAATTGTGGGAGATGGCCCTGAGTTCTTAATGGCAAGGCTAGACCCATCTTCCCATGCTTCCCAGAAAAGGACAAGTGTTCGCAATATAATTTTTTGAATGCCTTCTCATATTCTGCAGCATGCTGCAAGGCAGTTCGGGATTCTTAGTTGTTAGCAGCATTAATTTCTTTTACTGATGACATCATCAGTATTTTGTCACTATAGAATTTAGCTCTTCTGTGTAAAGCTGACCATGGATGTTTTAAACATTGATTTTTTTTTCTTTGTAGCATAAGAGAATGATTTATTATCTTCTTCTGGGACATCAGCTACTGGCAAGAAATAGCTTTTATAACATACTCTAAAGCCACTTATACTGATTGTGTATTTAAGATATGGATAAAGAAATGTGCTATACCTGGACACAGGAATGTCAGCAGATAGGACATATGGAAAAGTGAAAATAAAATATGCTTCTTTTCCCATAATCTTATAGCCACTTTCAAAATAAAACTAAACAAAACAAAATTAAAAAAAAAGAAAACTTTTGGTTTGTAGAGGTCACAAAAATCTTTCATATTTAACTTTTTATCTGATATTTTTAAACTTTATAATTTCTGAATTAAAATATATTGAAACTATACACTCTAACCATGAAAGACTAGAGTGAATTATACACACACACACACACACACACAAACACACACGATTATAGAATATTCTGTAGGGAGCTTCCTGCTTGGCAGGGGTTTGGACAAGATGACCTACTTTAAATAGGCTTTCTCCATCTCTAATATCTATGATTCTGTGAATCTGTATGATTTATACAATTGGTTTATTTTGAGGTCCAAATATAAATACATCTGAAAACTGTTTTCTTACTCAGATATTGGACCAGATTAATATTTGGTTGTGATAACAAGCCAAGTATTTATATAAATCAGCAGAAGACTGTCAAATTACAACTCTTGCAGTATTTACCATGAAACACATGGGTAAGTAAACAAATGACAGTCTCATAGTATTTCCAGCACATTAATGTTTTCAATTTCATTAGAAGATGAGATACCAATGTGTATGTGTATGTGTGTGTGTATGGCAGTCTAGTGCTATTGTCTAGTATGAAAGGCCAACATAGTGCAGTGTGGTTTCCTAGAGGAAACTAGAAAGAAAAGGCAGTTTCATTTGGAAATAAATATTTTATTCAGAAGACAGAAAATTAATTGCAGTGAGCAGAAGACAGAAAACTTCATGTATCAAAATCAAAAATATATTATAAGTAGAGAGACAAGGTGGATGAGGTAATATGTGAGCAAATTTTTGTTAATCTCAGTGTTCATTTGTAGAGATTTTCTGAGCCCCAAATTGAGATTTGAGTTTTGTAACTAAATGTAATTTGTTTGGGACTAAGTCCAATTTATTTTGGACAGAAAAGGAAGTAGATTGCAAAGGTCGGGTATAAGATTGACTCACAAATTACTGTACTAGAATTACTGTACTCTGTCTCCTGACAACAGATTTTGAGAACTCATGGAATAGACTAGGCTATTATACCACCTTATATTTTAAAACAACTAACAGAAAAGATGTTTCCTGGGGTGGGGTGGATAGGAGGTAAGAAGTTGATTCAGGATATTCAGCAGCTAGGGGCTGACTGTGTTGAGAACAGTCAATGTTTAATTTCAGATCCAAATGTTGGTACAAAAATCAAAACCAGATATGATTATCAATATCGGTGCACAGACCACCTGTAGGCCTTGTTATACTATACTAGCCCCTTCAGTGTATTCATAAATCTTCACATATGTACATCATGTATCCTGTCTGGACTGAAGGAATTAAGATATATTTTAATAAAGAAGCAGTTGTTTTTAATCACAATAAAGAATTGTCATTAGTGATTTATTTTCCTTGAAAGTGTCATGGTATAAAATTACTTTCAAACCAATGAAAACATTCAGAAGAACTTCAGATTTGTTACCAGTGCAACACTAGTTTAGCATAGGACTGGAAACAAAGATTTCAACCAAATGTTCTTAAAAACACTTATAATGATAGCAAAGTGTACAATGGCTTTCTGTGGAAATCCAAATAAAACACTTTACACCAGTTTACTGCACAAGCATTATTTTCATTTTAATTCAAGCAATAAATAGCATAATTTAAGCTTTATGTGCATTAATTTAGTATGAATTTATCATTATCAAGATGGAAAAAGTGCAAATGAAACAATTTGTGTTTATGTAGCAAAAGGATAATAGATATAAATAATTTGTGCTGTAGATTCAGTAGGAAATGGTACAATAATATGTAGGCAACTGTGTCCTCTAAACATAAAAAGGAGATCAAGTCTAGCTACCCTTATTTTCTACTTTTGACATCTTGCTCTGTGTCATTATAACATATATGTGGCAATGCATGTGCACCATTAGAAGAAATAGTCAATAAAGTTACACTGGATGCACTTTTTAGCAATTGCACATTAGACTTATCTTAACCCCACATGTGTGAAATTGGGATCTAGTTTAGAGAATCAAAATCTAATTAATATCTGTTAAATACCAACATTAATTAAGGGTGTGATTCTGTCACCCTTACATTGGGCAGTAATCTTACTTCACGAGTAGTCCCATTTATGTCAATGGTAACAATACTGCAATTATGAATAAGAATATTAAGTTATTGTGCCAATAGTCTCCTGTTATGTAATCTTTTACAGACCACATCTTATACTGAACAGCATTTTACAATGGCAAGTTAACCTCTGGCACATTAATAAAGTTCTATTTCTTTGTTTTTAAGAATTTGAGTGAATGTATTTGATTAAAACAGAATTTTGATAGCAATTTAAAATAAAAAAATAAATATAGGAATTTTGCATGAGGGAAACAGCTCTACAAATAGAGAATGGGAAGAAATTATAAATGTGTGACAACTCCCACCTGTTCATGCTCTCTGTATGTGTGTATATATATCTCCTCAATATTTATTTCACTCTATATGTATCCGAAGAAGTGGGCTGTAGTCCACGAAAGCTTATGCTCTAATAAATGTGTTAGTCTCTAAGGTGCCACAAGTACTCCTGTTCTTCTTGAAGCAGTAAAATGGCTCAACAAACTGAGAAGGGATTTCTTAGACTCTGGTGTGTTTGAGAGGCAATGTCTCTGTGCTTTGCACTCACAACTGAGGCTTGAAACGCAACCAAAGTAATTAGCAGTTACTCTATGTATCTTGAAGTGCTTCGCAAAGGGATAGGTCCTTTGGGTAAGAGGAAGAGGGGGGAGGAGGAGAAAGTAGAATACTGTACCTTTTCAATGTTCTCCTGACAAACACATTGCTTGGTCAATGGTGAGAACTAGCCAAATTCCCTGAAACAGCATGCACTATTACTTATTCGTTAACCTCTGGACTGATTCTCCATTGCCCTGTATCCTGTATAGTCATTTTTGCTCGTGAAAAGTGAACATCAACATTACTAGATCACTATGATCTCTTTTTACACTCTCTTAGCACTCACTGTCCACAGTAGTGAATAACTAAGAACTATATGAAGGGCACCACAGATTCAGGCCATACATATTTTAATTTGAGCCCTAAACAAAAAACAAAACAAACAAACAAAATCACTAATTAAACATGACCAAAATAAACAGACTAAATAAATTCCAATTTAGCTCCCAGTAAATAATTCCAAACAATGAGTCAAATCAGGTCGGCTTTACTCAGGCAAAACATTTTAAAAAGCACAGGGAGTTTTCCAGGATTTCGAGTTTGGGTTCTGAGGTCCAAATTCAGCTACCACTTATACAGCCAGGGAATCCCCCTCCCCTGGCTACAGAACTTGTGTCCTTTCCACATTAGCAGCACACTATCAGGACAGATACCTTGTAACAAAAGAAACTCTCATTGTTCAAAAATGCTGAAGTAGGATTTGAAGAGGCAGAAAGATGTAATTTGTTTATTTTTCTTCCTTCAAGGAAAAGTCCTATAGAATTCAATAGAAAACAATAGCCTTTCTTATGTTTTTTTTAACCATCCTCTAGAATTTAATGGAGAATTACAGAATATCCCTTCTCTGGGGTGGTCCAAAAAAACCTATAGAAATGATATAGTTTTCTATTCAATTCTATAGAACTGTTAAGTTGGATTCTTCAGTTTTGAAAATCTTGGACTGAAGAGTCTGGATTTAGCCCTAATGAATAAAAAAAATCAGTTTATAAAAGGTTTGCAGAATTCCAGAAACACAAACTTGCTTCATACTGTTGCCACAAAGAGACCTTTCCCTCTCTTTTACAAGTCAGTACCAGACCTGACCTGTCTCTCCACTTATGTAAATAATAAGTCAAACTCCCATCTTGAGCTCATGCTAATGTGTTGCCTTTTGAGCCATAGTGTCATTTAGGCAGTCAGTGGAGAATCAAAGACTGCTTGTGCTGCAGCAGCCTACTGCTATGTTTCTAAGAAAATGGGCTCTTAAAAAAGGAAATGTCACACCACAGTGTGAGAGATAAACAGAGGTATATCTTTAGAGCAGCATGCAGGGACTATGGAAACACTGTCTGTAAATGACTTTGATCCCCTAGTGTGATGAATCATGGAGTCGCAAATCCTTTTTAGCTAATTGCTATCAGCTTGTGAGATTTTTCTTCCCATGTTCAATATCAATTTTCAGGGCCATAGGAGATAGCACTTCTCCCCCGAGTCTACTGGCGACTCACCGATAAAAACTGAACTAGCACCACTTAACAGTTTATAGAGGGAAGTCATCTAATATGCAGCTGCTGCTGGTAACTAAAAGGGAAAAATATTAGGGGCAAATACATGGAATCACAAATCTTTCCAACGCCTTAAAGCTATTGACCTTCCTTAGAAAACTGTCCTTTCCATGTTAGCACACTGTCTGCATATCCGCCTGGTAACAAAGGAAGCTTTCATTGTTCAAAAATGCTAAATTGGGATTTGGTGAGGCAGTAATTTGTTTATTTTCCATCCCTCATGGAAAAATCTTATAGACTTCAATAGGAAGATGAGAGACTTTTCTATAGGTTCTTTGAATTCTCCTATGGATTTAAAGGAGAATTACAAAATATCACTTCTTTATGATGGTTCAGACAACCTATGGAAAGTGTAGCATTTTTATTTCATTCTTTACATGTTTAGAGTAATTTGAATAGAAGCCTATTAAATTTCTTTAGATACCTATACATTTCTTCCCTATTCAGTTCTATTTGACTTTTACATAAAGGTTTCTTACAATTATTTATCAACTGAGCTACTTAAGGTAGCTCTGACCATTTTCTTAAAAAAATTAATAACACTCATCCGTCCAGGGAATAGAAATATGAAACTTATACACCCAAATCAAAACTAATCTAAAATCAAGCTAATATTTAATATCCACAATTAATTGCTTGAATACAATCTACAGACCAAGAATTATTCAGTTACACAGTCTGAATAATAAATATACCTGAGAAAATTATAATCTGCCTGCGGACAATTTATTTGCTGAAACGTATTCACTCATCTCTTTTCCCTAGCAAAGTTATCACCCAATTAGGGGTGCATTTAACTTAGTTGTCATGAGGCATGGGCATCACACAGTTACTTTTAAACATGGTAACAGGTCAGACAAATCAGGTTGTTAATGAACAGACTGGGATCAGGTTGAGACCCTATCTCAGCTGCAGTACAGGACTCAGACCCTGAGTTGATATCCAAATTCACTTCCTTCCCAGTGTTTGATTATTAGGCATCCATTTAACAACTTGGAAGATGAGGATCAGGGCCTTGAATTGGATTTAACACTAAATGGAAAGTCAGTGTATTTTGGAAAGTGTGACACTTCCTATGGGTACTGAGGGTTGTGAGGCACTTTGCTGCCATGTGTCCTTAGCTTCAGGAAGCTTTGTCTGTGCCTGCTGTGCATCAGCTCCCCAACTCCACCGGGCACGGGCAATACAATCACTCCCCTTTGGGCCTTGCAGATTCTGCTGTCACTCTGCAGGTTATCAAATAGGCACACTCCAACCCTCGAGCTTTCCAAGCATCTCCCTGGAGTGCCCAGTGTCCGACCCACTTGACATTCACAGTCATCACAGATTCCTGCTTCCAAAGAAACAGTACACCCCAGTTTACAAGTTCCACCTCAGACCACTGCTGTGCTTAACACTCAGCTCTTAGATATGTTTATAGTGATATCAAGTATAAGTTTATTTAACAAACCCTAGAGATTCAAATAACAGCAAGTAGAAGTACTGGAAACAAATGGTTACATATAAAATGAAATCATAACACTCATTTTAGAGCCTAGACATAATTAACAAGATACTCTCATGTCTTGTAGCATATTGCTCACCCAAACTCCTTGCACTGCATAACAGCCAGATTGGCTGTGACCCTCCTTTCATGAGACAAGTAGGGTGTCAACTTGCTTCCTTGGTGAAGGATTCTGTCTGTTTTCTTCCATCCCAAGATATAGCAGACCAATTCTTTGTTTTTATTCATAAACAGGACACCCAACTGCTGTTTGTTTCATTCTGTAAATATCCACTCTTGTACATTTTGTAGTCCTTCATTTCAACCCTGGTTGACTATTCAAATAAGCATACACTATGAGCTTACAATATACAATACACATGTGGTCTGACAGGGAACTAGGTGTGTCAAGGCTGTATCCCCACTTTGAACTTTAGGGTACAAATGTAGGGGCCTGCATGAAAACTTCTAAGCTTAACTACCAGCTTAGCTCTGGTCCGCTGCCACCATTTCCCAATTGGATTCCCTCCCTGGGAAGCCTTGAGAAACCTTTCACCAATTCCCTGGTGAATACAGATCCAACCCCCTTGGATCTAAAACAAGGAGAAATTAACCATTCCCCTCCTTCCTCCCACCAACTCCTGGTGAATACAGATCCAACCCCCTTGGATCTAAAACAAGGAAAAATCAATTAGGTTCTTAAAAAGAAGGCTTTTAATTAAAGAAAAAGGTAAAAATCATCTCTGTAACATCAGTATGGAAATTAACCTTACAGGGTAATCAAACTTAAAGAACTCAGAGGACTCCCCTCTAGTCTTAGGTTCAAAGTACAGGAAACAAAGATAAACACTCTAGTAAAAGGTACATTTACAAGTTGAGAAAACAAAGGAAAACTAACACGCCTTGCCTGGCTATTTACTTACAAGTTTGAAATAGGAGAGACTTGTTTAGAAAGATGTGGAGAACCTGGATTGATGTCTGGTCCCTCTCAGTCCCGAGAGCGAACACCCTCACAAACAAAGAACACAAACAAAAGCCTTTCCCTCCCCCCACCCCCAAGATTTGAAAGTATCTTGTCCCCTTATTGGTCCTTTAGGTCAGATGCCAGCCAGGTTACCTGAGCTTTTTAACCCTTTACAGGGAAAAGGATTTTGGAGTCTCTGGCCAGGAGGGATTTTATAGTACTGTACACAGGACAACTGTTACCCTTCCCTTTATGGTTATGACAAGGTGTCTGTTACCTCCTCCTGTAAAGGAACATTTCTGAGGTATGTCACCTCCTGGTGATCTGCCCTAACTCCAAGACCTTAAGAATATATATATTTTAGCATAGATACATAACTCCTCAAATATTATCTGAACATACATTTTGCAATGATTATGATGACCAGAGGGCTACTGGCTCTCAGCAGAAACCAATCATGCCACCCTTTGATGAACTATTATGCATATATCTGACCCGGGGATCCCTGTAAAACACTATGTGCCCCCTGTGCCCTCTGTGAATTGGCATCCAGGGGTTCCTGGGTCACTGAGAGCACATGGGATATATTCCCATCTGTCTGTTCTGTTTAGGGAGCTCCCTGGAGCACAGACCTTGTGTATTCACTTACTGTACTCTACATGAGTTAAGAATAGAGTTGCAGCATTAACTGGTTTACTTGTCATTGTTATGTTTATGTTACAAGTTCCAATGTTGATTTAATTTACACATAAGTTTTAATGGGTTGTTATGATTGGTAGTGCACTGCCATATTTGTTCAAGGGAGGAGGCCAAAGGGATGGCCCAAATCATTTCTATCTTTTTGCAAACAATTTTTCTTCACTATAAGCTGATCCAAGGGCTTTGTCCTACTATCTGTGAGCTCAGGATCTCTGGCAGTATCCCTGCTGCTAAATGAAAACTTCCTGTGTTCTGAAATCATAGTGCCCCCTAACATTATGTTGAGGCACTGGCTCAGTACTTACTTAGGGACTAGTTCTACCTCCCTTACTCACACTGTAATCTTACTCATGAAGTATGATGCTATTCAGTGGCAGTGTAGCCGTTTATATGCCCACCATTCAAGTAGGACAGGGCAACAAACAGTCAGGGCTCTGGCCTGTAGTCAGGCAGAGCTGTAGCACCAGCACAATCTATGGGGCCCTGGCAGGGGTGAGCACCAAACACAGGGCTCATAAAGGGGTGACTGAAGAGCACAGTCCTCCTGGCCTAAGGAGGGTGAGTACTGCCACCCCAGGGGTGGGATGGCAGGGGTAGGGGGATGCAGGCCCGCCCAACTCCACCCAGGGCTGGATTTATACCTTATGCACCCCTAAAGCACCCCTAAAGCAGCGCATCTTCAACGACCTCCTGCCTACTGCTGACCTTCATGTTGCACATAGTTTTAGAGATGTAAGCCCACGGTCCTAACAGTGGCAAAGTGGTCTGTGACTGGGTCAGCAGGAAAATCCACCCACAACACGCTGACCATGTTTCCAGCGGCACCACAGCCACGGTAAGCTGGTTCCCCTAGGCTGCTCCCCTGTATGTACCTGCGCACAGGGGTCATCCTCAGTCTCCCCAAGATACACTGCCAAGGGTAGCAGTAGCAGCTCCTCAGTGTCAGGAGTGGTAGGGTTCCCTGGAAGGTCATGCAGGTCCTCAGGGCTGCAGTGGTTTTCCTTGGCGTCCCACTCCAACAGTGGGGAAGAAGCATCTGTCTCCTTCGGCAGCTCCCACTCAATACAGCTGCTGGGCTGGCCTTTTATACTTCCATTTCCTGTCCTGTCCTTCCTCTCTGCTTCCGGCGTGTGGGGCATGGCCCTCCTGGTTCCACCCACCAGGTGGCTTGTGGTATTCCCTCCATGTCTGCATCTGAGGGAGGCCGCATCTGCTCGCTACAGGCAGTAAGAGTGGGCAGAATTGGGCCCTCAGAAAGAAAAATGCCACCTAGCATCAATTGTTGGGAATAGGAGACAAATATAGAGGTTAATGTTGCCATCATCTGGCTTTGTATCAGAGTACAGGCCTTGGGGAAGAATGTTAACCAAGGCAATTTAAATTTTAGAATCCTTTGATTTTACCACAATACTCAATGCTCCTATTTAATAAAGAAAAAGAAGAGTTTCTTTGATGAATCAGAAATAATAGGTAGAGCTGCAAGAATTTGGGAAAGGGGATCTGCTGCATAGAAAGTTGATTGGAGAGGTTTTGCCAAGTTAATTTTCTAAAAGAAAACTTTATCTTTCTTAAACAAAATATTGGCAATCAAACCTACTTGAACCAAACTTCATTAAGTTAGTCAACAAAATGCCAATACTAATTCCAGAAAATCAATTCAGTTCCATACTTTTATAATTTCCCTCTCTCATAAATTTTCAGTTTGTTGAACTTATTTTACCAAAGTACAATAATAAGCAGTAATAGAGAGTTTGTTAACAGATTAACAAATAAAACTACTCCACAATATTATTTACATTTTAGGTGGCATTGTTGGGGTTGTAAAAATAGTAATAATGATTATAATATAGGATGATTTAACAAAGGATCCCTACGTGTATACAATTCCAATGAAAACATACAATGCCATTGAAATGAAGCTACCTCTGGGGAGGGAGGGCAGGAGCGGTCCAGTGCAGCTCTCACTGTATCACAATATGGGTGGGGAAAAATTTGGAAAGTGAACACTGGGGCAAACCTTTGCTTTTTAAAAACAGCGAAGTGCACTAAAGTGCAATGCACTTACAGAACTCAATGGGTCTCTTTCTGATTTCAGTGTAATTCAGAATGAACTCCCTTGCAACTGATCAAGAAAGTTACACCAATTAAAACTTGTGTAAGTGAGATCTGGATAAAGTTCAGTGTAATTATCTCATAAGGAAAAACGATTGAGTTGACCTAACTGTGAACTAAACAAAGGTTAAAGGAATTCTAGATGTTTTGAGCCTGGTGCTTGGAACACTAAGTTTCTTTTTCAGTAAAAAATTAACAATACATTTTCTATAAGGAAAATGTTAAAACACAAGTTTAACTTCTAAGGACTGGCAGATACAAACCAAATCAGGTCAATAATCACCAGCTATGTATATCCTTAGATGTAATCCCTAACATGTAAAAAGAAAATTTCATTTACTGGAAAAGAAAAAAATATCCCACTTAGTCAACATTCTGGAGTCAACAAGCTGAACTATTAAAGAATCCTCTATCCAGCTAGATGAATTTGGAAATTATCTCAATTATACTAGTAATTTTAAAATAGGAAACAAAAATAATCTGAAGGAAAGATACTATGGAAACCTTTGTTTTAAGGAAATGGAAGCAATATAACAGCACTTTCCAGTCGTTCTAAGGATTTTTTATAAAGAAAGGCTGCTATTGTTTTATAAAGCTGCTCCAAAAGACCATATACACAGTAAAACAATATCAAGCCACTTAGCTGCTGGAAGTAAATTTGTCTGTCAAAAGTATACATACATTTTCAAATAACATTTAAACAGGATAGATTGATACCTGTTGCTATCATTATAATTTATCAATTATATAGTGCCACAGATGCATGTCACAAGCTTTACCAAAATAATAGTTCATTAAGGTTCATATCCCAAGCAACAATTTAAGGCCCAGATCCTCCAGTTCAGTTGCTTGGATGCATGCCTGAACTATACCTGAACCTATGTCTCTTGGGTCTGAAAATGTGAGCTGAAAAGCTCATGAAAACAGATTTTTTTTTCTCCATGGCATTTTGGCATTTCTGCTTCCAGTCCTGACACAAATTAACAAGTGCAGAAATGTGTGCAAATGAAGACTAATGAAGAATCAGTAACTTAAGCAAATTTTTCTATGTCTTGAAAATAGTTTGGTCTTGATTTGAGTTTTGTGTGAAGGTTCAAGTTGATTCTTATTTTATCCAAACAAATGTGGCCAGCTTTATGAAATATTACTCTAGTGATAGCTTTTTAAAACCTGTTTCTGAAATAGGATAGTGTAGTTTTGAGTTTTTAAATAAAAATATGGCATTTGCACACACAGATTAATTTAGAACTTGCAGGGATGCCAAATCAGCAGCTAAAATGATGAGTCAAAGTGAGAGTCACACTGTGTTGTCAGTGAAAGTCATTGTTTGAGTGCAGGACAGCTGCAAAGGGGAAATCTAAGTTTGTCCATATTCCATCTTTTAGAAATCTTTTGAGAGAGCATCTGGAGCGATCTGTGTCAGCATTAAAGTCAACTGCATTACAGCATGGAACCGCACAGATTCAGCACCTTTAAATAAAGGGCCCAGTTAGAGTTGCCAATTTTGGTTGGATGTATTCCTGGTGATATCATCACATGACATAATCTTTAATTAAAGATTAATCTTTAATTCCTGGAGACTCCCGGCCAATCCCGGAGGGTTGGCAACCCTAGTCCTAGTCCTGCATTTCCTGTGCACCCAAAGCTCTCTTTGATGTCAACATGAGGGTTGGTGTGCATGGGATGCAGAATCAGGTCATAAGATTGTAAATTTAACTGGAGGTCTCTAATGAGTTTTTTGTCGTATCTATTATTTTTTAATGGCATCTTTTTCTTCCTCAGGGAGATCTGCAGGCTATGGCTTTTTGCCTTTGAACATCCTCAAGTCAAGCATCAAGAAAAGGTGATGAGGGTTAGGGAGGCTCCCCTGACATTTGGTGCACTGGCATCAGCCTATGCAATTATGGGCCACCTTTCTAGCAGACGGTAATTGAAAAGTGTGAACCACATGGGCTCTAGTCAATAATGGCGTCAGCATACAAATGATGCTCTGAGATTTCTATGTTCCCCATCCACTATTTTTGCTTTTCACCTTTTATCCTTCTCAGCATCATGACTTAATCCACTCTAATGAGGTGAGCTCTTTTGCCAAAAACCAGCAGCAACAGAACTCTCTTTTGGCACTGCTTGAGGTTTGTAAGGAGTCAAAAAAGAAGTGACTTTGTCAGCCTTCCAGAAAAGAGGACAATGCACCCTTTGAAAAGTTTTCAGCTTTTCAGAACTGTCCTTTCAAGTGCAGATTTCCGCCATACCTGCCTAGGAATGCATATAAGCTTGGTAAAACTTGTTCACCATTGAGGTAGTATGAACCCAAAGTAGCCAGAACATTTAAATTATTGTAGTTCATGCTTCTCCTTGTTTGAAGGTCATTAAGGTGACCACATGTCACTGTTTACAAACAGCAGGTGACTGCCAACAGTAGTGAATATGTGAATTTCCTTTGCTTTCTTTTTCTTACCCATATGTCCTTGTTTCTTGAGTCATAAGTACATTCTTGTATAGAAAGATATAAAAAAATAAAATTATAAACAGTTTGTAGAGAAAATAAAATAATCTACTTCTGGGTAACTGAAAAACAATAAGAAAGAATTTAAAAGAAAAATGGTTAATTTTATAGACACACATTTTATTCTTTGTCATATAGTGATTTTAATTTAAATTCATAGGAGAATACATTACCCATAGAGCATTTGCAAATGTCCTATTATATGCATATGAGGCAATGATCTGTAATTAATTACAATAAAATTGCAGCTATTATGGGCCCAATCCTGTTTTGAAGTTTTTCTATTGGCAACAATGGAAGCAGAATTGGGCCCTATTTATGCATCAGTTTTGAATATACCTTAGATTCACAGATCTTGCATAAATAAATCACTGTATTTCAAAATTAAAGCACCTTTAAAAAAGAAATAATTGTATTTTTATTTAACAGCTGCATGGTTTATTTATTAATAATTTTAAACTGCCATGACAGTTTCAGTTTTTAAAAGCAGGAGAGCAGTGGGGAAGAGAAAAAGAGAAATACAATGGAAAGATTTCCATGGGATTAGACCACATGGCCTTAGTACATGTATACACAACCAAGAGAAGGAGAGAGATTTTGCCTCTTACACTCATTGCACCTCTCTCCTCTTTCTTCAGCCCTAATCTGATTTTTGCCAGTTCCTTTTGATCTACCAGGGGCAGGCAAATCAGGTCCACAAGTACAGATGGAGTAAATATGGAGATTAGCCTCTTCTCGTACTGCATTAGCTCCTAATACCTGATTAAATCCAGAATCATGCAATTGTCTCTGTGTTGGCTATCAGAGTGGCAGAGCACAGAAGGGGGCAGGATGAAGGCTGATTTTGTAATGGATACTTATTTTATCCCAGTGCTCTAAGAAGATTAGGCCTGGGGGTGTCACATTAGCCATGATCTCTAGGCCTTTGGTAGTCTCTTGCAGTTTTCAAACACCCCTGCTTCAGCCTTAGAACAAACAGGCAGCTTGGACTCTGTGGCCCCATGTTGTGGCATGAATAATTGCACACTGCAAACTGTTTGAAGATCATAAAGTGCTGTGTAAATTACCCAGTTTGGGCTTAGTAGAAGTGATTTGTGGTGACTTACTGAATCTTTTCACAGTTCAGAATTAAACTTTCTACATTTCTTACTATCACTGAGGTAGAATGAAAGTTGAATTGTATCAGCTAGTATTCTTATCAGATCAATCTATATAAAAGCCAGTTTGTATAAACAGTTGTACTGTATGCAGACCCTGCATGCAGCACCGTGCCTTTGATAAATGTTCAATTATATTTAGCTGAAACACCAAGAGATGCCTATTCAGCATAAATCCTAAATCAGTTCACGTGAAAAATGAAAGGACATGTTCAAAATCATCCACATAAGATGTGCCAGAATGGTACATGTAGAAACCTGTGATTTTATTATAAAATTCTGTTTCTACATGGAAATAAGTTTTAATTTAAACAATGAAAGATGACAACATTGAGGAAAGAAAATTGGCGTTGTGCTAGTTTGAATGAATATAAAATTAACAGAATTCCACTAGGGAATAGTCTACACAAAGTTTTATTTTTACATCTGAGCCGGGCTAGCTCACAGAAATACTTGCAGTACTTGTGCCTCTGACTTGAAAGGTAGCTCAAGCCTTTGCTATAAGTCAACATAGATAGGTAGAGCAGTTAAAATTATATAGATACTTTATATTAAAATGTTAACTAGAAATATTTTTGCTGGCAGATAGCTGACCTCATAAATCTACAAAGCCTTATAGTAATGAGATTAATTCTATACAAATTAGTTAATTATTTTGAATATTTGTCTATTGCAAAATGATTTATGAAATGCTT
Source organism: Trachemys scripta elegans (assembly GCF_013100865.1). Taxonomy (NCBI): domain Eukaryota; kingdom Metazoa; phylum Chordata; order Testudines; family Emydidae; genus Trachemys; species Trachemys scripta. Next base: position 117,024,259 of record NC_048299.1, on the reverse strand, counting down.
CATGAATACATTAAAAATACTGGGAGTCAGTAAACAGCATCACCTTTCAATGAGCAAGTCCATACATTTCAAAGCATTGCAAAATAAAATGCCACCATAACATGCAATTATGAATAGATACTCTCTTAAGGCCAGATTACAAACCCCTACTCACATTAGTGAGTAGTTGCTAACATGAGTAGTCCCAATAGGAATTACCTATGTGAATAATTGCTTACAAATGTGAGTAAGACATTCACAATCTACCCTTTAATATTGTTCTCTTTGGTAAAAATGGCAAACTGCAGTCAGTGCGGGTTTTTTTGCACTTGCATATTTGTTTGGTGTAGCTGTTTGGGACTTTTCAAAGTGGGCAATTCATTTCAAAAGCTTTAGTTCCAACTTGAAGAAATCTACTGGAATATTTTCAAATGCTCTAAAGCAATGTAATATAAAGAAGTCAGGAAAATTGGCAGGTAGAATATAAAGGGGAAATTATAAGTCTGACAATAAAGAGAAAAGCAGACTAATATATAGATTTTCATGTATTCTTGCCTTGCTGATTATAATCAATGTAGTAATCAATTTTACCACAACTTAAGTTGTAATAATTTGGGCTGTAGCCATACATGTGGGGTAGGGGCGGGTGGGTTCTGAGTACCTTCCTTCAGAAAAAGTGAAACTCAAAACAATCCAACCAAAAACATGTTTATTCTATTCAGCATAGCTATTTATTCCTGTATGAATGAATTAATATTTATTCACTTTACCAGTGAGGAGTAGACAAGTTAAAAATACACCATCCCACAACAAACCCACATGAAATGGATGTGAAATGAATGTGCTTTGTTTTAAAATAGCAAAAAATTACTTAAATAGGAAGAAAAAAATCTCTAAAACAATCCCCTACACTGTAGTTGAAAGAGAAGATTGAAACTGTTGTTGTTTTCTAGTGCCAGTTCAAATCCTATAGGATTTAGCTCAAGTGTTTACTAAAGTATTTAACAAAAAAAACAACATTTGCAAGTTCAATCCATAGCTAAGATAAGTAAGGTAAGTGTGAGAAATGGTACATCTATAAGCAATGTGGTTTTTTTTACATCAGGTAGGTATGTTTTAAAGGAAACAAATGCTGCAAAATAAGCTTTACTAAATTATTAATGCTCTTTTCCAACTGTTTCATGTACCACAGAAGCAACATTTTCTCCTTTCTTTCTCTTTTTCTAAAATAAAGAGTATATAAAAGTTCACCAGGAAAATCGTGGAGCAGCTACAGTAAAAGACATTTTGTAGTTGAATTCTGAATATCAAAATAGTTTGCATTATATAGGAGAATGCTGAAAACTAACATATATATTGCATCAATGCACAAGAAAAGGCCGCATGAACATTATTTTTGATTGTGAAAGAGCAAAAGAGATTTTTTTTCTTTCTCATCAAAGTCTCTAATGCTGTTGCTGGTCCTATGCAAATAAATGAAATATATAACAAAAACTTTGTAGCGCACAAATACATTTAAACGTTCTATTCATTTTTTAGGCAAAATTCATTCTCAGTGTAAATCTGCTAACTATGTCAAGAATTCTACAGATATTCTAATAGAGAAGGAACAAATCTAAGTTTCCATTTACTGTCAACATCTTTTGTCCTTGGACAGACATGACCACGTTTTGAAAAAATTTCACTTCTGCCCAATTTTGCCTGCATACACATTTGCACAGGCAAAATCTTAACTTGTTCACATGTATATTTGTTCACGCTAATTCCATCTACCTAACTGGGTTCATAAATACCTATCAATCCCACAATCGTACAATTGAGGATGAAAGCTGCACTTGTAAACAAAACAACCTGGTTTAGAGAGGAAGTGAAGGCAGCTATAAAAATAGAAAAAAAAATGTACAACAAATGGAAGAAAGGAGAAATTGACAGTAATAAATATAAATCCTATGTTATAAATTGCAGAAAATTGATAAGAGAAGCAAACAGTCAGAAGAAGAAAACAGTGGCATGCAGAGCTGAGACCAATGACAAGAAGCTTTTAAAAATATATTAGGAACCAAAAGAATCCTGGCAATGGTATTGGTCCATTACTAGATGGAAATGGTAGAACTATTAATTATAAGGCAGAAAAGGCAGAAGTATTCAATAAAAATTTCTTTCAATAATTTGGGGGGGAAATGGTGATACAGTGTTATCAGATGGTGATGATAACACCTTTTCCACTTCCTAGTATCTCTGTAGGGTGTTAAACAGAAGCTACTAAAGTTAAACATTTTTATATCAGCATCCAAGAATTTAAAAAGAGCTGACTTAGGAGGTTTCTGTACCATTAATGTTGATTTTCAATAAGTCTAAGAGCACTGTGGAAGTTTCAAAACACTGGAAGAAAGCTAATGTTGTGTCAATTTTTTAAAAGGGAAACAGGATGACCTGGGTAATTATAAAGCTTGCCTGACACCAGTCCCTGCAAGATAATGGAGCAGTTGATATGGGAATCAATTAATAAAGAATTAAAGGAGGGAATGTAATTAATGCAAATCAACATTGATTTATGGAAATAGTTGCTGTCAAACTAACTTGATATCTTTTTTGGTGAGATTGTAAGTTTGGTTGATAAAGGGAATAGTGTTGTCATAATTTACTTTGATTTGGTACCACATGACATTTTGATTAAAAAACTAAAAAAGTATAAAATTAAGACGGCACACATTAAATGGATTAAAAAGCAGCTAATTAATAGGTTTCAAAATATAATTGTAAATGGGGAATCGTCATCAAGAGGGTGTGTTTCCAGTGGGATCCTGCAAATATCGGTTTGTGGCCCTACTCTATTTAACATTCTTATCAATGACCTGTAAGAAAACAAAATCATCACTGATAAAGGTTGCAAATGACATAAAAGTTTGGGAATTGGTAAACAATGAAGGGGAGAGGTCACCAATACAGAGCGATCTGGATAACTTGGCAAGTAAGAGTGTTGTCACATGATATGACTACATATAGATACAAATGTATACTAAAATTGTTTATACTTGAAGCTTTGTGACATCTAAAAGTGAACTAAATGTAATTGTATATTAATTAACATATATTACTTCATTACTGTGTATTAATTAATCAATATTATTTATGCCCTTTGACCCTTGCAGTCCCTTCTAAACCTATGATTCTATGACAGGAAGCAATCCAAATTATGACAGTTGTACAAGTTTATCTTTCCTAACAGAGATATTATTTGTAAATTACTTAAATGGATGTTAGAACTTAACAGATGTCAAGTTAAAAGATTAATACTTCCAATCAATTCCTGGCACTCAGGGGATATTACAGTATCACCCACTTTTGTGAGCTTTTTCATGGTGGAACTAGAATACAAATTACTCAGAAAAGCAACTAAAACCTGTTCAGGGAGAGAGAGAGAGAGAGAGAGATAACATAAATTCAGAGAATAATCTTTGCCATACTTTGACAGTTAGTTCTCATGATGCTGACTTTTTGTATGAGCTGTTCTGTCCAAGAATTGTACTAATATATAGTAAGTACAATTTTTAATTTCCGTTAAGATTGAAGACTGTAGTTGCTTGGAAAGTCTGGAAGTATTTGATGCTCTTTTTTTCCAGCTCCTTTCCTAATGTTATATTCAGCTTTTCTAAGAGTCCTTAGCTTGTGAATTTGTATTATGTATCAGTTTGACGGTCACCCCATGAATCACAAGGCTACCACATCTTTAAACGTGAGCATGATATCCTTCATCTTTAGTAACTCGTCAGCTTAGGAACTAGCCCTGGGCACTAGGAGCTCTGGATTTTATCCCTATATCTGTAATTAAGGCTACTGTTTTTTTTCTTTCCACACATTCAAACCTCTCAGTGATTCTTCCTAGTACATGACCTTACCACAAGTAAGAAAAACATGTCAGTAGCTGCCATAACCAATACAATTCTGTTAGCAGGTGGCATGAGCAAGCAGAGTAAGGAAATTCCCAGGGACAAAGCACAGTAAGTCTGACTCTGCTACCTCTGGCTACTTTTGCCATTGATTTCAGTGAAGAAAGGATTGGGCCCATCGTTTTCACAATGCTATTCATCTTCTGTCACTGGGAGCTCCATTTCAAGGCTCAAGCCCTAATCTTCTAGATGACAGCACAGTGGCTCTGCCTGATTACACCAAAGAGTCGCCTTATACTGCATTTATCTTTGCTTTTGTAAACCTTTTGTTTGGAAAACCCACTGTTTTTTAAGCTTGTTTCCAGCTGATTGTGAGCAGCTTCTTAGGTGGCAAGTGATCAGCTAACATTTGCTGGGATTTGGAAACTATGGAGTACACTGGTCAGGGTAGAATGGGTGGCACATCGTTAGCATACTTTTAAGCAGACCTGAAATGACAATCACTGAAGGAATGTAAAGACGACCCAGTTTTAAATAATTCCAACTTGATATGTTAAAGCAAATTGAGTATAATATTGTCTCATGGTGTAATAATAAACATTAGTCACATGTTAATTACTCAACTCCAAATATGGGTTCCATTTCAATTTCATAAAAACAATTATTGCATATTAAGTGTCCACTTATAATTAAAACCATATATTGTGGTTTTAAAATTGTGTAACAAGAGAATGCATGTATCTATCACTTAGCTGATCATAAATATTTGTAATAGTCTGTTGATACAAATATATAAAATCTAATTTAAATACACAGATAAACATAACTAGGATTTATACTGTAATTAAGATATATTTTAATAGCTCAATATTTTTGAGGAATTAAATCATTTAGTAAATTTATGAGACTGTAGCTGCTGTTTAATTTCCTTGCATTTGAAACTTCACAATTTGGAAATCCCAGTATGGTAGCATCCCAGAAGTAGGACTAATCAGTTAATTCAGATTCTTAGTACTGCATGTTAATCCCAGGCTAAGGACAAATAAAACATAAGAAGGAAAATTATAATAAAATAATTCAGTCCTGGAGTTACTGTCTTGAAGTCAAGACTTAAATGCAGTCTTTAGTTTAGCCCAATATCTTTAACTCTGAGAAGTCTGATGACTCTTTCTATTCACAAAAAGAACAGGAGTACTTGTGGCACCTTAGAGACTAACAAATTAAGGTGCCACAAGTGCTCCTGTTCTTTTTGCGGATACAGACTAACATGGCTGCTACTCTGAAATCTTTCTATTCAGGTACTTATCATAATATCTATGGTAAGTACCTATTAGCAAATGCATTTCTTCTGCTGCTATGATAATTGATTTATTTCATCTCAGGACATAAAAAGAAAAATATTTAATACCAAATTTAGCATAGGAGTATAAACATTTTGGGGAAATAGTCATAGGAACATAGACGTTGCCATACTTGATCAGACCAATGGTCTGTCTAGTCCAGTATTCAACAGTGGACAGAACCAGATGCTTCAGAGGAAGGTACAATAAACCCTATAGTGGACAAATAAGGAATAATCTCCATACAAGGCAACTCTATTAGTTAGTAGCTGTTTTATACACTGAAGCATGATCACCTATATCTTTTCTAAACATTTTTAAATACTGTATTGTACTATGTAACTATGTTGTCATAATTTATATGAATTACATTAACACCCCATGTTAAACATGTTTATGGGCTATCTATAATCACATTCAATTATTAAATATTATTTTTCCACAAGCCCTTGCCTCATTCAGTGCACAGTATGGATGGTACTCAGGGAATGAGTCAGGGCTGTGTAGTGAATGAGGTTGTTGTCTGTCAAACCTTGGCCTCATTTCCTCTAGTAGCTGGAAGGAGTGTAGGGAATGAGACACTAATTTCCTCAATATCAAGGGCTAATAATAAATATTCTTACTGATACTATATATAAGGAATCAAGGAAGTGGTAGGAATTCCAATGATACCAACTGTCCTATCATAACCTCCTCATTAACATTAGAGGCCAGGTGATAAACCAAAAGATTCATGCTAAGGTCATGAGATGATTTCCTGAGCAAGAGTCTTACAATCCATGATTTGAGAGAAGCTGATGCTTTCCCTTATGCAGAGAGCCATGGATAATGTCCACCAACAAAAAGCCAAACATCTCCTTGCAGAGTATTTCCAGAGATGAAGGGCATAGTTGTAATTCACAGGTTGCCATTTTGTTTCATTTCTTTCACAGCAAACTTAATTCCTCTATGATAGTTCTGGACCTCGAGATACTTGTCACTCCCCCTCAGTTTAAGAAGCCCAGATCCTCAAAAGTATTTAGGCACCTACCTTCTATTGATTACAATGGATGAAGGCACCTAAATAGCTTAGAGGAACTGGGCCAGAGGCTCATTTCAAAACTGCTTCCATAAACATCCAGTCCTATCTCCTCCCGCCTCCTTTGGGGTGGCTTACACCTACAGTGGTGCAAGAAGGGACTGAAATTATGACCTAACTTTAAGAGTGGTGCATGAGTGTGGCCCTTGTGCCCTTCCTCCCCATCCCATGCACACCTGCAGGTGCAATCTATGCTGAATTTGTCTTTTAACCAGATAGCTCCTCCTACAGTATATCAACCTTGTAAACCCGTTCTTCGGGAGACCGAAGGAGAGCCAAAGTAAGGTGTCTTTCTAATAATCCTCCTCTGTTACATGCTTACCAGGCTTCGGGCATCAGGTGTGTGTTTAGGAAAAGTTTGTGTCTTTTCAGTTTTGTACAATGCAAAGAAAATACGAACTTCTCATTCCTAACCCCCTCTGCCCCCCAAACACACACCCTGCCACCCTTATGTAAAAATTGCATGTGTTCTGCCCCTTCTAACATAATGTGAGCTCATTAGACAAGTGATTTGCATTATCAGTTCCCACCTTTCCCCTAGCCTTCTTCATGAACAGAAAAAAAGTACTTCCATATGAATGAAGACACTCAGATGATTAGTCCCATTAGTGGTGCCTTTGTAATATGTAGCCACTGACATAAATGGAGTTTTGTGACAGTATCCTTTGTCAGTGTCAGTCAGTACAAGCCAGGCCCTCCAGTGACAGGAAAACCAAGCTTTCAAGGGGCTGAACTTCTAGAGCAAGAGAAATCGTCTTGTGTTACCATGGGCATCCTCTACAGAACAGACCTGACATCAGGGAGAAATCAGAGACAGCACATAACAATTTAGATGTACCCTGGACTGGCGTTAACTTTTCAGCCCTTAAATCAAACTAGATTTATTTTATTTTTTATTTAGATTTATACCTACTTTGAAATTGGAAGCATAACCCATTACCCCCATGTGAACAGAAGACTAACATGTGCTTACATCAGCCTTTTGAAAATTCCTTATGCACCTATTAATTCTCTGATTAAGTCTTGTCTTCTATTTAGGAACATGGTAGGCACTAAAAACTCCAGCTCTGGAACAGATCTTAATTTTAGAATCCTAGCTAAACTGAGTGCTAATGTGTTTGCCTTTTTCATGTATTACAAAATCACCATGCAATGAGATTAAAAGACTCTAATGTACTTCCTACATGTACAAAGAATCAATCCCATAAAAAACAACTGAACATTTTAAATTCAGGAATTAAAATTTATGAGGCTAATTTTGAAGACTTATTTTTTCATTAATAATTAGTTCGTTTGGTCTGATTCTTCATTTCCCAAAACTCCCACTGATTTTATTAGGAGTTTTTTATTTTACAGGGAGAGACAGAACCTGTGTTCTTACACAGTCTCTAGTTAGTTCTAACCATAGCAAATCTCCCATTTTAGTTAATGGACCGAATCCTGTGGTCATTTTTCCATTTTTACACGTGTCTGCTTGAGTAAAGACTGTTAAGGCTGAATAAGGACCTCAGGGTTTGTCCCATAATACAGCATCAGGCTTTTTTCTTATTCTAAAATCACAAAGCTGATTAACTTAAAAAATGTTTCACAAGCCCCACAGCTCCAGTTATGAAAATGAAATGCCCACAAATACACAAGAATAAAGAGAATGCAAATTCAAAAGTCAGGTACAGTTTTGAAGTGAAAGGAGCTATTGTTAGGATTGGCACAGTAAATTCAAAGCTGATCTACTCCCCCCCCCCCATGTTTATAATTTTCAAATGCATTTTTTTGTTGTTGTATCCAAATGCTCCAATGCTCTTTTGTCTAAAATAGCCAAACACTAAAATCCTAGCGCTAGCATCCTCACACTTACAAGCCACTTTGTAATAACAAAACATTATGTATACATGAGGGAAGGAAAAATTCAGATTTTAGTTTCAGAACAACTAAGAAATACTACAGACAACTTTTACTAAAAAAATTACGAAACAAAATGTGTCTGCATCAAAAATATCTCTACCACAATCAGCACTAATTAGCACCCTGGTTGATACTGTCAGCAGAGAGGCAAAGACAATGAAGACAGAACAACCCTCTCAATCCAGGTGCTCCCTCCAGGGCAGGACTGAAACATGCTGGCAGAGGAGTGTGAGGAAGCTTGCCCTAGCACTGTCTGGGCTGTGCCTAAGGATGTCACTTTTCATGTGCACTAAATTTACTCAAAATGTTATAAAAAGAAAAAAATGATGAAACATCTTGACAGTGGCCTTTTAAGTTTCTCAAAGATTTAATAAACCATTGGAAGTACAGTGAGCCTGTCAAGGTATGGATGGCTGCATGCCTGGAAACTCTTATGCACTGTCCATTACTGTTGCTAATCCAGCCCCAGGCTGGATTAATTTGTGTGATGTTAAAAAACCCTTCCAGCAAAGTGAGGGTATCCAAGCAGGGGATTGAGAATAGCACAGACAGAATGCTTGGAAGTGAGCTATAGCACATAGGGAAAACAAGCAGATGTTCACTCTCTTAATCCTATACAGTAGTTTTTCTACAATATTAGGGCCCAATCCTGGTCTCTTGTGCAAAGACAGAGTAAGCAAAGATGGAGGGGGGAACCTCCCCCAACCTTTCAGCAGAGTAAGGAACACCTGTACAGCTGGTGCACATCATCCATAATTTCAGAGAGTCCAGGATCTCATTCCATTTGCAAGGAAAACTCCTGCTAATTTCAACAAGAATAAAGAGTGTCCCTGGGGTCCTGAAGGAGAAAACTTATAAGTTAAAGTAACATTGTATTTTAGGCTATTGCCCTCACTTTTCTCCCTCTCCAAATCCCAATAAATCTTCACAGGTATCTGATTACTAATTGTGCTAAAGAAAGTAGGAAAATAGTTAGCCAAGAGTTACTTCCGATAGAAAAATACTTATGTGATCATCCCCATAAATGCCTCTGATTTCAATGGGTTTAGCCTTAGTGCAATTTTCATTCATTTAAGGATGATGATCATGTGTTTAAAATGTGAAACAAGAGGAGTCCGGAGAGCTTGCACTGCAGGGGGCTCATGAGTAGGTGGGTCGTGCATGACTCGGGTGTATTGTGAGACATGATGCCAATGGGCAAGGATTTTCCACCACCCAAAAAGTTCACCAGTAATTTACAGATGCAGTGGCATATTGCTATTATAACACAGATCATTAGTTTTTACATTTCTTTTTTATTTTATTTTTTATTCTTCTGGTATGAAAAATGTTCCTAGTGAAATGACGAGCAAATAATAGGAGAAAGGTTTTAAATACCTTTTCTCTCTTATATTGCAATACCATTAACCTCAAGTTCAAAAATCATAAGTCAAGCTACAAAAAGTCACAAAATTGGCTTAAAAGTAATGAGTCTTTTTAACAATAATAAATGTTGATTCTTTTTTCTTTGACTTCTGGTCTCTGAGCCTTCAAGGTGCAATCACTTCACATCTTCAAGATTCTCTTTGCAACTATGAGGTTCTTCAAACTTACTTTAAAAAAAATGAAAGCTGGGGTTCTCAGGCAATCTCTTCATTGCAGAAGCTGTAGCTTTAAGAATAACACCAAATATATATTACAAGACTCACAATAAAATCATGATACTTGGTGACACTATTTTTGATTACCTTTTGTTATTTTTTCCAAACCTGCCCTGTCTTCTTTTAAGTGTCACCACATGATTTGGACTCCTTTCTTCATGTCCTGTTACCAGACGGCTAGTTACCCTTACAATAGTAGTTTGCTACACAGCTGCCAATTTTAACTCAATTTCTTTAATGGAAATCAAATGTGGAACATTGAATGGCTCTCCATTTTGCTTTTATATTAGAAAATGTTAAAAGTGGCTGGAGGAGACACATGCTACACGCCAGCACTGTGGTAGTAGTTGACAATTTAGACAGTGACAATGGTCACTTTATCTCCTTCAGCGCCTCCCTCCTCACACCTGCTTCTCTTCACCATGATACCAACATGGGGCTTTATTTGTAAATGGTATCTTGGAAATCTTCATTTGTGCTGTCAATGTCCTGATTCTCTTCCGTACTGTTTCCCATGAAAATAACAAAGGTGATTTGTGGGAGATTATGCATGCTTGGAGATGTGCTAAGAAGCTGGATACATGTTTGGAGATGTGCTGGCTATTCCTTAGAGGCTGCTAGAAAGGGGAAGCCTGCAACATAGCTCGGTGCAGATGCTGCAAGGGAACCCTACTAACTTCCACTAAGCTGTCGTGCTGGATGTCTGATTTTTTCAGCAGGGCTGTGGCAGGCCTCAGGGTGAGCAGGGAAGGAAAATAAAAGTCATAGAATCATAGAATCATAGAATATTAGAGTTGGAAGGGACCTCAAGAGGTCATCTAGTCCAACCCCCTGCTCAAAGCAGGACCAATTCCCAGCTAAATCATCCCAGCCAGGGCTTTGTCAAACCGGGCCTTAAAAACCTCCAAGGAAGGAGACTCCACCACCTCCCTAGGTAACGCATTCCAGTGTTTCACCACCCTCCTAGTGAAATAGTTTTTCCTGATATCCAACCTGGACCTCCCCCACTGCAACTTGAGACCATTGCTCCTTGTTCTGTCGTCTGCCACCACTGAGAACAGCCAAGCTCCATCCTTTTTGGAACCCCCCTTCAGGTAGTTGAAGGCTGCTATCAAATCCCCCCTCATTCTTCTCTTCTGGAGACTAAACAATCCCAGTTCCCTCAGCCTCTCCTCATAAGTCATGTGCTCCAGACCCCTAATCATTTTTGTTGCCCTCCGCTGGACTCTTTCCAATTTTTCCACATCCTTCTTGTAGTGTGGGGCCCAAAACTGGACACAGTATTCCAGATGAGGCCTCACCAATGTTGAATAAAGGGGAACGATCACGTTCCTCGATCTGCTGGCAATGCCCCTACTTTTACAGCCCAAAATGCCGTTAGCTTTCTTGGCAACAAGAGCACACTGTTGACTCATATCCCGCTTCTCATCCATTGTGACCCCTAGGTCCTTTTCTGCAGAACTGCTACCTAGCCATTCGGTCCCTTGTCTGTAGCAGTGCATGGGATTCTTCCGTCCTAAGTGCAGGACTCTGCACTTGTCCTTGTTGAACCTCATCAGGTTTTTTTCGGCCCAGTCCTTTAATTTGTCTAGGTCCCTCTGTATCCGATCCCTACCCTCTAGTGTATCTACCACGCCTCCTAGTTTAGTGTCATCTGCAAACTTGCTGAGAGTGCAGTCCACACCATCCTCCAGATCATTAATAAAGATATTAAACAAAATCGGCCCCAGGACCGACCCTTGGGGCACTCTGCTTGAAACCGGCTGCCAACTAGACATGGAGCCATTGATCACTACCCGTTGAGCCCGACGATCTAGCCAGCTTTCTATCCACCTTACAGTCCATTCATCCAGCCCATACTTCTTTAACTTGGTGGCAAGAATACTGTGGGAGACCGTATCAAAAGCTTTGCTAAAGTCAAAGAATAACACATCCACTGCTTTCCCCTCATCCACAGAGCCAGTTATCTCATCATAGATGGCAATTAGATTAGTCAGGCACGACTTCCCCTTTGTGAATCCATGCTGACTGTTCCTGATCACTTTCCTCTCCTCTAAATGTTTCATAATTGATTCCTTGAGGACCTGCTCCATGATTTTTCCAGGGACTGAGGTGAGGCTGACTGGCCTGTAGTTCCCCGGATCCTCCTTCTTCCCTTTTTTAAAGATGGGCACTACATTAGCCTTTTTCCAGTCATCTGGGACCTCCCCCGATCGCCATGAGTTTTCAAAAATAATGGCTAATGGCTCTGCAATCTCACCCGCCAACTCCTTTAGCACCCTCGGATGCAGCGCATCCGGCCCCATGGACTTGTGCACGTCCAGTTTTTCTAAATAGTCCCGAACCACTTCTTTCTCCACAGAGGGTTGGTCACCTTGTCCCCATGCTGTACTGCCCAGTGCAGCAATCTGGGAGCTGATCTTGTGCGTGGAAACAGAGGCAAAAAAATCATTGAGTACATTAGCTTTTTCCACATCCTCGGTCACTAGGTTGCCTCCCTTATTCAGTAAGGGGCCCACACTTTCCTTGTTTTTCTTCTTGTTGCTAACATACCAAGTCACAGAAAAGCAGTGACGAGTATAAAGAAACATTGGTCTCAGGGACCATATGTTAGGAATCTGGCAGCACAGCCAGACTCTGGATAACCTCATCGGTGCAGCTGGCTTGTAGTAGGTTGCCTAATAAGCTATACTGCCTGATTGGCTGGAAAAGCCAGGATATTGGCTCTTAAACCCAGCAGCAGCAGCCATTGAGTGGCTGCTCAAAGCATTTGCCTGTGGCTGTGATAGCTCTTGCACCTGCTTATTCCCAGCCTTACTCCTGCCATGTTCCAGTCCTGCCCCTGCCTTGCCTCACTTCAGGTAACCAGATTCCGCCAGTTGGCTCTGGCATCTGGCCTCTAAATCTGGTTCTAACTCTGGGTTCCAATGCCTGGGTCCTGACTGGCTGTGACCCTTGGTTCTGAATCCTACTACTGGTGCCTGTACTAACCAGGAGGCATGACCACCCATGTCCTGGTCACTGACACTGTGCATCCCATGGGGCTGGTGAGGTGTTTGGATTAGTGACTAAGGGGTTAGAGGGAAAGAACTAGAGGAGTTGAGATGTTGAAAGAAAGAGAAGAAAAAAGTTTAAGGTTATGAGGACAATGAAGAAGAATGAGGAGGTATTTGATAGCTGCTTTCAACTACCTGAAAGGGGGTTCCAAAGAGGATGGATCTAGACTGTTCTCAGTTGTAGCAGATGACAGAACAAGGAGTAATGGTCTCAAGTTGCAGTGGGGGAGGTTTAGGTTGGATACTCGGAAAAACTTTTTCACTGGGAGGGTGGTGAAGCACTGGAATGGGTTACCTAGGGAGGTGGTGGAATCTCCTTCCTTAGAGGTTTTTAAGGTCAGGCTTGACAAAGCCCTGGCTGGGATGATTTAGTTGGGGATTGCTCCTGCTTTGAGCAGGAGATTGGACTAAATGACCTCCTGAGGTCCCTTCCAACCCTAATATTCTATGATTCTATGATGAGAAAAGAGGCCTTGGCTATATTTCTGCCGGCTACATACTTCCTCTGTGATCTTGGACATGACATTTCCTCACTCTGAACCTTGATTTCTTTATCTCTAAAATGTGATAAATGCTACAGAAAAAGCCTATTAAATAAATAAATAGTATGTAATATAGAAGGAAGGTAAAGGTAAAGAAAAATTGCAGAAAGAGAAGGAACTAAATACCAAAGGAGGAATAGAAAGTTACATCTGATTAAAAATGCTACAGTAAAATGTACCTGTTTAAAATACATAGATTTCTATAAAATATTTTGTTCACCATCCTCACTGACTATGTGCCCCTCTTAGTAATTAAAAAAATAAGTTCCTACCATTGAGAAGGCCCCAGGATATTTTGGATCCAGATATATAGGATATGGATTGCTTCTGAGCAAAACATATTTCTGAATACTGCTACAATGCTTTATCAACAAAGGATAGTTGAAATGTGGACAACTCATGAGCTAACTGATGTCTAATTTAGAAATTTACTAGAGACTGAGGAATTCTTTAAAGATATTGAGATTCACTCACCAATTTGTTCTCCTTCTGTCTTCCCTTCTGCTTTGTCCCCATCATCCTGTAGAATTTAGATGTCTCTTGCACTTCTAGTTAGTAAAGAATCCTTGGATTCCTGTAAACTATCAAAATAAAGTGGTATAAACAAATAAACAGGAAAAGCCTCTATCCTTACAGACAATTATTTTATATATGGCATATCATGGTATTTATTCCAGTACTGAGTGAATTAGCTATCCCTGACAAATTAATACACTAACATCATAAAGCTTAATGACTGTTCCATTGTCTAGCTAATTCTGTCAATTGCTAGTCATATGGTGTCATAAAAAGAGGAAAACATAAAAATGACCATGCTTTGATGCTATTATTTCACAATAAGAATCAGGATGTTTGACTATTTCCTTCTTGTGTTTTAATACACAATGAATTAAAGTTGCCTGTAAAGACATAGATCCTGAGCCTCAACTGAGGGCACAGCACAATTCAGGAAGGGGGCTGCAAACATGGCCATCAGCTCGCCCCAGCATCATGCCTTCACTGCTCCTTTCAATGGCCCCAGCTCCAGCAGTGGTGGGAGTCCAGGGTGCTGGCTCAGGAGGGAAATGGTATTTTGCATTGTCCCATTCAAAGTTAACCAATGGACAACAATAATTTAACAAAACAAATAAACAAACAAACAAGCCTTATTCAAAAGAGATGAAAAATCGTTCAAAAATTTAGCCATAGCAAATATGTAAAATCAATGCACTTTGGGAACTTGCCTCAGGAAGTTATTTTGTCTGATTGTGGTCTGAAGATTATGTAAAATGCCAGATAAATATCTAATTTCTGCTCTCTCCTAGTGTTTTCAACTCTTTCAATAATTAGTATTTCATTAAAATTGGCATAGGAATGGATGCTAAATAGTGCAGGCCATATCATATGAACTCTCTCATCATACAATAGTTAAAGACCATGAAGGGAACAGGAATTAAAGTCCTAACTTCCAATCCCCAGCTCTAACCACAATACAACACAGCTTCTTCCTTCAAAGAAGACTGATTTTATTCAAGAAGGAAGCAAAATATTTAGGTTCAGATTATGCCTGGCTCCACACAGGTAACCCAGGAGCATAGAGAGTGCCAAGACCCTTTCCAATTACACTGCTCTACAGCCAAAATGCTTCTGAAATAAATGTAGTCAAACTTTACTAATTCTGGGTCACTGAGAACGAAAATAATGCTTAAAATTGTTGATTGGCTCTAGTTTTCAAGATATGCTATAGGGTCAGTATATACGACCCTTGACTTGGGAATGGCGGAGGATAAGTGAGTTATAAAGGGAAGGGATCCCAATTTAAACCAGAAAGGACTAAAATACATCTTTGACTGGATCTATGAATAAATCTATGACTGGATTTGGACAGTACTTGCTTTTTAGGCAAAACAATGAATGATGCAACCTGAAGCTGGTATTGCGTCATACATGATATGAATTGCATCATGTTATTCCTAGAAGTCATGGATTATGCAATCATAATGAAGCTTACATCACTCTGCTGAACAAATTGACCTATATCAGCTCTAGAAATCATACAGTGTTGTGCTCTCTTATTTGTCAGTGTTTGATTTTGCAAAGGGACACATTTCTGTTTAGCCAAAGTGAGCAGAGATGCCTCGTACTTGTGTGAACAGTGCAGATAACTTCTGCTGTGTTTGTGGTGAAGTGACTTTTGCATCACAAAAGCGCAGTATAACCACTATGGTTAAGAAAGCCTATCACCTTTATTTTGGCTGCAAAATTGGAGATCAGGACAAGAGGTGGCCCCACACATATGCTGCAACACTTGTGCAACAAATCTTCGCCAGTGGTTGAACAGGAAAAGGAAATCTATGCCTTTTGCAGTGCCAATGATTTGGAGAGAGGCAACAGATCATACCAGCAATTGTTACTTCTGCATGGTGCCTCCAGTTGGGAAAGGTGTGTCAAAGAAGAAAAAGTGGACTGTGCATTATCCAAACATTCCATCAGCTATACCCCCAGTTCCCCACGGAAAAGGACTGCCGGTTCCTGATGCACCAGAATCATTCTCACTTGAGTCAGACGAGGAAGAGGAAGAGGATGAAACTTCTGGTCCTGAACCATCAATGTCACAGGACCCACATTTTCTCCCATCCTCCTCCTCTGAACCACACCTCATAACACAAGGTGAACTGAATGACCTTGTCAGGGATTTGGAACTACCCAAGAGTAAGGCAGAGCTGTTGGGCTCCAGACTACAGCAGTGGAATCTCCTGGCAGGTGATGTTAGGGTTTCCATGTTCCGTGACAGTCAAAAGGATCTTGTCCCATTCTTCTTCATGGAAGGTGATCTTGTATCCTGCAACAACATCGATGGTATGATGGCAGCCCTCAACATCATTCATGATCCAGATGAGTGGAGACTGTTCATTGATTCATCGAAGACGAGTCTTAAAGCTGTTTTACTGCATAATAGCAATGTTTTGCCATCAATTCCAGTTGGTCATGCAGTCCATCTGATGGAAACCTATGACAACATGAAACAACATGAAACTATGACCAACATCAGTGGCAGCTTTGTGGTGATTTGAAGGTTGTTGCTCTCTCGCTTGGTCTGCAGACTGGATACACAAAGTACTGCTGTTTTCTCTGCAAATGGGATAGTCGTGCAAGAGATTCCCACTACATCAAGAAAGATTGGCCACTTCGACAGTCATTGGAGCCTGGGAGGAAAAGTGTTCAGCATCCACCACTTGTTGAACCAAGGAAGATTTTGTTACCACCCTTACACATCAAGCTGGGTCTGATGAAGAACTTTGTCAAGGCCATTGACAAAACTCAAGCAGCTTTCAAGTACCTCCGTGGAAAATTTCCAAGGTTAAGTGAAGCTAAGATAAAGGAAGGTGTCTTTGTTGGTCTTCAGATTCGTGAAGTTCTTCGAGATGATACATTTGACCATGTACTGCGTGGCAAGAAAAGACGGCATGGAAATCCTTCCAGTTAGTGGCAATACATTTTCTCGGAAACAACAAGGCAGACAACTACAGGTTGTTGGTGGAAAACCTCCTCAAGGCATACAAAAGCCTTGGTTGCAACATGTCACTAAAGATACATTTTTTGCACTCTCATCTAGATTTTTTTCCACCTAACTGCGGAACAGTGAGCGACGAGCACGGCGAGCGATTTCACCAGGACATTTCAACAATGGAGAAACGCTATCAGGGCAAATGGAGCCCATCAATGCTTGCAGACTATTGCTGGACAGTGACAAGAGATGCTCCATTTAATCAATACAAGAGACAAGCCACAAAGCGCTGAGTAGACACTGAATAGGACTAAACTATGTACATAATAGTTTTTTGCCTTTTGTTTCATAATAAATTTTATTTATATAACCCTTTTTCTGATTTGTAAAATGTTACATAAACAGGACAGGTGAAATATTATCATGTAAAGCAACCATAAACACGTGAAAAGACCTAGGTTTACAATTTATGATTAAAACTCTACTATCTACAGAATATACATAGACATAAAATGTAAAAACTTAAATATCTTAGAAACAGTAGCCAATCAGTTGTTTTAATTGTCATATTTGAATTCAGCACATCAAAATCCATAATAAATAGCACATTTTATCTCTGAAACAGACGACTTCTCAAAAATTGTAGACCAGTGTTACGTTTCCGCCCAGGGATCAGAAAAGAACAGTATTTGTGCTCTTCTCATTGCAAAGACTGAGGAAGCCACAGTGGTGATAGCTTCTACAATGGAGTGAGAGATGCTTTCTGACTGGGTTATACAGAGGCCATGATTCTCCTGTGAGCACCAGAGTTCTGGGGACATTCTTCTTGCCTGATGCAAAATATCTGACTGAGATAATGTGCTTCCAAACTTCCTCCAATATACTCCTGTGCCTTGAAAACCCAATCAATCCCTTTGATACTGGAATATTTAGTGATAGTCAGAAATCTCGTGCAGCTCCTCTGCTTATAACTGGAGTGTTTGAGGGCATGTGCACATTCACATGGGCTATTTAATAAAGTTGCATTTTCCTTTTTTAACTGTATTTAGAGAAATCTCTCTATAGTCTTATCTGGCAAACCTAACTTATTATGATGCCAATGGAAGGAGAATGAAAACAAAGCACATTACTTCTATTTACTTTGCTGGATTGTCTGTCCAAACCAACGCATGGCATTAAACACAGATCATGTACAACAACAGCCTGCATAATCTGTGTTTGTGCCCAAAAAAGTGAAAATAAGAAAGGAAAATGGAAAATTGATATAAAAGAGGATAATCTCAGCATTCAAAGCACAAGAGAATTGCCTTTACTGCAACAACCAAAGAAAAGGGGAGAAACTGAATCTGAAAGCAATGTACTGTAGCCAGAGGTGTCAGCAGTAATATCATTTGACTCAAGCTTGACAATTTAGTGCAGTGGTAAGTATCCTATAAACTTACTGCCTTTATACATTTCTCTGTGCAATCCTATTCTTCTGTTGTATTACACAGACTGCATGTGCGGCTGTATGTGTCTCCTTCTCTTCAGTTACTTTTATGTTTATGACCAGTGTGTAATGTATTTTTTCTCAATGTTCCCCACGTAATGATCCTTGTCTCCCACCAAGTCAACAGTGTAAATGAGATGTGACATTACTGAAATATCTTAGGAAGGGCAACACACTTCAGATGTTTGATGTTACAATACAATTCTCAAGAGTTAGGTATACAACATACATTGTTTACTACTTAATAGGGAGCTAGTGTTCAAGCAAAAGAAAGTGGTCAAGGGTGCATGATAGTTAATAAAAGCCTCTAAGGTTTGTTATTGTGATGAATGCGGGGAAATCTCAAATTGTGCCTTGATACTACAATGTAAATTTCTATGCAAAACACTCTACAATAAAATGTATTAGTAATATGCAGATTAGCACACTTCTGTCTTGTTTAATGAGTAAATATATGATGATAGAGTTTAAGGACAGAAGGGACCACCAGATCAGCTAGTCCAAACTCCTGTATATCACAGACCGCTAACACCACGCAGCACCCACACACTAAACCCAACAACCACTTTCTTACCCCAGCCTGGCTTACCACCAAAGTGACTTTCCTCTCTGGCCCCATAGGGTATATCTAAACAGTGAGTGGCAGCCTGTGGCAGTGAGTCTCAGACCTGGGTTGACAGACTCATGCTCATGGGACTAGGGTCGTGATGCTAAAAATAGCTGTGCAGACATATGGGGTTTGCTCTAAGGCCTAGTGATGGTGGTGGGCTTCAAGGACCAAGCTCCAACCCAAGCTGCAACATCTACACAGCTGTTTTTAGTGCCATAGCATGAGTCCCACAAGCTGGAGTCTCACAACCCGGGCTCTGAGACTGGCTGCCATAGGCTATGTAGAGATACCCACATAGGCCAGCATGGAAGCCAGTTTTGCAGTGCACAAGGGGTATAGAAGCTCCCCTGTATCACTGTTAGATTGCAGATCCCTGGCACAATCACTGTATACAGCTTACCTGGTGCAAAGGGCCCTCCTCATGACAAGCAAATTTCACTCTGAACAAAGTTTTAGATCCATTTGCTTAGCACTGAAAAATAAGTAAAATTACACCACTGATTCTCAGGAAATATATTTAAATCTGGAAAACTGAAGGAAAAGGAGTAAAGTGGGTCCAGCTGGGACTGTGGCTTGCCCCTGGATTCCAGCAGACCCAGAACTGTGCAGGGGAGACCCTCCTCTCCCCAACTCCTGGGGCACTAGGACTCAAGTGATGTCTCCCCTCCCTAGACCAGGTGGCACTAGGGAAAAACTGCAGGGAAGAACCAGCCAGTGACTCCAGCTTGTGGTAGAAGCAGCTGCAGAAGCAGCGAAAGCAGAGACCTTCAGACATTTAGAGAACTTTCAGCATTTTTGACTGGACTCTTTCTGCTCTGTACTGATTCGCAGTTTGCTCCAACCCTCTTCCTCCCCCTCCCTCACAGTCTCTTCCCCTCATCTTCTCACCTGTCCTTCAACCCTCTTCTCCCCTACTCTGTCCCCTCACCTCTCTTCCCTTCAATGTCCCCCTTCCTTCCCTTTTCTTTTAATTTAGCTTATCCCCTCCTAACTAAACACACACAGATAAACAAACAAAACCATAATGTGGAACCAACATGCTATTTTCTGCCATCATTTTGTTCAGTCCGATTGTGGGTTAGACCCCTTCCATGTGTCTGTCCTATCTATTTAGATTGTAAGCTCTTTGGGGCAGGGACTGTCTGATACTCTGTGTTTGTATAGTGCCTAGCACAATGGGGCCCCATTCTTGGTTGGCCCTTAGGCACTACCATAATAAACATGATTAATAACAATAAGACTATTCAATGGATTAGAAGAATGAAGGAGTTAAAATAAATAAGTCTGGAGACATAGGGCACATACCTAAAACACCTCTAACTTACAAATAGCTCTCATCTAACACTTCCCATTTTAGGTATACGTGGAGCTAAACAAAATACAGTAATTCCTCATTTAACGTTGTCCCACTTAAGGTTGTTTCAATGTTAGGTCCCTGCTCAATTAGGGAACATGCTCATTTAAAGTTGTGCAATGCTCCCTTATAACCTCCTTTGGCTGCCTGCTTGTAAGATTCTGTGGAAGAGCAGTGACTTCACAAGGGAGCATTGCACAAGTTCTGCTTCTCTGCCTCTTCGCCCTCCCTCCCAGCGCTTCCCCCACCGCCAAACAGCTTGGTGCTTAAGACTTTCTGGGAGGGAGGGGGAGGAGCAAGGAAGCGCCACGTCTCCACTCCTCCCCATCCCTCCTAGAAAATCCTAAGGGCAGCCAAACAGCTGTTTAGCGGCCCTTAGGATTTTCTAGGAGAGAGGGAGAGTCGTGGAGATGCGGGGCTTCCCTGCTTCTCCCCCTCCCTCCCAGCACTTTGCACTTAGGACTTTCTGGGAGGGAGGGGCAGGAGCGGGGAAGAGCTGCATCTCTGCTCCTCCCGCCAGGGCCAGCTCCAGGCACCAGCTTGTCAAGCAGGTGCTTGGGGCAGCCATTCCAGAGAGGGGCGGCACGTCCAGTTATTCGGCGGTAATTCGGCGGACGGTCCCTCACTCCGGCTCGGAGCATAGGACCTCCCGCCGAATTGCCGCCACAGATCACGATTGCGGCTTTTTTTTTTTTTTTTGGCTGCTTGGGGCGGCCAAAACCCTGGAGCCGGCCCTGCCTCCCGCTCCCTCCCAGAAAGTCCTAAGCACCGCCAAACAGCTGTTTGGCGGCACTTAGGACTTTGGGGGGGAGGGATGTGGCACACTCCAGAATGGAGGTGGAGTGGGAGTGGAAGAGGTGGGCCTGGAGAATTCCCAGCAAAATCCAAGCCTGTTCTCCAGGGAAGCTGCCACAAAGGCCAGAAGGGACCATTGCAATCAGATAAATATGTTCTGCCTGAGTCTGTAGGTTTAGTCTTCCCCCATTTCCTTCATACTCATCTTTATATTCTTTTGCCCAACCTTATTTTTAAACTTCTTGTTTAGTTACTGGGAATATAATATTGCTGTTTGTTTTTTGTTTGTTTTTAAAAACAACAACCTTGCTATTGTCTTTAACCTCAGAACTGACATCTTTTGTAAAATTTCCCAACTCCCAAATTTAGAGAAGTGTCAGATCTGGAAAATTGGAATTGTATTTACCGTGAACTATAATTTTTGCCAACTGCCTTAATGTTTTTTCATTATACTATCTTTTTGCTAAAAATAGTTCAGTCTGGCTATTATGTTTCTGGCATGGTTACCACTTGCAGCAGGAGGAGTTAAAGTTCTGTGTCCTGTTCACTGAGATTTACAAAATCCCAATTCCTAATTCTTCAGTACCAATTCCCAATACAGTATCATCTAGATTTGTTATTAGTTTCTATTCTCTCTGTTCTGATCATACCTGAGATATCACCAATTCCAGTTTCCACCTTTGTTACCCTCTTCTATAACAGTGTTACCTTCTTTTATATAGCACAGGATGTTAATTATATGTCCATTCTCATTTTCTTAAATGCCCTTAGAAATTCATTAATGGATGTTCCTAGAAGTTTCTTAATGCCTTTTAACTAGCATTGTTCTTTCTTTTTTAGCTTTAGAGGCTCTCTGCACAGTCTTCTTTGTTTCCTGAGAGAGGAGGAAGTGCCTTGTAGCTACGAGCCTGCATTTTTGACCAAAATTTTGCTTTAAATTTTGAAGTATTTTTGGGGTAGTCATTTAACATGATGGGGAGGGAAGTGAATTCAGCAGGGTGCCCAGAGAGTACCCAGTGAAGACTGATATTTATAGTTGCCTTCTCAGATCAAATCTCCTGCATGTCCATCTGAGGAGGAAAAATCTGGGCTAAGAAGAGAGGTCATTGCCATGAATTCTCTCACTTCATAATGTCATCGCCTAGCGGGCACAAATCAAGAAAATGTCTTACACAGCCTGGAGAACCTTTCTTCTAAAGAGGTCATTCATTTGACCTAGAATAGCTTCCATCTGGGCAGAGCCTATGGTTACCAGACTGAAGGTTTGCCAGATGCCTACAATATCTGGTCACGAAAATCACGAAAATGCCTCAAGCTGGTGCAGGAGGACTGTTTCTAATGATGAAAGGGTAGTTCACTTTCATACTTTTCTGAGACTGGCAATAAGGGTTGGGTTGAGTTGGGGGATGGGATTAGTGAAACTGGCACTTGATCTACTATGATCTGGAGTGAAAGCACTCATCATTTTTTTTTGCCATACAATAATCCTTTTGACTATAATCTCTATTAGAACAATCATTTTACATACTGTTGCTTTTGTTTGGGATTCAGACCAATTTACCAAACTCACAGTGCTGTATTTAGATAGCAAATAGGGGTAACTGAGACTGCAGTAAGATAAGTTAGACAATTCCCAGGGTAAATATTTATTATAAATACCAATAAGAGGCACTATAGTGTTATCGTACACTCAATGACCTTCCTCATATTCAAGCTGCTATCAAAGACTCATCAGCTCTGAGATAGCAAAAATAATCCTGTTAAAAATAGAACCATAAAGAATTATTTTAATAACAATGGAGTTTTATTAGCTAAATATTTTGGCCTGTGCAAGGCATGTTTATGAGAACATTTTGATATTAGTTTGTTAGAAACATGGGCCCTGATGTCACAAGCTAATTCGTGCAGGGTGACCCTTACAACCACAGAGCCTCACTGAGGTTAATGGAGCTTTGTACATGCAGAAGCTCCATCTGCACAGATCAGCTTGCAGGATCAGGGCCTTGATTTTTAATTGGTAATTATACAGACATAGCACTGCATGGCATCTATTTTCAAAGCTGCAGCGACACACCTGCACATAGAGGTATAATAGCTGCACATTCAGAAAAAGTTTACTCTATCACTATCCAAGAAGAAAATGTTAAAATGTGAAGGCCCCATTCCTTCAAACACTTATATACACACTCTGAGAGTGGCACTGACCTCTTTGGGGCTCAGTGAGGAATTAAGGTTCCTTCTTGAATCACCCTGCAGCCTCAGGGCCCAAGTTTCTAATACTGACATTCTCATAAACATGCCTTGCAAAGGCCAAAATATTTTTTTAAATGGCAAAACACTTCTATTATTTTTTTTATGTTTCTACTTTTTAATAGATTATTGAAGTCAATGGGACTACTCACAGCATGTAAAGTTAAGTATTTACATAAGTGTTTGCAGGATTGGGACCATAGATACAATAGCTCTAGAAATTCACTATATTCTGGCATGGACATGCAGGGATTTTTTCATCTATTGTCCCATATGAAATGTAATCAGATTTTCAACAATAAAAATGTTTTTTGAGGATGTTTTAGTTTAGGTACTGTGTATTCTCTACACCCTCTAAACTGAATAGGTTTGGAAAAGTAACTTAGTTTTTTGTACTAATGTATTCAGTTCTGCCGAGCACTATTGTATCAGTTTTCCTGATAGAGAATAGTAATGTATAAAATCTGATGCCAAACAATGAACTAGTAATCTAAAAGGTGAAGGACTCATTGATCATGATATTAAACACTGTGTTAGCAAAAGAACTGTTGTGCTTTCAAAGTTTTACGTTAAAAGTTAATATGCTTAAGATAATCAATCTCAGCTGCACTAGACCTTCAGTAATTTTGTTCCTTTCATCATAAAAGCCTTATGGGGTTGAATATAGTGATAGTTCATAATGAAGCACTTCATATAGAAGCAGCTGTCTCCTCACCTGTTTCCCAGCCCACAGAGAGACTTGAAGAAATTCTTCAATTTAGCAAGCAAACTTAAATCATTATTAGAAATGACAGGGAAACCTGATGAAATTGTACTTTCAATTGGAAAACAAAATTGCAATCAGACCAACATGATTTCCTCATGGTCTGACCATGCTAATGCCAAGTTGAGACATGGGCAAATGTATTTAAAAGTCATAATGGAGTATTACCATGCAATCTCCTTTTACTGGCCCTTATTAATATAAAACTTCAATTTGCATGTAAATGCGGTCAACTTTCATATCAT
Source organism: Trachemys scripta elegans (assembly GCF_013100865.1). Taxonomy (NCBI): domain Eukaryota; kingdom Metazoa; phylum Chordata; order Testudines; family Emydidae; genus Trachemys; species Trachemys scripta. Next base: position 116,999,839 of record NC_048299.1, on the reverse strand, counting down.
CAAAATACATGAGGCCTGGGAAAGTAATGAATTGAAGTTTGATGTGGCAATTACTGACGTTTATAAAGAATTTTAAAGAGGTCATTCTAGCCTTGGCTGAGAAAATGAGGAAATCAACAGGGAATATTGTCAATATAGCAACAGTGGGAGTTGGAGTCAGTCCCAGGTGTTAGAAGGCCAGATGATGATTAATAGAGAGGGAGTATGAAGCCTCTCACCCAGAAGGACTGGGCTGGACCTAAGGCTCAATAACAGAGCTCTCATGAAAAGGTTCTTGCTGGGTTCCCACTTTAGCTGCCTCGAAATGTGTTCCAGAGGGAATAAAGTAGCAAGTGTTTATGAGACAGAGCAGTGCTGAAGGTTTAATTGGGCTCCACATCCTTTCAGCTCCCTTCAGTACTTGATATGCAGTTTAACCTTTTTTTCCCCACCTCCGATACCCCAGTGCCAGTGGGATTTTAATAAGGCACTAGCTTGATAGCTTGGCAAAACATTGACTTAGTTGCTAAATTGAGTTAAACTGCCTTATTGTGTTGTAATGAAAATTTATAATTCTCTTCCTTTTTAAAAAAAATATTTATTCTGCTAGCATATTTTATAAATCTACAAAAATAGTCAGTGATTTTGTGGATTTTCTTTTTCTGCTCATTAAAACAATTTAACATGGAACACAAATTCATAACTTTACACATGGATGGATAAATCAATGCAAAAATGAAAATAGTTTTATGCAGTTGTTTTATTGCATTTAAAAGAACATTAGCCTTCAATAAGTAGAAAAACTAACAAAAATTATCTTATTCTAATTATTTTGTCTGATATTTAGTGATACTCAGTCACTACATTTGGAAGAGGAGTGAGGCATGGTCTGGTAGTCAAGTACTAGGATGAGAGTCAGGAGATCTGGGGTTTGATTCTTCATTTCCACACACTTTGTGTAATAATTTATACTTGTGCAAAGTGAGTACAAACGCGTTTGTAAAATGCTACCCTTCGGATCTAGTAGTGCTTTACACTCACTCAGCACAGAAGTAAATTACTATACAAGGAGCAGGGCAACAGAGAACCAGGTGCCTGAGTTCTATGTCTGGTTCTGCTTCATACAAGTTGTATGTGGTCTTGGGCAAGTCATTGGATCACTCCAGGCCTCAGTTTTCCCATCTGTAAAATAGAACCACAGAACCTGTCTATCTCCACTGCGGTGATATGAGGCTTAATTAATAAATGTTTGGAAAGTGATTTGAGATCTTAAATTAGAAAGTAATAAAGATGTTTCTAATTTCTTTCAGTGATTTTTTTTTCTTTTCTCACAAAAGTATTGCCATATAGTGCTAAAATTGCTAAACTGTTTATTCTGCACAAATATAATCAAGGTCACTGTTAAGGATCAAATAAGTGTAAATAATGGAACAAAAATCAATTCATCTAGATAAAATTAATTTGAAGATTATTGGGTTTTCTTAATTCTTTCTACTTCTATTTCTTGCTTTTGATTTTTGTAAACCTAATTTTCAGTTACATTATTTCAAATAAATCTCCAAATTAGTTAAACATTATGGGTTACAGTAAAGTAAGCAGATAAGCAATTACATTCAAGATGCATTCTGTGTTACTCTGTATTATTTTGGTATTATATGTAGTGCAGAGTAATATGCTTCAGGGAAGTTTAAGAATCAGAGAGCAAGCAACCTGGCCAGCATTTGAAATGTTAGTATGAAAAGTATTTATTATTGTTACTTTCATTTTTCACAGGTATGTGTTTCAAGTTCTATAGCTTGAGCACAGATTTGTAAATCCTCACACCAACTGAAATCCTCAGAGCTGAGCATCCCTCCCTCTATTACTTTACCAGGCCTATAAGACAGACTACCCCCTTAGGGGATGGCACGGTAAATTAATGTTTATATTTCTCTAACCCCTGAGACTCCTTGACCTAAACATTTGCAATTTTCACTAATCTGGATGGTGAGTGATAAAAGGAATGTTGTTTTTGAAAGAGGCAAGCTTGAATTGTTAAGGGGCCAAATTTAAGGTGCTTTATACTATTCTTGCTTTCTGATCACCTGGTATATTTTAAAATGTTTTTGTTTTTTTTAATGACCCAGAGGAGGAGTGGGGAAAAGGTATGATTTTTCAGAAAAGCAAAAGAGTCCTGAGGTTAAAGAAAAATAAATATGAGAAATTCTACAACATTCTATCATTTTAAATAACCAGAGTAACATAGACAGGCTGCAAGGCCTGTTCTGAAGTTTTACACACAGATTTTAGATTTTTTTTTTTTTTGGCACTGCTATTTCTTGAATATATATTCAAGAATGAACAATAGCTAATAATAAATAATATACGATTTATTCTGCTTTACTTGCAGAATTAAAAAAAACTAATACCAGAAGCAATTAAGAACAGATTACCTTTTATTCCAAAGATAGAAAATTCTGTTTTGTAGAGGAGAATAATACTACATTATTTTTCTACATAATGACTCTTCAATGGTACCTTTAAGAGCCGTCAGCTGAGGCACAGAAGATCATGTGTGCCAAAAGTCTGAATTCCCCTCTTCACATTTAAAAGGCTTTTCTTCAATAACAGATGATTTTAAAACATACACATGCCCAAAACAATTGCTAAGGAGCCAGTAAAACACAAGATGAATGGCCCCAACTGGAAAGAAAGAAAATTCCTTTAACATGGTACAAAAGAGAAGAAATATAAACTCTGTAGACTAGGAACGTAGGTTTTGAGAATGAAATAATATTTGTAAGAGAGACTACTTCTCTTCCACACATAAAAATATGTATATCAGGGAATATTGTGTCCAATGAGACTTAGCTGACTACAGATACCACAGTTCAATAGGGTCAAGAAACTGTATCCACAGAGTTCAGGAAATATCATCCAAGGACTTTTTCAACCAACTGCTACTCTTCTGTGAGAAACATTCATCTATCCATTTTAAGGATTATTTGTTAGTTAAATAATTTAAATTGCACTTATAGTGAATTAATGTGACTAAAGCAACATTTGTTTATGATACTGAGTAAAGAGGTATAAATTAAAAGGTATGTTAGTAAATTTGAGGAAGAGAATGTAATGTATTGGAATAAGTAATGCAAATTCCCCAATATGCTGCTTTATATGCATAAAGAATGTTTTTGTGTACTGCTCTTCCTGCTTGTTTTTGCTCAAGTCCCTCCAGCTAGCAGCTCCATCTCAGGAACCACCTAAGGCCCTCAAGCCAGGAAAAGAAAAACCTCCTGAGTGACAGCATCTGGCTGATGTGCTTTATTGCTGGATAGCCAGACTAACAAGAAAATGTGTCACATGTGAAAATCACTGGAAGTGAGTACGACCTCAGCGCTGCTGAACTTTGGGTAAACAAGGCCAGCTGGTTTCTAAAACACTTAGAAACCCACAAGCCCTTCAATGGAGAAGTGGTCCCTGTTTTTCAAACTGTTGACAACTATACACTGACAAAAAGCTGAGCTCCACTTCTGCAGCAGAGGAGGCTGATGTTAGTCCAGAAAATTGGCAGTGACACAAAAAATCATCTTTCTAAAATCCTAAATCTGCTCCTATGCACACTGGAATAATCACAGAGTGAAGAGGGGAACATGTAAAAAAATATTTCTCAGGCCCACCACAGAATGATAAGGCTGGTTTTGATCATTTGATCATTTGTCGCTTATCTGCCGCAGTCCCAATCAGTGTAACCATGGGGGGGACCTTGAGGGGGCCAGAAGGGGGAATTTTGATCCACATTAAAAAAAAAAAGGCAAAACTAGGAGAGAGGCATCTAAGGCGTGTCCTCAGCAATTTTCTGACCCTACCGCACATTTTAGCCCATCCCTTTAAAATTAATTAATTAATTAAAAAGCTCAAATGGAGTTAGTTATTACAACTGTATATCACAGTACCCTCTACTTTTCCTTCCATCCCCCAATCCCTCACGTATGCTACAGTCTTCCCCTCAAAATCAAGCCAATGCACAAATACATGCAGACTCCTCCACTATCTACTCACAAGCACAGGCACCCTTGTGCCTACCACCCCAACCAACCAATCCCACAGACAGGCCGGATCCCTTCAAACCCCAGACCACATAGAACTTCACGCTCCCTGGCTAAATCTCTTATCCTTATCCACCCAACATGTTCAGCTTCTCCTCCGTGACCTGAACAGCTCATTCTGGGCTCACCCACTGCAGCCCCCTCTCTTCTCCCATATGGTGTCACCCTTGGCTTTCCCTGCTGGTCTGCCCACCCCAGTTCCATGCTCTCTCATACTCAAATATGCTCTGGCCTCACCTTTCCCTCCAACTCAGCCCAGAATGTTCCTCCCTCCTTGGCCTCTCTTACTGATCCCCTGGGTAGAACAATTCTGGGGGGTAAGCTGTGTCTGCCATGTTGGGGTAGGGGCTGCTCATGGGGCACTCACAGCCAGTCCCATCCCACAGAATTAGGGAGGGACTGAGTGGGTCCTATCCTGGGGATTGGGGACAGCAGGCCATGGGGAATGTCTCACTAATGGCCTGGGCATGGATCTGGCCCAGTCCCCTGCTGTTATCTTCTCTGTGGCCAGGGGGATGGGGGAGCTGACACCACAGCAATTAGAAGACCTGACTTGGCCTGCCCCACATGGGAGGCATCACAGTGCTGGCTGGTGAGGAGCTATCCTGTCCCATAGCAAATGACGCCCCTGTCGCTGGGGTGCTCTCCCGCTCCCCTTCCCTGCCCTCCCAGGCTCGCTCTACTCTTTTACCTCCACTTCTCTATCTCCTCACACTCCCTAGCTCTCCCCACCCCAAACTACCCCTCAGTGTGAGGAAAGGAAGGAGGAAGTGCTGGAATATTTGCTTTCACCTCCCACTAATGGCTCTGCTGGCTACAGCAAACCAGGAGCTGGCCAGCACTAGCGGGAACCTGTCTAGACCCTTGGAGCATTAAGTGGGGAGGAGCAGCAGCTGGAAGAGACCATGTTTTAGAAGAAGGGAGAGAAGCATTTTCATTTTTAACTCCGCAGACATAGGGCAGGCAGATATATTATGGAAGTACGTCACCAGGGAGGAGTGTTTGTACTTTATTGAATCACATCCAAATCGAACATCAGCAGCTAGCAGAGCTTTGCCAAGCAAATATGTCTTGTTGTCTGCAGAAGTAGTCCTTGACAGCTCACTGGTGGACAGTCTCTGTCTTGCTTTTTATCAGGAATAAAAACAATTTGTGATCAATCAAATATTTAAAGGAGAGTAATCCACACTAGTATAACAAACAGAATTATTGTGCTGGCTTGGTGCACCTCAAGGCACCCTTAAAGGGTATGATTCCTCCTATGTGAGAAGGATGCCTGTCTCAAGAAGTATTTAAGAGACAAACTTCAGACCTAAGTCTGACCTTTCTGCCTGGGGGAGGTAGTGGAACTATTTTACATAATATCAGTAGGGGAACTGCCTCTGGTACCCTCTTCCACAAATCAGTAGATGCAGCTCTGTTGTTTAATGAGCCCATAACTGTGTCATTATTCTGAGGACTTGATCTGGCTGTGCTAATCCACCAATAAGTAGATTGCTAGGTTGCATAAGACAAGCATTTGGCAAATTTTTCACAGGCTTTTCCTGAAGGAAGGCACTTCTTTATCTGATCTTAATAAGTCTTGGTATCAGTTGATATCCTGGAGCAATAGATATCTGACCTTGCTGTTCTATTCCACCAATCCGTAGGTACTGGAATTTCTACTTACATTAGTTGGCTCACTGATACCATTCAAATACTGATGCTTCAGATAAGAATTGTTACATTCTGCTGATTTCCTTTTTGTTTTGTACTATGATTTCAGTTTTCAGGAGTTCATTCAAAGGTTGCAATATTACTGACAGGATGGGTATACATCTGCCTAGACAGTGAATCATACTTAGGATTCTTTTCAGTTCTGGAATGGTTTCAGGAGACTGCACTTCCTTAATGGCTTTTACTTTATCTGGATATGGCTTTATGCCTTGCTCATTTAGTATCCCAAGAAATCTAGTTGTTTTTAACATAACAATGCTTTTCTATAATATTGAGCTTTAGACCTGCATACCTGATTGTTTCCAATATAATAAGGAATCTTTTATGATGCTCTTCTTCTATTCTTCCATATATTAGGATATCATCTATATAAACAGCTACTCTTTTTATTTGCCACACTGGTAACCAAAAGTAAAGCAACTGGCCAGCAATATTTTGAGTCACTGTTCTACAGTGTCTGTTCTGACAAGCTTTGAGGTTCTAAAGGGAATCTGGAATGTTTGTTGTAGCCAATTAGTTCATTTTATCATCCATTTATTATCATGTTATATGGTGCTAAGGTCAACTCATATGCTATTTCATATATAATCAATGTATGCTAAATAGATTTAAATTGTAGGATCATAGAAGTATAAGATTGAAAAGTAGTTTGGAGTGATGAATGTGTGTTAGCTATATAAGTATAGCATGGCTGGAATGCAAGGCCTACAGGCTGAGGACTGTAAGATTTTAGCTTAGCTATAGTAGGCCATAGGCTTAAGAACATTTGACATGAGTGGGTGACCTCGGAATAACTCTATGCCAGTAAGGTCACAAGATTGTTGCAAAGAGATGTGCCAAAGGTAATGTTATGGAAAATTAGATTGCAATAAATCACAATGTATTTCCAAGATCATGAGACACCTGATTGTAACATCATGGAATGTCCTGTCCCTGACCACAGGGTACATGTGCATAGATGCTAATGAGAATAAGAGGAACTAAGAAACAATCTATGAAAAATGGGGCACCCCAATATTCATGGAGTATAGAAGTACAGATAAGGAAAAGAAGGCTGCAACCCTCATGCATATGTGTACGGTGTCAGATGTGTTCAGAACAACAATATAAAAGAGTTTCTTTAGTTGGGTAAAGTGGAAAGACCCCACTGGAAACCTCAGCAGACACCATCCCTCTATTGATGATGGTCTGTTGAAATCATCAGACCCTAGAATATCTTTGAATGGGTTTTTGTAGGGTTTATATATGCATGGATAATTGTAACTTTACTTATTGCTTTAATAAAACTTGTAGTACAGATAAGATTTTGTACTTATGATTGAGTCTGTGTTCACTACCCTTGGACTTCATGTCTCCAAATTTGAGAAAAGCATCAGAGGTGATTTTCACTCTTTTGAGCTTGAAACTGTAGCAACAGGAGGTGTTACTACATTCAGTTTAAATAAAGAAAATAAGCTACATTGTCATGGCCGTATTACCAAGTAATATTGCAATAAGGAATAATGAAAGACTAGACCGCACAATGACGGACATAATGTGTGATTTTACTCTTTACATCATTGTGGTTATCCTTTTTCCCCAATTGTATCCTCGCTTTTTTTCTCTCAGTCTATTGCATTCCAAACTCATTCCATTTCCGTCTTTTCTGTTTCCTTCTGTTGCTTCATCTTCCCCCTTCTTTATGTTTCTCCACAGTCAGCTCCCATTTTCCCTCTCTTCCTCCACTGACCCCCTCACTCTTCATACTTTGTTCCAATCTCTTCCCCATTTGTAGTGGTGCTAAGGGAACTGCAGTGGAACTGAGGCCAGTGCAGCAGGAGCAAGAGGAGGGAGATGTATACTGCCCACCACTGCCATGCTTTATACTGTTCAACTAGCCTTGTAGACTGCAGGAATGTGTACTCAGTCAGTTCTACAGGTGGACAGCAGCATAGGTGTTCATGTAGGCAGGAGACAAGGATTTAGGTAGTCCAGGAGCTTGGCAGGATGGTGGGACATGCCTCCAAAGCCTGCCTCGGAGTGATATTCAACAGAATTCAGGACACTTGGTAGGTGTGGTATAAGATATTTTAAGCATACATTAGTTTTGAAGCATTTTAAAAACTTTACCTTTTGTACCACATTGACATGACTTATTTAGGCTGTAGCTGTTTCCTAAAAATGCAGCATCTCGCTCATAAGAGTGCCATTAAAATCGCCATCAAGATGGGACAAATGATAGAAAGGAACAGAAGAGTTGCCAACAAAACTTTCTATGGTCACTCTGCTTTAGTTAGCTAGATTTGGAATTGCTGAAGTTTAGTTAACATATATATATATATGACTGTCATTGTGCTTAACATTACCAGTAATTCTTTTCAGTGTCATTCTACCTAGAGACAAACGTATATGAGTTTATAAACAGGTAATTCTGTTTTGTTCTGAATTAGGTTTTGTTTGTTTCATATAAGAATACTCACTTTCTTGCAACACTGATGGCATGAAGTGGAATTATTGTAGAATTCAAAGATGTTATATCTTTGTTGACAGTTGCAGTGGTATATATTGTTTAATTTTTAATCTGATGAGCAGTGTGCTGCTAATCTAATGGGTATGTAAGACTTTCAATAATTGTTTATTGTTTTGAAAATTCTGAATCAAATTATCCACGATGACTCCACAATCTCTTTCTTGAGTGGTAACAGCTAATTTAGACTCAATCATTTTGTATATATAGTTGGAATTATGTTTTTCAATGTGCATTACTTTGCATTTATAAACACTGAATTTCATCTTCCACTCTGTGGCCCAGTCACCCAGTTTTGTGAGATCCCTTTGTAATTCTTGGCAGTCTGATTTAGGCTTAACTATTTTGAGTAATTTTATATCATCTGCAAACTTTACCGCCTCACAGTTTACCCCTTTTTCCAGATCATTTATGAATATTTTGAACAACACTGGTCCCAGTACAGATCCCTGGGGGCTCCTGCTATTTATCGCTCTCTATTGTGAAAACAGACCATTTATTTCTACCCTTTGCTTCTAATCTTTCAACCAGTTACTGATTCATAAGAGGACCGTCCCTCTTATCCCATGACTGCTTATTTTGCTTAAGAGCATTTGGTAAGGGACCTTTTTCAAAGGCTTTCTGAAACTCCAAATATACTATATCCACTGGATCATCCTTGTCCACATGCTTGTTGACACCCACAAAGAATTCCCCTAATAGATTGGTGAGGTATGATTTCTCTGGAACACTGTAAACAACTCTCTATTCTGTTATTCAAACTTTAAAAGGGCTTTTTAACTGCCAGCAGCCATATTTATGATGGCAGTCTTCACTTGGTCTTTCAGCTGCAGGCTGGACACCCCATCTTAAGAGATAATATAGTCTTAACATAGACTAAGTACAGTACATAGCCAGGAAAGAGACTCTATTGGCAACTCTTTGTACAGGTCTGGGTTGGAGAGTTACATTGTCTAGAATGGAAAATGTTCTTAGTACAGACTGCTGAAATGGGTATGCCCAGTGTTGCTTTTAGTTATTATTGAAAAGCTGTTGTAGTCATGGATTCTGAGGAGAGAGGACAAAGAATGTCTTATGAATAATACTCTATGCTTAGTACCGAAAGCATTTTCTAAACCTAGTATTTTGGTCCACTAAATAAAATAAAGAGAACTGCTTTGTCCTTGTGGAAATTTAGTGGCCATGTTGAATTAAGCTGTAACCTCTGAACAGGTTCTGCTCTGTGTTCTGTGTCTTTTGTGTTTCATAGGTCATCCTTAGCTAGACAGCAAACTTGGTGGCTTGAGGTAAACAGGGATATTGAAGAGTCCATAGAGAGTGTGAATCTTGGCATTTTGCACAACTGAGGTATTGTCCTGAACTAGAAAATCCTTGGATGTAGCCATTATGCACACTGCAGAGTGTTTCTATTGATTTGTTGGCCTTTTCTCAGGTGAAAGAAGTTTTCTGTATGGCTTCAGTTGACGCAGAGTATCATTAATGCTTTTTGCTTTGTTTTTTCAACTCTTGCTGTTATAAAAATGACTTGATTAAGGATCCCAGATTACATCTCAATAATTCAAGAATTTATTGCAAGTCAATGATATTAAGTATATTTGATTTCCCCTTGCTATGTAACTGGGAAGCCTGGCATGTAAAATTCTTATTTTCTGTCTTAAAATCAGAAAATAACCCCTTTTCTCCTATATTACAGAACAAGAGTACCTAACTTCACAAAATGTACTCTTGTTGAACTACTAATAGGAAGATGTTTATATAACTGACTGGAACCTATGAGACCTGATTTGGATGCCCATGTAAATAAATACCCTCATAGGAAGAAAATAAGGTATTAAGAAACTAGAGACCTTATACTAATGTGTGACTGGAGAAGAAATTTAGATTTCAGATGTCATACACAAAAAGAAAACTAGATCCACCAATATGCCCAGTACAAATATAAGAGCTTACCTGATTCTCAGTGGTGACGTCAAAACTTGACAGAGAATTCACTTCCAAAAACTTCAAGGTGGAGTTAAGGTTCTGTTGTACAACATTGTTCAACAACTACTTTCTGTACCATTCTAGAAGATAGGATTTCAAAACCATAAATTCAAACATTAGAAAACCAAGAAATGCACAGTTACAGCTTCCTACATGTCCCTTAACAGAACATGTATAATGTGTTCTCCCCTCCAGTATGTCTGAGGTTATTAAGGACACAGTCTAGATTTTGACAAGCACACCTCAAAAGTTTCAGTTCAGATAAACACCCAGAAGTTGAACTGTTTATCAGTTCTCTTTATTATTTTTATTTTATTACAGAGAAAATACATGCCAACAAAAGAAAGGTATATATGCTAGCATGAACTTCAACATTTTACAGTGAAATAAAGAATGATCTGCTGAAGTTTTTGCTGATTTTGTCCCATGCTTTATGTGTACTGTGATACTTTTTAGGTCTATAAAATGGAAGATTTATGAGAGCTGGCTTTTTGGAGAGATTATTGGGTTGGGAAAGGAATACTGTAAGAATAAAAATGTTTGATTTATAAACATTATAAAGAATAAAGAATCAAAATAGGTGTTTGAATACATCTAATACTCCTACTAGTCAGAAACTAAAAGTGCACAGGCATGTAAAAAAAAAAAACAACTTATCACCATTATTATTGTATAAGAATATAAAAACATAAGAACGGCCATAGTGGGTCAGACCAAAGGTCGATCTAGCCCAGTATCCTCTCTTCTGACAGTGGCCAATGCCAGGTGCCCCAGAGTTAATGAACAGAACAGGTAATCATATAGTGATACAGCTTCTGCTCAACAGACCCTAGGGACACCATCTCTGTCCATCCTGGCTAATAGCCATTGATGGACCTATCCTCCATGAATTTATCTAGTTATTTTTTGAACCCTGTTATAGTCTTAGCCTTCACAACATTCTCTGGCAAGGAGTTCCACAGGTTGACTGGCCATTGTGTGAAGAAGTACTTCCTTGCTTTGTTTTAAACCTGCTGCCTATTAATTTCATTTGGTGACCCCTAGTTCTTGGTTATGAGAAGGAGTAAATAATACTTCCTTATTTATTTTCTCCACACTAGTCATAATTTTATAGATCTCTATCATATACCCCCTTAGTTGTCTTTTTTCCAAGCTGAAAATTCTCAGTCTTATTAATTTCTCATCATATGGCAGGCATTCCATACCCCTAATTATTTTTGTTGCCCTTTTCTGAACCTTTTTCAATTCTAATATATATTTTTGAGATGGGGCGACCACATCTGCATTCAGTATTCAAGATGTAGGCGTACCATGGATTTATACAGAGGCAACATGATATTTTCTTTCTTAATATCTATTCCTTTCTTAATGATTCCCAACATTCTGTTCGCTTTTTTGACTGCTGCTGCACATTGAGTGGATGTTTTCAGAGAACTATCTGCAATGATTCCAAGATCTTTTTCTTGAGTGGTAACAGCTAATGTAGATCCATCTTTTTATATGTATTGTTGGGATTATGTTTTCCAATGTGCATTACTTTACATTTATCAACATTGAATTTCATCTGCCATTTTATTGCCCAGTCACCCAGTTTTGTGAGATCCTTTTGTAGCTCTTCGCAGTCTGCTTGGGACTTAACTATACATGGTTCATCTAATATGTCTAGTACAGAGAAGTAAGAAGTAGAAAAAAAAGTTAACCAAAATTTTTTGAACCTCAAAAAATATTCTGTTATGGGGTCTTTTCAATTTTTGGCAGATTTGAAAGATTCCTATTTTATCTGAACTAAAGATTAAATTCCTAAAATGTTAATATTTGCTTAATATATGTCTGAATTAAAAATCCTATAATTCCTCATTAGTTAAAGTAAAACATCGGGGAGCAGATTCTGATTGAATCAGATGTGAATGGAGTTACTCTAGTTTTACATCTGTGTTTTTCATATAAGAATTTGTCTTCACAGTAATAATTTCCTCCTTTGTCTCCATAGCTTAACAGGTAAACTTCCAAAATAATGTTGGTTGATGATGTAGTGTAAAGAATAAGGAGTCCAAGTGTTCCCTTTGAAGACATAGAAACAGGATTTACTTATAGGAGATATTGTATGTGAGCAAGTTGGATATCATTAAAAACATTTTTCTCTCAGTCTCCCTAAGATTCATGTCTTACTTGTTAACTGTGTCACTAGCGTAGAAAATTTGTGATGTCTTTCTCTGAGAAATTATATTCCCTCAAGTAGAAGACAAATTTTACCCTCCATGGTACTGTGTCTTTTTATTGTTTAAACAATTAAATAATATTATGTTTTAATATAACCTCAATGAATTTAAAATTTCACTTGTGTCATTCCTGCTGTAACATGAGTCACCTGCGGTAACCAAAGGAAAGTGATTCTTAATTTAATGACAGATAAAAAATATGTCATTTAGTGAAGTTGTTTTCAAATATAATTTATTCATGTTTATTTCCTATGTACAAATATTATTTTTAATGTAGCAGCTATTCAAATAGTTCATGGATTAATACACTAATTAATATTCTAATAGAGGTTTCCTAATCAATATTCTACTTATTACAGTACTTCTTAGAAATGTAAATCAACAATCTAGTACACACTGCAGTACAGTAACCAATAAATAAAGAAACAAAAAAAGCCCTTCAAAACAAATACTTCTCCCCTCAAGAAAATTTTATGGTGATTGATGCTTGAAACATTTTTGAGAGTGTCCTAAAGCATTTTTGGTAAGACCCCCCCACCCTTGTACATTTTCAGCTGAAATATATTAACTGTATAAATAAGCTGAGAGTTAAAGTGTTCCACCTAAGATGTGATGAAATATTTTATATATTCCCTGTTCTGGTCTGAAGGCAAAATTCCACATTTATGAAACAATCTCTAAACCTGTGTGTAGAGATCGAGCTTGTCTTGGGCTGAGAGTAGGAATGTCCCAACTAAAGTCCTCCTACTTTATATTCTTTAACCAGCAGTTTGCATATTGAGCCCCTGATCTTACTCCCATTTAAATTGATGGCAAAATGTCCATTGACTTCATTGGTACAAAATCAGGCATTGGGTCATCTGAGGCAGAAAAGTTACTTCATCTTCTGACCTGCACAGTAGCCAGCTGTGGCATTTTCCCTTGGAGAAAAAATGTAAAGATTCCCATTCTAGTACAAACAGTGAAGCCCACAATACATTCATGCATCCCTCAAGAGGAATGGGCATTGGCAGCACTGTGCAATATTACAGTAGGATCCTGTGAGAAACCAGGCATAGCATAGGCTCTTAATGCAAAGTGGATATCCACTGCCAGATGCCAGGCCTTCATATGGTGGTAATGGTGAACATAGAATGGCCATATTGGATCAGACCATTGGTTCATTTCACCCAGTATCCTGTCTTCCAACTGTGGCCAGTGTCAGGTATGTCAGAAGGAATGAAGAGAATAGGACAATTTATCAAAATTTATCAAATGATCCATCCCCTGTCATCTAGTCCCAGCTTCTAGCAGTCAGAGATTTAGGGTCACCCATAGTATGGGGTTATGTCTCTGACCATGTTATCTAACAGCCATTGATAGACCTGTCCCCAGTGAACTTATCTAATTCTTTTTTGAACCCAGTTATACTTTTAGCCTTCACAAAATTCCAGTGGCTGACTGTGAATTGTGTGAAGTATTTTCTTTTGTTTGCTTTAAACCTGCTGCCTACTAATTTCATTGGATGATCCTTGTTTCGTGTGTTATCTGAAAGGGCAAATAACACATTGTTTGTATTTTGTTGGTAATTAGACCAGCAGCACTCAGGCATCCGGCCTTTCTTGTCCTTGGTCTCTGATCAGTCGCAGTTTCCTTGATTAGACTAAAAATTCAGTGAGATGTATGAAAACTGATAAATGATGAGCATGAATGCTAAGGATGCTTGTTTACAGCAGCATAGCACAGATTTCATGTAATGCTATTTATGCCTTTCTAGAGAGGTTATTTAGACATGGTATACCATTCATGTATGGTCCTTCACCACTGTTAAGGCAGATTTCTTGTAATGGCCACTGGCTGGAGGACCACTGGGGTAGCCGATCAATGCTGTTCGCATCAAGTTGGTGTTGGTCCTGCTTTGAGCAGGGGATTGGACTAGATGACCTCCTGAGGTCTCTTCCAACCCTAATATTCTATGATTCTATAATTCTATGATTCTATCTCTACACGCACTACTGCATCCCACATATTAATGCTCTGAAGCAATATTCTTATGCGCTATGATCAAGCTGTATGAATAGTGTATGTGGTGTGTTGCTGGGGTACAGGACATGAGATGGCATACCAGATATAGCACACTCCTGTGTTGCTGCTGATGATAAGTTGATGAAGATCACTGCTGTATGAGGTGATCTATGACCAGGGAGTACATGGAACCACCATCATCACCACAATATAGTAAATGGCTTAATACAAAAATGATATGATACAAGAGTTTCCAGGGGTGAAAGTAGAAATAGGGAATTACCAGTATGGGGCTGGGTTGGGGCCGCCCTGTACCCAGTAAGTGCCGTTTCCTTCCCCGCCGGGGTGGGCAGCCGGGGGCTCTGGCAGCATTTTAAAGGGCCCAGGGCTCAGCCGCCGCTACCACCCCGGGCCCTTTAAACCACTGCCGGAGCTCCTGGCTGCTGCTGCTACCCCAGGGCTCCAGCAGCAGAGCTCCGGAAGCTATTTAAAAGGCCCAGGACTCCCCGGCTTCTACCACCCCGGCCCTTTAAATAGCCCCTGGAGTCCTGGGGTAGCCACAGCAGGGCTCCGGCGGCTATTTAAAGGGCCCAGGGCAGTAGAGGCAGCGGGAGCCCCGGCCCTTTAAATAACCCTGGAGCCCCGCCGCTACTCCAGAGCTCTGGCAGCGGGGCTCTGGCGGCAATTTAAAGGGCCTGGGGCTCCAGCCACTGCTGGAGAATTGACTGAGGAGATCTCAGGTGTTAATTTGTAATCAATCTTGGAATACGGGAGAAATTCCAGAAGAATGGAAGTGAGCTAAACTTTTGCCAATATTCAAAAATAGCCCACAGGACGATCTGAATAACTGTAGCCTGTTCAGCCTGACATCAGTCATGAGCAAAATAATGATATGCTCATGGGATTCAACTGATAAAGAATAAAGGAGAGGAATGCAATTAATGCCAATCAACATGGTTTTTTGGAAAATCCAGTCTTGTCAAACAAATTCTGATTTCATTTTTTGATGAGATCACAAGTTTGGTTGATAAAGGTAATTACATAGATGTAATATATGGAGACTTTCATATGATGTTGGACTTAGTACAGCATGATGTTCTGTTTTTTAAAAAAGTACCATATAATATCAATAAAGCACATGTTAAATTGATTAAAAACTGACTGACAAATCTCACAAATCTCACAGATCTCACAAAGCAATTGTCAATAGGGAATCATCACTGAATGGAGGTGTTTCTAATGGCATTCTTCAGGGATTGGTACTAGGTCTGATGCTATTGAACATTTTTATCAATGATCTGGAAGTAAATATAAAATCTTTGCTGATAAAATTTGCGGACACAAAGATTCGTGGCGTGATACTTGATTATAGGAACAGGGCAGTCAGACAGAGGGATCTGGATTGTTCAGTAAGCTCATCCCATTCAAACAATATGTGTTTTAATTAGGGCTGTCAATTAATCACAGTTAACTTAGCAATTAAGTCAAAACAAACTAATTGTGATTAAAAAATTAATCATGATTAATCGCAGTTTTGATCATACTGGTAGTACTAATTGTTGTTACCTTTTCTTGAATATTCCATTCTTTTGCAACATCCAAAAATGCTCTACATGTTTCAGCATAATATCTCTCTTCAGTATGCATTATTGTTAAAGCAAATGACTGCAGTACCCATGCAGCATCAGTCAGGTGTGCCATGACTCCAAGATAGCAGTGATTGCTCAAGGTGTCCAGTGATCACCAGTCAAAGCAAGCAGTGCATTTTTCAGAAGCTCCAACTTTGTAGTCTTCTCATTGTGATATAGGTCATGTATTCGTGATGCCATGGTTCCTTGGAGGGCAAGGTGTGACTGATTGGAAGATTCAATTTGAATAACATCTCTTGGTCCTCTGTCATTTACAATGTTGAGTGGTCTGCAGTCCATAGCTATTCACTTTGCAATAGCATTGGTTAAGCTATTGTACATTGTTTGATCCATGGGCTTGTAGCGATCTTGAAAATCTGTAAATATACTCTTTTACAGCTGGTGGGATTCATTTGCTGTTGGTGGGATATCTGTAGCACAAGATCTGGAAGTGAAAGCATGTTCAGTGTGTAGATGGTACTGCAGACTTGAAGTAGTTCGATGGTATTGGAACTTAGTCTTGCAATAGCTACATATAATCATCTTTTCAGCCAGTGCGATCAAAACTCTGATTAATCGCAACTAATCTTTTTAATCTCTTGACAGCCCTAATTATCAAGCTCAGTCTTGAAACAAGTTAGTTTTTTTGGCTCCACTATTCCCCTTGGAAGGCTGCTCCAGAACTTCACTTCTCTGATGGTTAGAAACTTTCATCTGACTTCAAGCCTAAACTCGTTGATGGCCAGATTATATCCATTTGTTCTTGTACTACCACTGGCCCTTAACTTAAGTAGCACCTCTCTCTCCCCGATGTTTATCCCTCTGACATATTTATAGAGAGCGATCATACCTCCCCTCAGCCTTTGTTTTGTTAGGCTAAACAAGCCAAGATCCTTAAGTCTCCTCTTGTAAGGTAGATTCTCCATTCCTCTGACTCTCCTAGCAGCCCTTCTCTTAACCTGTTCCACTTTGAAATCATCTTTGTTAAACATCGGACACCAGAATTGCACCTAGTATTCCAGATGAGGTCTCGCCAGTGCCTTGTACAATGGTAATAACACTTCTCTCTCTCTACTGGAAATACCTTGTCTGTTGCATCCTAGATTTGAATTAGCCTTTTTCACAGCTGCATCACATTGGCAGCTCATAGTCATCAACCAATATACCTAGGTCTTACTCCTCCATGTTAACTTCCAACTGATAAGACTCCATGACCTTTCACTTTGCACTAGGGCTGCCAATTAAGGATTGATTCACAGTATGATTAATATGTTAATTTTTGTAATGTGTTAATTGCACTCTAGAGGCAGTGGTGGGGCTAGAACCCCAGACCCAGAGTTCAGCAAGGGGGCTGAAGCTCCAGTCCCGGAGCTCCACAGGTGGTGGTGTGGGGGCTGGAGGCCTGAGGCCCACATCTCTGGGGGGCTGAAGCCCAGAGCCCTGTGCCCCGAATGGGGCTGGAGGGGTCTGAAGGCCAGAGCACTCTGCCCATGTGGGGCTAAAGGTCAGAGCCCCCTGCCCCAAGGGGAGCTGAAGCCTTAGGCCCAATGAGGCTGAAGTTAAGGGATCACAATTTTTTCTAATGGCGGGGGGTCATGATTTTTTTTTCAAGTCCTAATGGGGTCTCCAGAAAAACAGTTTGAGACACACTGCTCAAAAGTTTTCATTGTTTTATTTTTGAGTGCTATGTAAAAAAAAATAAATCTACATTTGTAAGTTGCACTTTCACAATAAAGAGATTGCACTACAGTACTTGTATGAGGTGACTTGAAATACTTTCCTCAGTTTTTTTTTTAACAGTGCAAATATTTGTAATAAAAAAGAATATAAAATCAGCACTGTACACTTGGTATTGTGTTTTGTAAATGTAATCAATATATTTGAAAATGTATAAAACATCCAAAATATTTAAAGAAATGGTATTCTATTATTGTTTAACAGTGCAATTAAAACTGCAATTAATTGTGATAAATTTTTTTAATCTCATGATTGTGTTTAATTTTTTAATCGCTTGACAGCCCTAGTTTTAATATAGTCGAATACAAAGTTATACATCTAAGAATACAGGCCAAAACTACAGAATGGGGGGCCATAACCTGGAAAGCAGCATATATAAGAAGAATTTAGGCATCACAGTGGACAAGTCAAGCACAAATTATTGGGTTTACTATAGGTTTAATTGGGTGAAATTTAATAGTGCGTGACACATAGGAGGTCAAACTAGATAATCTAATGGTCCTTTCTGACCTTAAAGTTTACTAAACTATGAATATGATTGTTTTCTTGTGAGTCATGGGGAGAGAGATTTGCCCTAGCCTCTACAAGGTTCTCTTTCTGATATCCTCCCCCCTCGCCCCCTGCAGCTCTGACTTCATTCCATTGGAGGACTTCGGGAATGCAAAGGAAGCCTAATTTTACTTTATTGCTGCCAACTGCTTGTGCTCCCTTCTTTACACACACATACACACATACATACACAATACACACACAAAGAAATGCCAATTATATAGGAATAACCTCATAAAAATAAATTGAATGGAACCAGGATTGAGAATGCATGAGTCTTGCAATCATACTGAAGAGGTCATAGACAGGAGTGTTTACAATTCAGGGGAGCAGTCTATCTAAAATGATTGTGCCTATGGCACACTGAAAACACATTCATTTTGGTTATTTGTATTTATATGTATATATTTACAACCACACTCAGATGCTTTTAAATACCTTAGAAAATATGAATAGACATTTTAGTCTCTTAGCTGAAAGTGAAAATTCCTATTTTATAAAGTTGTAAAAATAAATTTTAATAGTCACTACTGATGTATTTTAGTCTAAATAGCATAATTACTAAAGTTGATCTCTATTTTGAATTTATGATGTCTAGATGCCTTATCTAATACTACAGCCACAGAGAGTCCTGTGGCACCTTTAAGACTAACAGATGTATTGGAGCATAAGCTTTCCTGGGTGAATACCCACTTCGTCAGATGCATGTAATGGCCATTACATGCATCTGACGAAGTGGGTATTCACCCAGGAAAGCTTATGCTCCAATACATCTGTTAGTCTTAAAGGTGCCACAGGACTCTCTGTTGTTTTTTACAGATCCAGACTAACATGGCTATCCCTCTGATACTATAGCCACAGTCAGTTTTCATACTGTGGTTGAGTTAAAAGAATTCATCAATTTCCATTCCTTTTCAAAAACATGTATAATATTGCCAGCACTCAAAAGAAGGAAGGAATATTATTGCGTTTTCACAGTTGTGTTCAACTGATAGTCAGCGAGAACCGTGCCCCTGTGGGATCTGTTCCTTCCCACAAAGAATGGAAGGAATCAGCTGTTTGTGAAGCACCATTCCCTCTTCTCTCAAAATTGACTGAGGTCCCCTCTCTGTGTGAGGAGGAAGTAGGATGGTGATGGATCAGGAATATACATAGTATTTCCCCACTAATTTCATCCTGGGGCTTTATTATCTTCTGAGAGGAAACCCTGGACATTATGAAAACCTCCTTTATGGAGGAACTCCCCGCGGGACGTGGACGGTAGAGGAAGCCATACTTACTGGAAACCACAGTGACTGGGAGTTGCCTTCAGGGGGAATAGAGAGAACTTATTGTCCCAGCATCTAGACAGGCATCCATTCTATGGGTCTGGGTGTCTTTGGACAATCCGTGTTTCCTGATAGAACAATCTGTGGAAAATTTGGCAAGGGGAACAGGATGAAATGTTCCTCCTACTTGACTTCTTCCTGTGGGTTTTTACAGAGGGGGTTCTTCTAGCTCAGCTGCATTCAATGTGGCCATTTAGACATTTCTCTAAACATAGGATATATAGGAATGTTACAGTTCAATTTAAAAGCAGAAAAGTCTATGTCAAAACCCTGTGTAGTGTTATGAATCAACAAAGGACTAGCAAATTTCTTACTTTTCCATTTGTGCCAGTTTTTGACAAATGTATTTACATTGTGTTTTTCATATTTCCCTAATCTACCTGGGTTATAGAACACATTAAAATGTTCCTTTTATTCAATAGTTTTTTGACAATTTGCTTTTGGTCATTCTGAACATACTGTATTATGCCTGACATAAGCAATTAATGGCATAGTCTCCAATACTTTTCCCTAAAGCTTCAGAAAATAGATAGTTCCAGGTTCACTTTCACAGCTGGTCAGCTGACATCCCAGGAAGAACTATAAAGGAAAAATGACTTGATCCACATCATAAATACCTTCATAAGCAAGAAGAAATGAAAAAGCAGAAATTATTTCACAACATTCCATAAAATATTTATTTAATATTCAAGTGCTATAATTGATCAGAGTAATTTTTCAAAGTATTGTGAATATGTTTAACACAAAGTGTCATTCACAATCCACTCTAAGAATTTGGACAATCTCACAATTTTGGGTACAAGAAGTTAGTGTGAATTCAAAAGTTTTGTTTCCCCCCTTTTTGAGCTAGTAGTGGATAAAACACTAACATCTGATATTTGTTTAGTGTCAGATAGCAAAGAATTGTTAAATTTATTAGTAGATTTTTGCTTCTGAGCAAAATAGCCAAGCACTTCAAAAACATTTACCATTTTTTTAATTCATGTTTGCCTTTCCTAAAATGTCCAGAACTGTTTCCTCCATCAAGAAACATATTACAAACTATTTGGAAGTCTTTATATTTAACAAATACAATTACCTGTTCAAAAGTAAAAAATTTAAGAAAGTTTGGGACTATAAAGTAGAGACAGTTCCTTAAATCTTTTCATATTTGAAGTAGAATACTTTATTTTCCATTCAATCTATGCATTTTTATCTCAGTTTTCTAGGAACCCTGTTTAAACCTCTATTATTCATATACAAGTGCTTCCTGTATTTTGTTGTGAATTTGTTTTTCTCTGAATCAGTGAGTGCTTTACCACCATCTGTGCTGAACTGAAAATATTGTAGTAGCTTGGGTTGACATTATGTTTTCTAGTACAATTTAATGTTCCAGTACTGCAGCAAAATTGCTTCCCAACTCTCCAATTTCAGAAAATAAATCTACATTTTAGCATTTTTGTATAGCTTTTAGTACTTTAACCTTCATCCTTTGATTTCATTGAAGTATATGCATTCTCCTTTTGTTTACAGGAAACATATTTTATACCTAACATTGTCAACCTTTTATGACATTCCATAATACTAACTTTTTAATTAAGGCTTTTACATGTAACACATATGTCTGCCATATTTTTGCCTTTCTGAGCCCTTTTAAATTATACAAATTCTATTTTCATTAACTATTTAAACCAAAACATAACAGACTATTTAGAATGAGACATAACCACACAACTCCATGCTCATGTAATTTCCTCAGATTTATTGCCTGTTGGTGCTAGGATTTACACATACAGTCTGACAAATTGGAAATTGCTTTTCCACATTGTCCATTATATTTATAGAGGGGTTCATAATTACCAAAGTATTCTTTTTCAAAGTCCTTCAGATTTGGTCCAGTCTTATTTATTATGTGCTTCCTTTTTATTTTTGCAATGCATATGCATCAGTTTCTCTACTCAACATTAAAATTAATTTGCCATGTGTCAGCCTAGTCACATAGCAGCCTTGTGAATCTTATCCTTTATATGTTCCCATTTCTCTTTAAATTGAATTAGACAAAACTGGTCTTCAGATACAAAGACACACACACACATACAGAGAGAGAGAGAGAGAGAGAGAGAGGATTACAAGGTGGTATGGCATAAATTTTTTAACTGGCATGAGTTTAGGATAGGTGCATTATTAATGAGTGGCAAAGCCATGATTGAATTATACAGATCAAACAAAATGAGTGATACAAATATTCTTTGGGACACTATTATTATCATTTTATTATATTACTATAGCACCTCCATGCCTTAGTCAAGGACCAACACCCTGCTGAGCTAGACACTGTACAAACACAGAAGAGAAAGACAGGCCCTGCCCCAAAGAGTTTATAATCTTCATATAACACAAGAAGCAACGGATGGACACAGACAGACAGATGGATAGAGACAGAAAGGGGTACAAGGAACAAGGGATAATAATAATCAGTATGATAGGCAGTGGTATCAATGCACCAGCAGCCTAACTATTCTCAAACTCTTTGTTGGGATCACAGCACAGGATATTTCCTCCCAAGAATGAGGGGCAGCATGGGAGAAAGCACAAAGGTGCATTCTTGAAAATTTAACAAGTGGGCAATGAAGGCTGGCATCTTGGGCCAATTGGAAGCAGGAGTTAACATTTTAATTTGAGAGATAAGTAGGGTGGGTATAGCCTATGTAGAACCTTGAAAGTGAAGACAAGCAACTTATGTTTGATGGGATAAAGAAAGGAGACCCAATGAAGGGATGGAAAGAGGAGTAACATTATCAAAATAACAGACCAGGAGAATGATCTTTGCAGCAGCATTCTGAATGGATATGAGTGGGAAAAGATTTAATTTGTCAAGGCCTGAGAAAATGATATTGCAGTAATTGAGATCTGAGATGATGAGAGCCTACATGAGTTTTAGCTGTGTGAATGGATAGGAAAGACCTTATCTTAAATATGTTATGCAGAAATAATATGCAAGATTTAAACATAGCCTGGATGTGAGGACCTAGAGAGAGATCTGAGTTAAAGATGACACCCAGGTTATGGGCCTAAGTGACAGGAAGGATGGTGGTGTTGTCCACAGTGATCAAGAAAGGAGATAGTGAGGAGAGTTTTCTGGGGGAAGATTAAGAACTCTGTTTTAGCCATGTTGAACTTGAACTGAAGGCTAGATATTCACAAGGAGATGTCAAAGAGACTGGCCACGTCTATAGTTTGGACAGAAGGAGATAGGTCTGGTAGAGAGGTAGATCTGTGAGTCACCAACATAGTGATGATTGATGAGATTAACCAGAGAAGAGGTATAGAGGGAGAAGAGAAGGGGACCAAGGCAAGAGCCCTGTGGAACCCCTAGAGAAAGTTGAAGGGGGTCTCAGGAAGATCCTCCAAATGACATATTGAAGGAGTAATTAGGGAGAAAGACGCAGAAAGAGGCAGAATCATGTAAGCCAAGGGAGGACAAGATTTCAAGAAGGACATGGTTGACTGTAACTGACTGCTCAAGAATGATAAGAATAGTGTACTGGTTCTGAGCTTTGGCTAGGAAGAGGTCATTAGAAACTTTGGTGAGAGTCATTTCAGTGGAGTGCAAGGAGGATGCCATATTGAAAAGGGTCTAGGATGGAATTGGAGGAGAAGAACTCTAAACAGTGTTTGTAGACCATGCATTCAATTAGCTTAGAGATGAAAGGAAGAAGGGAGATGAGGTGGTCGTTGAAGAAGCAATTGGGGTCCAGTGGTATATTTCTAAGATGAGAGACACTAAAGCATGCTGGCATTGTTAGGGGTAAAGAGCCAAAAAAAACTGAGAGGTTAAGGAGAAGGAGAAGGGAGAGGATGAGAGTGGATACAAGTGAGATAAAGAGATAAGATGACATGTGGTCACTGGGGCAAGTGAAGATCAGTCTAAAAGCTTTTGCATCTGTGACAAGGGATGAGAAGAGAGTTGAAGGTGGGGAGGGGAGGGGAAAAGAAGTTCAAATCAAGGTATGGGGGAAAATCTTGTTGTATTTTTTCAGTTATCTTTTGGCAGAAAATGGTGAGTTCCTGTGCAGAGAGAGAAGTGGAAGCAGAAAGAGGGGAGGGTTATAAGAGTGAGTCAAAGGTTGCAATAAAGATAGGTGAGATTTTGAGTTGTTTAGCTAAAGAAGACAGTAGAACTGAAGGAGGAGAGAATGAATTTTTAAAGGAAGAAGTCAACCTAGTCACTGGATTTCCAACACAGATGCTCTGCAGTGTGAGAGAAGGATGTGAATTTTGGGGGTGAACCAGGGCAGAGGACTGACAGGACAGACCTTCCAATGTGAGAGTGGGGCAAAAGAGTTGTGGGGAGAGAATGAACTGCCAAAGCAATTGAAGAAAGGAAAGAGAGCAGGGAGGATAGGGTGGACAGCAGATGAGAAGTCATCCATAGTGATGGATTGGAAGTCGCACAAAGGCTAATTGACAGGGCATGAACTTGAAGGCTGATGGATGATGTTGCAAGAAATTAGGTGATAGTTGGAGAGGGGAACTTTGGCAACAGAAAAATCAGAGAGATAACAGTGCTTGGTGAAGACCAAGTCAGGTGAACAGCTCTTATGGTGAGTAAAAGAGTTGAACAAGGACTGCAGGTCAAATGAGATCAGAGGAAATGTGTGGTTAAGGGGGTCACATGCATCATCAACATGGAAGTCGAAGTCACTGAGGATGAATATGGGAGATCGTGAGGAAAAGAAGAAAGAGAGAGAGAGAGAGTGGAGTCTGAATCAGAGAAGAAGGCTGATGGGGATGAGTGACAGCAAATTCTCATTTTTCAATATGCTGAATTTTTTTAGATTTTAGATTCTCCATGGTAGAAGTTGTTGGGGAAAATGTGAAAGTTTCCACAGTGGAATAAATGACATTAGGAGCTTTTAGCACTCAAGAAAGCAAAGGGGAAGGGTTTGGTTTATGGTTTCAAGGTGGCAGTTGAGACTTATGTCATTCAGTGAGAGATGTGTCTCCTCTTTCCTTCCCCCTTTTGGGGAGGAGCACAGGTGACTCAGGGCTTGTCTACACTGGCAATTTACAGCACTGTAACTTTCTCACTCGGGGGTGTGAAAAAGTTTCAGTACTATAAAGCGCCAGTGTAAACAGTGCACCAGCGCTGGTAGCTAAACTGCTCATTGAGGTGTTTTTTTCAGAGCTCTCTCCCAGTGCTGTGCTGCGACCACACAAGCCACGTTAAAGCACTGCCATGGCAGCGCTTTAGCGTTGTCAGTGTAGACTAGCCCATAGAGAAGGGGCTGAATACATTCTTACTCAACCAACACTTGCCCGCAATTAACTGTCTCACTGCACTTCACCACTATATCCACTAATGATGGCTAAGCCCATCAGGTGCTAAAATGATCAGCAGTGAGACAGTTAATAATGAAAACATTTTAATTAGCATCATTAGGTTTCAGAGTTATGCATGTACCAATGAGATTAATAGGACCAATGTATAACCATCAGGGTGAGAAACAGGTCTTTTCTTTCAAAGAAACCCTAATATCTGGAGCACAATTACATGGAAATTTAAAATATCCAGAAAGTATGCATCCATCTGTGCAGCTGTATAATCACATTATACTTGGGTCCTGCAGCTTGTATTCAATATAATGACCTTCCCTGAAGTTTGCATGATACAGTGTAACTTCTAATTGAGGGCAATTTGTAACTAAGGGTGGCTTTATTATAACTTCACATTAAAGATATATGGCTTTGATTCTCCCTCCTTTAAACAAATGTAATTCACGAGTAATGCCAGTAACGTCAACGGGATTACTCTGGGCGGTGGATCTTCTAACCCTGGCCCTGCCTTCTGCCTCGAACTCCCATTGTGTGTTCCTGTTGCTCAGGAAATTGCCATGGGGCTGTACTGCACAGAGAGCAATGAATGAATATCTCCCTTTGCAGCCACCCAAAATCCTGTCCTCAGTTTTGCAACAGAAGCAGAACTGTCCTCCTGCCAGGGCCCTCCAAGGCTATGGAGATGGGGACAAGATTTGCCCCATAGTGAATAACAGAGATTTGAAAATTCAACCAAAACAAGACATACCCAAGGGTTATTTCATTAATGTTTGTAAAAAGCTTTTAAATCTTATAATGATAATGTATTTATTTATTTATTATTTGCAAAACCAGAGATACTTATTCAAAGACTTCTTCTTTTGATTCTCCATCTAATCTGTAGTTTCAAAGAGGAAAGCTAGCCGTTGTTCTTTTAAATGAGCCTTTATTCAAAGGTGAAAATATGCCATTTAGCATTTGCCCTGGAAAGAGTCAGAATCTTTTCTCTCTTGACAGCCTTTTTCTTATCCTCCAGGGATATCTCAGATTCAGAATAAAATATTGGTATTCCACAAAAGACAAGTAAAAAGGCATAATCCTTAAACTCTTTATTGCAGATGTTATGCAAACAGAGTCCCACAGTGCTAAGAACAGTTTTTGTTTTGGTTTGTTTTTTAACAGCAAGGTGGAGAAACATCACTTAACTTGCAAAAATAAAAAGAATATAGAGACCTACTTGTCACTCCGAAAAGGGTACTGTAGGGACGCATAGCTCCCGAATCATCAGCCCACAGGCGCGGCAAACTGCTCCCATGGCTACGAGGCAGGAGTGACCTTCAATCCAGCGTTTGTGTTTGGGAAACTTATTTGGCTGATTTGATTGTACCCTCGCAGCTGGTGTTCACGCGCTCAAGAGATGGGTTCGTTATCTTATGTGCATGTATACTGCCTGGCTCTTCTATGCGCAAGAATGTAACCACTAAGAAGAGTTGTAAACAAAGTAAGGAGAGAAATAAAAACCCCAGGAAAAGTTTTCCTGGGAGGCTTTTTGCAAGAGGCTTGTAAAGCTCTCTAGCTACCACAGACCTGGCGTTCTGTTTCCTTTCCTGCGTCGTCACCACAGCTGGTGACCCCGACGTGATACCCCTCTACTCACCGGCTGGATACGCCGAGCGCGCCCGCGGCTGTTTGCCGCCCCTTATTCGTGAGTATGGGGGGGAAACTTTCCAGTGCCCAGAAGGAGCACGCAAGAGAGTTACAAGAGATTATACGACAGCGATCATGTGTCGCTGTCCCGGTCGCTCATATTGAGGACCTCCTAAGGGAAATAGATCGCCAGTGCCCCTGGTATCCGGACTGCGGGTCATTACAGCTTTTTGATTGGATACAGATTGGGATCACCTTGTATAGTAAACCCCGTGCCCCAGTTCAGTGCCTGCTGCTCTGGCAGCATTGTAAGGAGGCACTGGAGGGGATCGGCCCCAACAGCCCCAAGCCGGTCCCCCTTTTGCCCCCAGGTGATGGGCCACCCCCCTCCTGCCCACAGCTGATCCTCCCTGCGCCGCCGCCCGTGGCGGCGCCCCCCTGCCTACCGGTCGGGCGGGGGGGCGCTGTCGCCGCGGCGGTGCGGCAAGCGCGTGAGGCCGGTCTCTTGACCGATGAGGAATCCAAGTGTGGGTTCGAGGCGTTTCCCGTCTCTTGGCGGGATAATGGAAATGGGGGGCAGATAGTGGACTGGGAGGCTCTCCCCTACTCAGTTCTGCGCGAGCTCCGCAAGGCGGTTCGTGAGACCGGGGTGCGGTCCACTTTCACCCTGGGGATCTTGGAAGGTGTGTCAAACGGTTACTTCTTGCTCCCCCAAGATTGGAAAGACATGTGTCGCATGGTGCTATCTCCCGCGCAATACGTTGTGTGGGATAGCGAGTACCAGCGAGAGGCGCTCGAGCATCCCCGAGCAGGCGGTGGGCACGCCCCGGGTAGCCTTTCCCATCATTGGCCAGTGTGTCCGTCGCGCGTTCCGCAGGGTCCCCGCTGCAGGCGAGTCCTCTAAGTCCTTTGCGGTTACTCGGCAGGGTGCCACCGAACCGTTCCACCAGTTTATTGACTGCCTCCAAGAGGCAGTCCAGAGGCAGATTGATAACCCGCAAGCCCAGAATGAACTAATGATAAAATTGGCTTACGAAAATGCCAATGCAGACTGCCGCCATGCCATGCAGGCAGTGGTCGGGCGCCCCGGGTATACCCTGGCAGAATTGCTGCAGGCGTGTGCTGACGCAGGCACTCAGACCCATCAGATGGCCCTGCTGGCAGCTGCCCTGCACAAGGGGCAGAAGCCTCAGGGGAACTGCTTTAACTGCCAGAAGCCCGGACATTTTTGGCGGGAGTGTCGGGCCCCTGCGGGGGGCATGTGTAAAAACAAACCCAAGCCCCGGACAGACCAGAGGCCCCGCACGCTGTGTCCGAAATGCAAAAAGGGCTACCATTGGGCTGCGCAGTGTCGCTTGGCCGGGGGTGACAGCCGGGTCTTGGCTGCTAACCGAGACAACCCCCCGGGAAACTAGTAGGCGGGCCTGCGACCAGCCCGAGACCCAAGGCCGCGCCCCTCTCCGTGCACGATGCCCCCGCCGCCACAAGGGGCAGTGCGGGGATTGACCTTGTTAATCAGGAAAATATGGATATCACTCTCCCCGGAGAGGTCCTCCTCATGCCGTCCCAGATTCAGGGCCCGCTGCCGGAGGGCATGGTGGGCCTTGTCCTACCCCGCTCGTCCGCCAGCAAGCAGGGCCTGTTTGTGGTGCCTGGGGTGGTGGATTCGGACTATGGTGGAATTATCCATGTTCAACTGTGGAGTCATCTCCCGAAACGGCTGTTTCAGGGAGATGCCTGGGCGCAACTCATACTTGTGCCCTACTCCCTTCCGGCAGGGGGAAGAAACGTTCCCCGAACCGGAGGCTTCGGGTCCACCGACCAGCGCACTATTCACCCACAAGTGGCAGCAGTTGTTAAAGACATTGGAGCACCCCAACCCAAACGCATTTACTGCCTCAACGATCAGCCGTTCGAGGGTGTTATCGACTCTGGGGCAGACATTACCGTCATTGCCGCTGCGCAGTGGCCCGCCCATTGGCCCACAGAGCAGGCTCCGGCAGTTTGGGGTGTGGGCGGGGCACAGGACTCACAACGAAGTGCCCGATGGTTGGAGGTTAGGGCGCCCCAAGGCATCCGCCGCGCCCGTATCCGGCCTATCATTCTCCCCGTCCACCTCAACCTGTGGGGCCGTGATTTATTGACACAGTTTACTGCCACCATCCATATCAATGATTAGGCATACGGCCCTCCCCCTCCGTTGGCTCACTGATGAACCCGTATGGGTTGCGCAGTGGCCGCTTCCTTTAGAAAAGCTGGAGGCCCACCAGCACTTGGTTAATGACCAGCTGCAGGCAGGACGTTTGGAGGAGTCCACTAGCCCCTTTAATACCCCCGTGTTTGTGATTAAAAAGAAATCTGGCAAGTGGCGCCTCCTGCAGGACCTTCGCGCCATTAACAAAATTATACAGCCTATGGGTCCCCTGCAGTGTGGTACCCCTAATCCCAACCTTATTCCCTGTGATTACCGGTTATTTGTAATAGATTTAAAGGATTGTTTTTTTACCATCCCCTTGCACCCTGAGGACCGGGTGCGCTTTGCCTTTACTGTTCCGGTTTTGAATCACTCCCAGCCCACTCCACGCTATCAGTGGAATGTGCTCCCTCAAGGCATGTTGAATAGTCCCACCTTGTGTCAGCATTTTGTTGCGCAGGCCTTACAGCCCTTCCGCGCAGCACACCCAGATGCCTTAATTTACCACTACATGGATGACATCCTGGTGGCTCACCCCATCCTCCCTGATGACTGGCTGGACGAACTGCGCCACCAGCTTGCGGCGTGTGGCCTGGTTGTGGCACCGGACAAGATCCAGCGTCAGCCACCCTTTTTGTATCTTGGTCACCGCATGCTTCAGTCATATGCCCGTCCAGTTTATCCCGAGTTGGTATTGCCCAACCCTCTTACGTTTGTACAGCTTCAACAGTTATTGGGGTCCCTTAATTGGATTCGTCCTTTTTGCCCTCTGACTACCTCCATGCTGTCCCCTCTTTTTTCTGGCCTTCGGCAGGGCCGTCTCCCCGGAGATATCATTCCCGTTTCCCAGGAACAGCGCCAAGCGGTCACCCTCATTAACCAGACCCTGGCCCAGGTGTGGGTCGACCGCCGAGAAAGGGAACAGCCCCTTTTTGCCATTTTGCTTCCCACACTCTCACAACCGACAGCTGTCCTCGCCCAGGAGGGGGCGGCAGCGCGTCTTCGTTTAATTGAATGGATTTATTTGACCCACTCCCCTCCGCATACTATTCAGACACTCCCTCAACAGGCCGCAGAGCTGATTTTTAAAGTGCGAGAACGGTCCCGTACCCTCTTGGGTTGGGACCCCGTTGCCATTATTGTCCCCATCCCGGCTAAAGACTGGGAACGCACTGTCTCTTGCAGTGCCACCCTCCAATTGTCTCTTGCTGACTATGTTGGGGAAGTTAAATATCACATTCCCCCTGACCCCCGTCTTTCGTTCCTACAACAACGTTGCCTTCACCTCCGACCGTCTTTGTCAACCGTTCCCATTAAGGATGCACTTACCCTTTTTACGGACGGCGGCCCAACACGAGGTGCGGTCAGCTGGCAGGTGCAAGGCACTTGGCAAGTCCGCTTTACCCTGCCTCAGCGCTCCCCACAGCGCGCAGAGTTGGCTGCTGTCATCTTGGCCTGCCGATGCTTCCAGGATGACCCTTTTAATTTGATTACTGACAGTCTTTATGTTACTAATGTTCTTAAGTCTTTTCCAGGTTCCTATGTGTCGCCCTCCTGTGATGACAATTTGTTGGCCCTTTTTCTTACCCTGCAACAGCTCCTTTCCTCCCGCTCTAGTCCACTGTTTGTGGCACACATTCGCAGTCACACCACACTACCGGGCCTATTAACAGAAGGCAACACGGTGGCCGACCAGGCGGTCAAATCGGTGGCCTCAATTTTTTCCTCCCCAATCGAAAGCCACGCCTTTTTTTATCAGTCCGCCAAGGCCCTTGCCAAGCAGTTCACTCTCCCATTGCATCAGGCGCAGGCCATTGTTCGTCAGTGTGACCTTTGCGCTTCTCTCTCCAATAGCCCGGAGTTGGGGGTCAACCGTCGTGGAACCTCGGCCAACCAGCTCTGGCAAATGGATGTTACACATTTCCCTCCCTTTGCCCCCTGGCAGTATCTTCACGTGTGTGTAGATACCTTTTCCCATTATGTGTGGGTCACCCCCCAGAAGGGTGAAGCCTCTCGTCATGTTATTAATCACATGATTCGCGCTATGGCAATCATGGGTCACCCGTCCCATCTTAAGACCGACAACGGCCCCGCCTACTGTAGCTCGGCCTTTGCCTCCTTCTGTACCACGTGGGACATTGTCCACACGTTTGGTATCCCGTATAACCCCACAGGCCAGGCCATTGTGGAACGGGCCAATCGTGCGCTCAAACAAGTCCTGGTCTGCCAAAAACAGAAAGGGGGGATTCCCGTAGGCCTTCCTCCCCGCCAGGAATGGCTGGCTGCAGTGCTTTTTACCCTGAATCATTTGAATTTGACTGACAACTACTCTGCAGCAGAATGTCATTTTCGCAGCTACCAGGCCTTGCCCCGCCCCTTTGTTAAATATCGCAAGGCCCCAGACCCTCAGTGGCATGGCCCAGTGCCCCTTATAACGTGGGGACGAGGGCATGCTGCCGTTTCTCTTTCTACAGGTCCGTTGTGGGTCCCGGCGCGTAATGTCCGCCCGTGGCACGGCGATGGCCTGGCACCAGGGACTATCGAACCCCATTCCACAGTTCAACCTACATCTGCAGGATCCCGAGCGTCCTCGCCAGCGCCCCCCGCGGGGGCCCCCGCAGCGCATAACCTGGGGACAGGTTAAAGCCCTTTCACTGCAGGCCGAGCAGCTGCGAGTGCAGCAGCAGCTAGAACCTACCGCAGAAAATTACCTTGTGACATTGTTAGCTTGCCTTAATGCTAATTCACTCCTTATTTTGTGTGTATTGGGGAGTTTCCTGTTGGCCCCTGGCTGCCAAGGCGAACCCCAGATGGAGCAGCGGCTGCAGTTTAACATCTGGGTCCACCTGGCAGAAGTATTAAATCAATCTGATTTCTGCCTGGCCGTTGCCCCGGAAATGCAAGGTCTGTTAAGTACCTGCCTTGTTCCTGTCTGTAAACCACCCAGCAACATCTGGGATGTGAGACAGTGAAAGAAATGTGCTGTTTTAAGCTTGCTGATAATAGTTTTGTATGTAATAGCAAATTGATATGCTAAAATGCTATGCTTAAGTCATCCGCCAAGACGTTTTTCTTCCTTGGTAGGATTATATTTAGTTATAGCCACCCTTAGAGTGGATGAAGACCCTTTTATAGTATGGGGTCCTAGTTTTGATGTTTGATGTTTTACTTTACTGCTTTGTTTAATGTTTACCCAAACTAGTGACATTGTGTATGCTACCCTGCGAGAGTGTTTTGTTTAAACACCGCATTTATAAAATAAAACAGGGGGGGATGTAGGGATGCATAGCTCCCGAATCGTCAGCCCACAGGCGCGGCAAACTGCTCCCATGGCTACGAGGCAGGAGTGACCTTCAATCCAGCGTTTGTGTTTGGGAAACTTATTTGGCTGATTTGATTGTACCCTCGCAGCTGGTGTTCATGCGCTCAAGAGATGGGTTCGTTATCTTATGTGCATGTATACTGCCTGGCTCTTCTATGCGCAAGAATGTAACCACTAAGAAGAGTTGTAAACAAAGTAAGGAGAGAAATAAAAACCCCAGGAAAAGTTTTCCTGGGAGGCTTTTTGCAAGAGCCTTGTAAAGCTCTCTAGCTACCACAGACCTGGCGTTCTGTTTCCTTTCCTGCGTCGTCACCACAGGGTACAAGAAATCAGGAATATTCTGGCAACATGTGCTTTAAGTAAACTGCTAAACTCTCCTTTGCTAGGCAAGATAGCATTAAAACCTCTAAAGAGCTTTTGTAAAGGTAAAAAACAGTCTGAGTTACTTGAGCTGAAATCTCTGTACCACTTGCTTAGAATAGCGATGAAGAATGTCATAGGCATTCCTGCAGCTCAAACAAGCATTAATAGCACCTCCAATATACTTGCACACATATTTCAACTCTTCTTTTGAAATCTATATGGAAGCCAGCAAACTTGATCTAGGAGCAATTCTTGTTCAGACTCTTGAGGGTGAAAGAAAGATCATTACATATATTTCCATGTGCTGACTTACACACAATGAAATTATCTGGTCTTTAAAAGCAATAGCAGCTCCAGTGATAGACAAGACCCTGCAACAACATGGCCCTTCTTTCTCTAAACTGCAGTTATTCGCAATGTCAGTATGACACCCACAGATTTGACTCCACCCTTACTTTTTATTCCACAGAACTTTTTAAAATCATGGATTCACTATGCTTTTTATGGAAATAGCTCACAACCCCATGCCTTACAGAAAAATGATAATTTAAATTTGTAGAGGATACATTTGAAAGTGATCACACATTAATTAATTTCTGCAATGGGCATTTAACACTTTATACCCAGCTCTTCCCTAACTGGATATCTAGGCAGTGCATCTCAAAGACTTCAGTTTTAAGATGTTAAAGAGCAGAAGAACTACACGCAGTACCAATAAACTGTTGAGAATTGCAAATTCATCTCTTCTTCATCCATTTAGATTTATGAAACACTTGTTTTTGCCACAATTTTAATATTGTGAGAAAGGGCCAATAATTGGATAGCCATGTGGACTAAACTGTCCCCTTACCTTTCAGGGTAGAGTTAAAAAAGAGAGGAGAAGTCTGGTGGACTTAAACACTCTTCCATCTCCCGGGTTTTCAATCTCTTACAAGCACAAAATTCAATCAACCCACCCAACACAAAATCTCCCAATCTTTGAGATCATAATAATTTACCAGAAACTACCACAAAAAAAAGTCAAAGGGAAGGGGAAAAAACCCTCAGACATAGTGGAGTGAGGTAGAACTGTAATTGATAGGATCTCTCCTCTACTAAAGCACAGTGTTAAGTACAGGAGAATTCCTGCTAAGAGTAGTATTTTCATATATTAACTATATCTAGTTAACCTAGGAGTCTCTGCCCAGCATCCTACACTTCCTTAGCATCCTAAGGAGAAGCGTGAGAAGCAAGAAGACTTAGTTCACCTCTTTTCTCCTCTCTCTACTAATTCATAATCCCTGTCTCCCTTTCTTCTTTCCTCCTCTGTCTCATATCTTTCCCTTCATGTGAAAGCCCTTCCCTACCCCAGAAAAAGAGATCTCTATGAACAGACTGACACTCAGTTGGCTTGCTCACCTCCACTAAGGCCCTTGCATGCTTCTTCAGCCAGAAACACCTAAAGGCTCCTTGCCCCATTCAATTCTGCTTTTACTGCTGCTGTTTTTTTTCTGAAGTTTTCCTTTATGAAAGATTGGCATGGGGGAGCAGAAGGAGCACAGTGAGCGGGTTCACCTGGACAGTTGGGGTGGTTCTTGAAAGGCTAGGCATGAGTTGGAATTGAGACCAGACATGGTACTCCTCTTAGTAGCCACAGATACTCCTTTCTGACTGCAACAGTGCCCCTAAACATACTGCAAACAACAGAGGTCACCAAGAGCTGCAAACAGCAATACAAACCTTGTCAGCCCTCATCTGGTACTCTAAGTTAAAACAGGATTCAGGCTTTCATTTTAAATTAACTTAGGGCGACATTTTCTACAGTAACTACTGATTTCAAGTGCCTCTATTTTTGGCACGTTGGGCCCGATTATCAGAGATGCTGAGCACCCACAACTTGATCTGAAATTAATAGGAGATGCATGTTCTCAGCACTCTTCTGAGTCAATTTGTGGATCCATTATTTGAGTCATTCACAATTAGTGGCAGATTTTGAAATATTTGGTTTTCATTTCCAATCATTATGGCTGTGAGAATAACATTCCAAATGTGAACTGAGGCTCTTGCTGTTTGAATTTTTCAGCTAGAAAGACAAACAGAGTAGATCTAAGACAGGTGTAAAATAACTTCATTCACCTCAATTAGGTTTTAATTTCTGAGGCTAATTATGACCATTTAAAGACAACACTGTTAGCTATTTCACTTCTGACATTTTAGCTCAATTATCCAAGCTTCTCTGGGACTGTGTGCAAAGCTTGAGATTGAGTTTGGAAACAGGTGCATTTAGTAAGAACCATGAGTCAGATGAGAAGTCACACTATTTTATTGATTTCATGAGCACTCATCCTATCTGAGTCTGCTTAGGGTTCCGGAAACATCGAGTTCACCTGACCATGGTCAGAGGCTTAGCATAGTCATTAGCTTAGTCACTTCCATGCTAACATTACATTATCTCTTCCTCAGGGTCACTCAAATACTAGTAGTATGATAATTATCCTCTACAAATACCTTTCCCTCCTACCAAAAGACCTTAGGAACATAACTAATCTTGAAAGTGTTTTATATTTTTGTATTTGCCAGTGTCCTAAGGGTAAAAATATAGCATAATATAGCTTATAAACCACTAAAGAGAAAC
Source organism: Trachemys scripta elegans (assembly GCF_013100865.1). Taxonomy (NCBI): domain Eukaryota; kingdom Metazoa; phylum Chordata; order Testudines; family Emydidae; genus Trachemys; species Trachemys scripta. Next base: position 116,964,667 of record NC_048299.1, on the reverse strand, counting down.
ATTGAAGAGCAGATCCCAAAGTAATGGTAAGAATTTATATCAGCTGAAGATCAGCCCATAAGACTTTTAAAAAATATATGTATGCCACTGTCACTGAAGGCATGCCATTAATGAGATCATATATGTAAATCAGCAATTCACAAACTGTCCTCCATAAACTGCCTCTGGTTTGCAAAGCACTTGCAAGTGGCTAGCAGAGCCATGACTGGTCATGTAGTGCTGGCCCTCCTCCTTCCTTCCAGTTGCTAACTACATTAAGGTATATATTGAAAAACAGCAAAAAACTACATTGCATAGATTCCTAATATTACTTTTCCATGTAAGCACTCACTGAAGTTGCCATAAGGATCTTGTGTTACCGCCAGTGGTAAGGGAATTGTCCAAAAGGTAATATCTAAATTAAAATGTGGTCTACACTGTAAAAAATGTTTGAGAAATACACATCTAGATCTGTGTTAAATGTAGCCTGATATGACAGTTTACCAGAAACTTTCAGGGTCCAGTACAAGATAGGAAAGTAAATGAACCATATAAGAGGCACTGCATAAATCTCATGTGTCCTTCTCCACAGGTGAAAAGAAAAGGGGTATATTTCTGACACTGTGTATGAGAATTTAACCATAAAATCCCATTAATGCTAATTTGGTATTATTGGGATTGTTACTCCGAAGTTGCACTCCAAACTCAGTGCTAATAATACACCCCAAGATCTGTATCTTCTTGTTGTATTGACATATTCTCTGCAATTAAACGATTTTCCTTGAAAAACACTAAAACCTCTAAAGTAACAGACTCTTTTATAGGACACATTCATATGCTGGGGGAATCTCATGTATCTAGTATCAGAAAGAGGACCTCATTAAAGCCAGAGCCTGAATTGAGTATCATGTGAACTTTGTAGAGAAAGGTTCTGAAAATTACAATGATTTAACAACTGCCGACAAACTTGTCAGAAAGGGTTAAGGAATCTAAATACTTCAGTCATGAACAGTATTCATTATCTACAAAAGATGACCTTGAAATAATAGGAGCACTTACTGCAGAAAATGTTGTTATATTTCACTCCTTGAAACCTCCACATGTCCAGAGCATGGAATGTGGGGGGGGGAGAGAGGATACTCTGTATAGCAATGCTACACAAGAAAAGCAATATGTTTGCTAAGCTGATCAATAGCATGATTAACTTGGCCAAGTAAAAGACTGATCAATCTTATTATTGATCAGTTTAGCAAACATATTAGTGTAGCATGGCTACATTGTGTCTATGGCAGTGTTTCATCAGGATATACATGCATTGAGCTATTCAAATGAACTCACAACAGATGCACACTGTTCGTTCAAAATCAAAGAAGAGATGAAGCAATCTCATATATAAGGTAGAAAACTTGCAATAGTTAAAACAAATTAAAGATCATTTAAATTTACAACAATGGAAAATAAACCACATATTCTGGTATATATAATTCATATTTCAAATCCACAACTATAATTCTTAAAATAATTAAATTATTGCTACACGTTTTCAGTAAATCACATCAAAAATGAGTAAGTCCAGCAAACCAGAGACACTATTTTCATTGTAAAAAGAACAGGAGTACTTGTGGCACCTTAGAGACTAACAAATTTATTAGAGCATAAGCTTTCGTGGACTACAGCCCACTTCTTCGGATGCACTGAGTGTTTCATATTTCCTTCAACAGTTATCACGTGTATCTTTACCAGCATCAGTATTGGACAAACTTATTCATAGATTCCAAGGCCAGAAGGGACTATTGTGATCATCTAGTCTGACCTCCTATGTACCATAGAACTTGCATAGAACTTCCCCAAAATAATATGTAGAGCATGGCTTTTAGAAAAACATCCAATCTTAATTTGAAAATGGTCAGTGATGGAGAATCCACTATGCCCTTTAGTAAATAGTTCCAATGGTTAAAAATTTACTCTTTATTTCCAATGTGAATTTGTCTAGCTTCAACATCCAGCTATTGGATTGTGTTTTACCTTTCCTTGATAGATTGAATATTAAATATTTGTTCCCCAAGTAGATACTTATAGTCTGTAATCAAGTCACCCCATAACCTTTTCTTTGTTAAGCTAAATATATTGAGTTCCTTGAATCTATCACTATAAGGCATGTTTTCTAATCCTTTAATCATCTCCTGGCTCTTCTCTGAATCCTCTCCAATATGAGGGTTTCAATGCATAAATATTGGAACTCTAATATATCATTTTCTAATTGACGGTTTGAATTGTTTCAGAGTAGCAGCCGTGTTAGTCTGTATCTGCAAAAAGAACAGGAGTACTTGTGGCACCTTAGAGACTAACAACTTTATTAGAGCATAAGCTTTTGTGGACTACAGCCCACTTCTTCGGATGCATGGGCTGTAGTCCACGAAAGCTTATGCTCTAATAATTTTGTTACTCTCTAAGGTTTGAATTGTGACATTAATACACAGCCCTCCACTGGACTTCTAAGTGAAGAATTTGACCCTGTATTTGTAACATGACACACATGAGAGATTATGATGTTAGTAGTGAAGGCTAAATTTACTTACTGTTCACACTCTGGTTGAAAATCCAGAGTAAGTCCACTGACCTAACCCAAAGTCATACTGGCTTCTTTCAACAAATCCTAGGGCAAAAAATCAAAAGTCCACTCAAAAGACTGCAGAAGTGCAAAACACACAAAACTCCAGTGGAGTCTACAGCCGGGCACCACAGCTCCAAAATGGAAAGGACATGGCTGAGAAAAGAGTATGGTTGGGCCAACTTGAGGATGTACTAATTAAGTACTTCACCACTGAGTTAGCTGATCACATTTGTAATGTGCAGACAGAAAAAAAAGTCCAAACCTATAATAGAGATATACCTGGTGCTTTAAAAGGGCCAGTTTCACAAAGTTAAAAACAAATATGAGCAAAAAAAGTTGGGAGGAAGAATTTAATCAGAAAAATCTGAATGATAATTGAGAATTGTTTAAGAAGACTTTACTAAAATCCCCCAAAGCCAAAATTCTACAATCAAGGAAGAAGCCCATACTGGTTAAAAAACTGACCCGGCTTACAGGAGGAATGAAGTGAGCTATCAAATAATATAACCAAAAAGCTAATGCTTTGATGTATAAGAGGGAATCTTGAATAGGAGTAGAGAGGTTATATTACTTCTTTTTTTGACACTGGAGTAGTATATCCAATTCTGGTGTCTGCAGTTAAAAAGGCTAAAAGTGGAAGACAATAGTAATGAATATAAATCAGAAGCTAGGAATTGTAGCAAATTGATAAGGGAAGCAAAGGGATACAAGAAGAAATCTATGACTAGCAGAGTTACGGAAAATAAGTAGGAGATTTTAAATAATTAAAAAACAAAAGTACATTAACAATGATATTGGTCTATTACTAGATGGAAATGGTAGAATTATTAATAATAATGCAGAATAGGGAGAAGGGAGAAGATAAATATTTCTGTTCTATATGTGGGGGAAAGCCAGATGGTGTGCTGATGCCATGATAATGATGAAGACATTCTTTCCATTCCACTAGTATCTCAGGAAGGTGTTAAACAGCAGCAAATAAAGTTAGATTTTTTTTTAAATTAGCAGGTCTGGATAAGTTGTATCTAAGAGCTTTTCAAAGAGCTGGCTGAGGGGCTCACTGGACCATCAATGTTGATTTTCTAAGTCATGGAACACTTAGGAAGTTCCAGAAGTCTGGAAAAAAGTGAATGTTATGCCAATATTTAAAAAGAGTAAGTGGGATGACACTGGTAATTTTAGCCCTCTCAGTCTGAGACCCATCCTGAGTAAGATAATGGAGTGGCTGATGTGGGACTGGATTAATAAAGAATTAAAGGAGGGTTATGTAATTAATGCCAGTAAATATGGGTTTATGGAAAATAGATCCTGTCAAACTAACTTGAAATCTTTTTTTGATGAGCTTACAAGTTTGATTAATAAAGGTACTAGGATTGATGTAATGTAGTTAGACTTCTGTAAGACATTTGACTTGGTACTGCATTACATTTTGATTAAAAAACTAGATACAAAATTAACATGGCACAGATTAAATGGATTTAAAACAGGCTAACTAATAGATGACACAAAGATTGGGGCAGTGGTAAATAGTGTACAGGATAGGTCAATAAAGGAAAGCTGGATGCAAGCAAACAGCATGCATTTTAATATGGCTAAATGCAAACATGTATATCTAGGAACAAAGAAGGTAGGATGTACAAGATGGGGGAACTCTATCCTGGAAATCAGTTATTTTGAAAAAGATTTGGGGATCCTGGTGAATAATCAGCTGAATATGAGCTTCCAGTGCAACGCTGTGGCCAAAAAGGCTAATGCATTGATGTGCAAGTGAGAATCTCAAATAGGAGTAGAGATGTTATATTACTTCTGTATTTGGCATTGGAGTATTATGTGTAGTTCTGGGGTCCGCAATTGAAAAGGTACCTTCATACATTGTAGAGGGTTCAGAAAAAAAGCCACAAAAATGATTATAAAATTAGAAAATATGCTTTATAGGATATGGCTACACTACAGCTGGAAGTGTGCTTCCCAGCATGGGTAGGCAGATGTGTGTTAGCTTTGCTCAGGCTAGAGTGTTAAAAATAGCAGTGTGACTACAGCAGCATAGGTGACAGCTTGCGCTAGCCACCTTATTTATTTTAACAAAGAGAAAGTCAAAGGGTGACTTGATCACAATCTATAGATATCTACACAGTATTTGATAATAGCTCTTCAGCCTAGCAGACAAAGGTATAACAAGATCCAGTGGCTTGAAGTTGAAGCTAGACAAATTTAGACTGGAAATAAGGTGCAAACTTTTAACAGGTAGGATAAATAACTGTTGGAACAATTTAACATGACTTGTGGTGGACTCTCCATCATAGGTAATTTTTAAATCAAGATTGTTCTTTTTAAAGCTATATTCTAATTCAAAAGAAATTATTTATGCGGAAGTTCTGTAGTATTATATAGAAGGTCAGCTGATCACAGTAGTCCCTTCTGGCCTTGTCATCCATGAATCTATCCTCTATTGGCAGGATTTCTATCAAGTGCTGGCTACAAATTATAGCTATGCTTTCCTGGAGTTCTTCATCAGAGAGTGGAGTGCCCTTCTTTGGAACCTCTGTGGGATACAGCTTCTTTCACTGGCACAAGGAGGTGTAGTTTGTATCCTTTGTATTAGAGGGCATGATCAAGCCCATTTTCTTCAAAGGAATTACTGCAATCAGAATCTTGCCCATAAACTTCTTCATCAGAAAATAAATGCTGTGTTTTAAAGGTTTCAAATACTGATTCATTCCAACTTCCTTTACAAGTTCCAAAGTGTTTCTCAATGTTACACACCAATCTGTGATATAGCAATAAATTAATTTACTTCTCAGGATTTGGAATCTGATATTTTAAAACTTTTCTTTTCAGTTCCTCTGTCACTGTTGTGTGCTGTTTACATTTGCATGTGTCCTGAAACAGCTCATTCACATTTCCATTATTTATTTCCAGCTGGTACTTTATTTCAACTTCTTTAAAGTCAGAGTGTGGCAATCTTGCCATCCATCATTGTCTGAAAGCTCTTAATTTGTCTATAGGACGATGTGAAAGTGGGGTACAGTGTTGTGGTCAGTCACAAATATAAGATGAGACAAGCCTTGACGAAATTTCTCAGTAATAATGTTTTCACCCCTCAGCTCATAGAGAGCCGAGAAACCAACTAGTTACAATTTGCATGGGTTTGGGTGAACTTACTGATGGATTCCATTTGCACATTTTTAAAATTTCTGGCTTTCTTGAATTCTGGGTTCATATGAACTCAAAAACTCAAATGAAATAGCATGAACCCCAGAATGAGGTTTTCCTATTAGTGCACTGCACTCCATAGCATCTTTCAGTTCCTGAGTTAGGTAAAGGCTACCAACAGAAGCAGCAGTAGCAGAAATAGAGAAAACTTATCTTATTCTGCAGCAATTGAATGGGCAGGTGGAGGGAAGCCACTCATGCATGCCAAGGTATTTACTGGCAAGAGAATTTAGAGACAAACACATCCATCTTGCCACCTACAAAATAGTGGGACAGAGAGATAAAGTAGGTCATCTGTCTTTGAAGACTTTGGAAGGGGATGGAGTAGATGGCTACCCAACTTCTCCCACATCAGTGCTTTCTCTACACAAACTTGCCAAGGTTCATTAAAATGTTTGTTGGGACTCCATCCCCATAATCCAAACTTGTTTTCCCTAATTTTGAATCCACATGAACAATATGGATTAAAAAGTTCAACTGCTTCTGCTGGTGCCATTGCCCCCACTGACACAGGGAGTTTGAAATCAGAAACCTCCATAGCCATGTGAGTGAATCAGTAATATTGATTTAGAAAACCTGTGCTTGGAGTCATTTCTGTTCTCAGTAAGGGTCAGATTTTCTTTAGTATAGGATATTACCCTATTAATTCTATCTTACTTTAGAACCAATACAACTAATCAATTTTTTTTCATCTTCACATACGGCAATCACCATTAAAAAGTCAACATTTGCCAACTTCCTGAGATATCATAATTTCCTCCTATACCAAGGAGAGGAAATAACTTATTACCTCAGAGACCAGTGTGCAGTACCAGTTGATAAATATTGACTTTTTATTGCTAAGGACTGTAATAGGAATGTTTTTTTCTTAGCATATGCCAGACATAGAGTCCAGGATACTGAAAGCAGCTAAGCACCTATAACTCCTCATGACTTCAATGGGAGTTACAGGTAGTCATCTTTCCTCAGGATCAGGTACAAAGTCTTCAATATTTATCTCTTCAATTCTCTGTAGAGTTTGCAGCCTTCATCTTTATTTCCAAGGTTTCTTGACTTTTTACCTTATTTATTTTCCTTTTTTGCTATTGGGACTACACAACAATAAACAGAGAGGTAGCAAACAGTGGCCTAATTTCCACTGAATTGTACCTTTTATGAGTGCAAAGTGGGGGTAAAACACTAACACCAGTGTAAGCTAGTGGATTTCAAGAAAAATGCTAGCTTCAGCTTGAATGTTTTAATTTGTGCTGCACTGTAACACCTCTGTGTGGATGCTGTGGACATGAACCAAAAGGTTCCTAGTTTGCATTAATGTAATCCTGTTTGAAAAGAATTACATTAATTGAAACTAGGACCCTTTTAGTTTTCACCCACAGCATCCACACAGGGGTGTTACAATGCAACACTTTGGTGCGCACTGCTATTCATATCCCCATAGTATGAACTATGGGGCAGTGTAGACAGACTAAGTTTAAATGCTGAAGCTGGCTATTTTTGTGAAAACACCATGATGCAGTCAAGCTTCAATGATAGTATTTAATAATTCTGATCTCCAAACGCCTTCTGACATTTTCTGGAAGCTATCCAGGCCATTTAAAATGGCATTCAGAGCTGAAGTCAAACAGAATCACTAAAGTAGAAATGACTCTTTTTCTCTATCCCTTTTGTCATCATCGGCTTGCCAATAATCTTATCCTACACCTAATGTTTAAACTCATGTAGCAGGTTTAATAGCACACAAAGAAACTTAAACCTTAGTAGTCAATATTATTGAAATCTCAATAGATTTTTTGCTTCCCCCTTCTCCTAAAACACATATGGATTTTTTTCTTTTTTTTCCATTCCAAAATTATGGATGATACCCAAGAGCTATAACCTTCTCTTATAATATAGTTGTCCAGTATTACTTTCTGTAATGCTTTTATCTCCTGATATAATTAAAAGAGCTTGTGTATCTCTTGTCTAACAGAAGCAAAATAGCTGAAGGTGAACTATTGAAGTCAAACACTAGTCATCTTCATCCATGGAAAATAGGTCAATATGTTCATGCAGAAAATCAATTAACTAATTCCATTGATCATCAGACATTTCTCCAATATTTAATCCACTGGTAAATCTAGAATTCTATGATCAATCATATTCATAGTAGTCTCTTATATATAGTAGTTACATAAGGTGTCCTGTTATATAGGATTCACTTCTCAATTTATGTTATACATGTGCTGTTCACTTCCTTTTAAACAGAACACTCCTTTACAACTGCCCCTCATTCATCAGCTTCACATACACCATTCTCCATTGAACACTAGATTATGACTCAAGTGACAATGACTTCACTCAATTTGAAGTAGTTCTAACACTGTTTATACTTCTCTTCCAAGATCACTCAAACTGTGGGCCTGGATAATCACTTTGGTACTAAACAAAATTATTGCATAACAGAATAAGGAATAAGGTCCAGAAGAACAACTCTCAGATATTCTGAGCCCAATCAAATATGGTGAATTTGAGAAAAACGAACCATAAAAATATTTTTCTATGTACAGGTTCTGAGCACTTGTAGCTTCTTTCCTAAATCTTCCCCAAAAGGCACTGTACCATACAATTGCCTGCAGTACATTTATATTAATCGGTTAACTCCCAATGTGTTTGATACAAATTCATAGCTAGCAAAAGAAACCTTTTGTTCTTTAAGGCATGAAAGATGTCACCCAGGTCTGAAAAGAATCATTAAAAGAACTCTTGAGTCAACATCACACCCAAACCATAGATTTGCCCAACCTTTGTCTTATTCTATCGTCTATTCTATCTACCCATCATTAACATAATTAATCTTACTTTTACAAGTTTACATTATCTCTAAGAAAGTTCATTAGATGACAATTCAAATGATAAAGTGTTAGACACAGCTAAAATAACTAAATATTTATCTAATATTGGCTCAGGATTATTTTATAGATGCTGTGCCCAACTTTCTATGTTTTTTTTTTAATTTGGACTCTTCATTTCATTGCTTTCCTCCCCTCCCCGCAATCCATATAAATAGGCTTTAGCAGTGTAATGAATTCAGAGCTCTCTGACAATGATGAAGATGATGATGATGATGATGGAATGTACTACAGTTCTTTACATTATTTTCTTTTCAGAGTATGAAAGCTGTTTTGCTTCCCTGTCCATTATTTTCCATAAGTCCTTCCTTCCCCCATTGGCTGTCCAACAATCAATATATTTTGTCAGAGGGGAAAAAAAGAAAACCACGATAAAGCCTGCACAGCTGAAGTCCTTACATGAATAAAGCACTTAAGATGAAGACTGTATAATTAAGTGAAGACTTACACTAAAGTCTCCCATTGCACAAAGGCAGTTATTAAGATGAGTGAAACCCACTATCATTATCCAGTAAAGAGTATGATGATTGGCTGGTCTGTGTCAGGCCTCTGGTGGCCAGCTTTGTCACAAATGCGGAAAGGAGAGTTCACTTTCTGTCAAAACTGGCTTTGCCAAATGTTATCATTTTAAATGCCGTGAAAGAGAGGGAGCTGGGCCTAGGGGTATACACAGCCCCATATGCTGGTGACAGTGATACAAGTGTAATTCTAGACTATTAGAGTGACACATAAGATCATTTCTGCCCCAGAACATGAGACAGCTGAGGGGATTATGCAGGACAGGCTGTCACGCAATAAAATTTTCAGAAATCTGTTAACCCCAGCTCAGACCCAGTGAATATTTTATTGCTTAACACTGAGAAAAAGTATATTTATTAACTATAGAAATATATAGCCAAAAGGCTGGGCAGATGAAAGGTTATGGGAAGCCGAACTCACTTGATATCCTACAGTAAAAGTAGAAGAATGATTGTGGAAATAAGTGGAATGAAAAATACCCTCACTGATCCATCAGAAGACACAGATAAATATATTACATTAAATATATATGTATATATGCATTAAATATATTACATTCCATATATTACATATTACACAAAACTAAAAAATGTGCTCTCAAGATAAATTATGGTGTCTGTAGCACTTAGTGAATTTCACATGTACTCTAATGTTCAAAAATTTCTCAAAGACACTTAGACTTAGAGATTAGCATTCCAAATAAATGTATACATTTGGGGACTTAAAAAGCATCAGGACTAAACATTTGAGCTAGTTTCATTGTATTTTTACAGTGGAACTATTGGATTTATTCTAGAACTCTAGTAATGTTCTTTAAATTATTATTATTTATTGTTTATTAAATAAACAATTATTCTTGTATACTAAAATAACAGCATCTTCCATGTTGAAGAGAGCACATATTAGCCAAACCCTGATTAAAATTCATAGAAATGCATAAAAAGCAACACAAAGAATACACAAGGAGACTGATTATCTGGTTATTATTCAACCACTATATAATGTTTGCAGGTATCAATCTATTATGTATACACAGGAGATACATATATAGATATAGATATAGATAGATACATGTGTACATCTGTGAATTCGCACACACACAGATGATTAAATTTACTTGCTGTTTAATACTATTTGTGTTTCATTTTGTATATATCTATACTGAAACTATAAATGCTGTTCATAACCTATGCTTATATTCAAATGTATATTGACATATAGCAAATAGCAATAAATAATGTATAACAAATTAGTCACCATATATCATATTATTTCTTAGCTATTTTAATAGTTTGTTTAATTTAGTAACATTAATATATATATATATGAATAAATGGATTATTTCCTTTACTGGAAAAGAAAATTAAAATTAAGATTGGGTTTCGAACTGTGGAAAAAAAGAAATCAATGTAAATTATAAGTAAATGTAAATTATAAGTATTGTTATTTTCTTATTAAAACAATAAAAATATTCTGCACAGTTTTAATACAAGTGTCTATGATTACATGAGCCAGCATTTACCCAACAATGTCAGAGAGGTCAGGAGAAAAAAATAACATGATATGCTTTTTCAAAATCCCAACATGTGAATGCTGCATCTAGGGTGTAAGTGGAGCCCATAGGGGTACACTTGAAGAACAAAAGCAGCCCTTCTGCTAATTGACTGAAAAATTAGCCAGGTCCCCCTGTGGGAAGCACACAAGACAGCAGCAGATGGAGACGGCTCGGACACCATGGCAGAAAAGCTCCTCAAAACCTGCTGTGAATCTGCCTGCAATTATGGGTCACAACACTTTCCTTGTTTAACAGAACACAAGCAAGACAAACAGAGGACGTGAAAGCTGGAAAGGTCATAATCTGACTGTAAATCTATTATTTTAGCCACTAAACAACTGAACTTCCTAAAGTGCTTAAATTCATGTGTTATTTAAAGAGATTTAAATATCCCTCAGGCAATGGTGCCTTTTCTCTTCTTCATTTTTTATTTCACTGATCTGAAATAATTATTTTTTATTCTCTGTCTCACTCTCTTTCTCTCTGACTTTCTCTGTATTGCATAGCATTCTCAATCCCAAACACTATAGCAAATATATAAGAAGGTCTTTGTGTGTTTTTGGTGTAGCTGAATGGATAGATGGATGGATAGATAATTTTCCAAACAAATATAATGTAGCAAATAAAACAAACTTCCATAATGACTTTATTTCAGCTGAAGTCACCATATGCATAAATGTCTAATATTTTGTTCTTTGAACTCTGTCACCTATTCTAAGCTTACTTTTGAAAAAAAAAGATTGCTTTTATAATTATTTCTTGTAGTTCTGATATTCTACAATTATACTATCTATGATTAAGGCTGCAAGTTTATCACGGAGGTCACGGAAAGTCATGGATCCCAGGCAGCCCCTGTGCCACGTGCACCGGCCTCTGCTGGGGCAGTCTCAGGCCACTGCACCCCCATCAGCAGAGTTTGGGTGTGGGAAGGGACAGGGGGTTGGGACATGAGATGGGGTTAGGTGGGCTGTGGGCAGTGCTTACCTGGGGGGCTCCCTGGAAATGGCGACATCCCCCTCGCTCAGCTGCTAGGCAGAGGCGTAGGCAGCTCTACGTGCTGCCTCTGCCCAGAGTGCTAACTACGCAGCTCCCATTGGGTGGGAACCACAACCAACAGGAGCTGCAGGGCGGTGCCTGCAGGCAGAGGCAGTGCACAGAGCTGAAAGGCCACATCTCCACCTAGGACGGAGCTAAGCAAGGGGGATGTCACTGCTTCCAGGGAGTCCTCCAGGTAAGCGCCGCCCAGAGCCCACCTCACCCCATCCCGTGCCCCAACCCCCTGCCTCCTCTGAGTCTGCTGCTGATGTGGTGGGGGAGGTGAAGAGGCAGGTAGGGAGCCTTCTGGCCCTGCCAACCCTCCCGCCCCCCCACCAGCACCAGCAGGAGTCCCAGGCTACACGCCACTGCCCATGTCCCCCCAGCACCAGCGGGGGTCCCGGGTCATGCACCACTGCCTGCCCCCCCTCCAGCACCCACTGGGGCTCTGGGCATCCCCCCCACCAAATTTTGGTCACAGGTGTTTTTTGTAATAGTAAGGGACAAGTCACAGGCCGTGAATTTTTGTTTACATCCTGTTTCCTGTCTGTAACTTTTACTAAAAATACCTTGACTAAAATGTAGCCTTATCTATGATTCAAAAAGGAACCATAAATGTTTATATAACAACCTTAATCTGGATTATCTCTATTGACTATGAAATTCCTATTATTATAAATTTCAAACTATTATTTGTTTCAAATTTTTGAACTTTTACTTTTGCCAGCTGTATTACAGCCTGACACATTTTAAAAACCAGTCAATGAAACAGATTAATTGTATTTATACTGCTTCATTTTAACAGAAGTTTAGTTTTCTAGGTGTATTTTAAAATATCACTCTTCTGGTGATTTCTTAATTCAGAATGGTAGCAATATCATGCTCTAAAAGCCAGTAAGGGAAATATCATTCATAAATTTAAAAATAGAAGTTATTAATAATCAATTGGTATAAATAAATAATCAATACAAAAGATATAAAATAATTACTGTTGTAGTGAATAAGCCAGTATATACCTCTGCCTGAAATTTATATTCCAAAGACTTCATTGTATTTCAAAATAGTTTAATTAGCTTCATTTTTATGTTACATATGTTACATAGTTTCATTACAAACTCCAGTTTTTATGGAACCTTATAATTTTGTGAACTGTGGGGTGAAATCCTGGCCCCACTGAAGTAAATGAAAGTTTTTCCATGGTCCTGTTAGTTGAACCATGCAGATAGACTCATATGTCTATGCAGAGCCTAAGTCATTCTGTCTCTATAAGGAGGGGAGACGGGGATCTTCCTAGGAGCTCAGGATTACAGTGGACGAGAAGCTGGATATGAGTCAACAGTGTGCCCTTGTTGCCAAGTAGGCAACGACATATTGGTCTGCATTAGTAGGAGCATTGCCAGAAGATCGAGGGAATGATTATTCCCCTCTATTCGGCACTGGTAAGGCCACATCTGGAATATTGCATCCAGTTTTGGGGCCCTCACTACAGAAAGGATGTGGACAAATTGGAGAGTCCAGCGAAGGGCAAAGAAAATGATCAGGGGGCTGGGTCCTCTGACTTATGAGGATAGGCTGAGGGAACTGGGCATGTTTCATCTGCAGAAGAGAAGAGTGAGGGTGGATTTGATAGCAGCCTTCAACTAACTGAAGGGGAGTTCCAAAAAGGATGAAGCTCGGCTGATATCAGTGATGGCAGATGACAGAACAAGGAACAATGGTCTCAAGTTGCAGTGGGGGAGCTCTAGGTTGGATATTAGGAAACATTGTTTCACTAGGAGGGTGGTGAAGCACTAGAATGGGTTACCTAGGGAAGTGGCGGAATTTCCATCCTTAGAGGTTTTTAAGGCTCAGCTTGACAAAGCCCTGGCTGGGATGATTTATTTGGTGTTGGTCCTGCTTTGAGCCAGAGGTTGGACTAGATGACCTCCTGAGGTCTCTTCCAAACCAATTTTATATGATTCTATGATTCTATGTTGAACGAAACCAGCCCCAGGACCGACCCCTGGGGCACTCCACTTGGTACTGGCTGCCAACTAGACATCAAGCTGTTGATCACTACCCATTAAGCCCGACAATCTAGCCAGTTTTCTATCCAGCTTATAGTCCATTCATCCAATCCATATTTTTTTAACTTTCTGGCAAGAATACTGTGGGAGACCGTATCAAAATCTTTGCTAAATTCAAAATATATCACATTCACCCCTTTCCCCATTCTCAACGAAAATGATCAGGGGGCCGGGGCCCATGACATATGAGGAGAGGGTGGATTTGATATCAGCCTTCAACTACCTAAAGGGGGGTTCCAAAAAGCGTGGAGCTCGGCTGTTCTCAGTGGTGACAGATGACAGAACAAGGAGCAGTGTGGAATCTCCATCCTTAGAGATTTTTAAGGCCTGGTTTGACAAAGTCCTGGCTGAGGAGATTTAGTTGGTGTTGGTCCTGCTTTGAGCAGGGGATTGGACTAGATGACCTCCTGAGGTTTCTTCCAACCCTAATCTTCTATGATTCTATAAAAACAGACCACCAGAATCAAATGTGTACATCAATGCTTTGTTTGTTTTGTTTGAAGCAACCCTGAATGACTCACAATCATAAACAAAATTTGTCCACAAAACAAAGGAGACCCCAATACAAAAACCAGTAACTACATCTTACACACTTGCCAATTTCAGAATAGATAAAATAGTTTGTGCTTTAGCAACCAAAGGCATCATTAAAGATGAGCTGAAAAGCTTTTGTAAATAAATAAACAGGGTTTAAAGACTCCATAACAGTAATAGAGAGACTAAAAACTATATATGCATTTACATTTTAATCCTTTTGGATTGTTCTGGCTTTGAAGTAATTTTTTATCATACAGTTTCTTTGAAATTGATGAAATTTTAGGACATGTTGGATTTTTTTGATATATTCAATAACACTGTTAGTACACTGGGTGTATATGGGTATACTGTCCCTTGAATATTCTGCAAGAGTCAAATAGATAAAATAAAATATTTGTTTAGATGAAGGGGGAAAAAAAAGGAATGAAAAAGATGTGGGGAAACATTTTTTTCCTAATTGTATTGAATGAGTCAGGAGTCCTCTAGAAAAAATAATATATGAATATGTAATTAAAGTTTGTGTTATAATGCATACAAATGAGAGGCAGAATTAAAACTGCTGGGGTAACTTTTGCAAGTGTTTGACTTTGCAACCTTAATATTTTAATATCATTATTTTAATATGGGCAAAGGAGTGTTGTATTTCATTACAATTTATTTGTATTATAGTAGTCTCTGGGGGCATCAATCAAAGATCAGGGCCCTGGTTTTCTTGGTGCCATACTATTAATTACAAACAAGAAAAAGAAATAAACTCAAGTATTTCAGAACATTAAAAATGTTTGGTTTGAGTTCAGTTAAAAAAGTGGGGGTGGGGGCGTGAGGGAGAAGGAATTTCTTTCTTTACCCAAATCAATGCATCACTTCAGGATAACAGGAACACACTGACCCCTCCTAAAAGATAAGGTCAGGATAGCAGTATGTAATAAAAATGTTTTAATCAAACCAATATGTACAATGTGATAGGTGATAACTAGCCATGTCAGGGGGCAGTAACTAACTATATCAAAGGCAGTATGTAACTTGTTTGTATCAGGGTATAAAGATGTATCTCAGAGGGATTATCATTGGCCAGCCTAGGGGGGAATGGAAAGTCCCACCATTCACTGAGCTACATCCATTGTCATGGGCATACATGTCTCAGTATCCTCATAGAGTCTGCCAGGTGCTATTACTATGCTTTGTTGACAATAAAACTGGCTGGGTGCCTTCGTACCTTAACATATCTTGTGGTCATTGGTCAGTTCGCTCGAGATCTGCTGTGCCAGCTGTCTGTGCAAAGCTGGGACAGCACTCAGGGAGAACACACACAGAGCCAAACTTCTAACCACACTAGTAACCCCTGACTACTGATCTGGTAAGTAAGCGAGCTGTCCTCTGTAGGAATTGCTATACTATAGAAGATGCTAGCAGGGAGCACAGAACTTCAACTGCAGCTAGTTCCTATATGGAATAAGGATGGCTTAGTACCCTTGCTCCTATTGCACTCCAAACATGGGCTTAAAAATCTTGTGGGTAAAGCACTGAAGTAGGACTCCGAAGATTTGGTTTCACTCCTCAACACTGTCTCAGATTTCCTGTGAAACTTAATCTCTCTTTGTGTCAGTTTGCCATTTGTAAAAAGAGGATTACATTATTTACTTAATTGGACAAAGGTGTTATGAGGATAAAATCAATAATGTTTGTGAGATGCTGTTGTTACAGGGATGAACCATGGAAAAGCCTATCAATAAAATCAGTCCCTATATACCCATCTACCTATGATATAGGTAATATCATAATGCTCAATACATCCATTAGTGAGTCTGTCAATGGTCCACTTGGTGAGGGGATGAAGAAAAGTCAAGATGCCTTAAGTGGTATTCAATATTGGGATTGGGTTTCTCAGTTCAGGAAACAGCCAGCATCTTAGGCTGTTATTTGGTAGGCAGTACACTCCTTTGATTGACAATTGTCCAATGGTACTGTATTTAAAACAAAGAGAACTAAAAGTGAAAAAATGCATCTCTAACTGAGGTATGGCTGATGGAACTCTAAAATTGGCAACCCGTAACAAGTTGTTATGTTTTCCCAGTTGAGTTTTCTAATAAACTATTTGCCTATAGCTCTAGGTTGACAAGAGAAACCTTTACATGTGGTGTTAAGATATATTTTTAAAAAATGGATAAAGGAGCACTGAAGGATGATAAGGCCATTGAGAAAAAATTAAATGAATTCTTTGCATTGGTCTTCACGGCTGATGATGTGACGGAGATTCCCAAACCTGAGCCATTCTTTTTAGGTGACAAATCTGAGCAACTGTCCCAGATTGAGGTGTCATTAGAGAAACAAAGTTTTGGAACAAATTGATAAACTAAACAGTAATAAGTCACTAGGACCAGATGGTATTCACTCAAGAGTTCTGAAGGAACTCAAATGTGAAATTGCAGAACTACTAACTGTAGTCTGTAAGCTATCATTTAAATCAACTTCTGTACCAAATGACTGGAGGATAGCTAATGTAAAGATAATTTTTAAAAAGGGCTCTAGAGGTGATCCCGGCAATTACAGGCCAGTAAGCCTGATTCCAATACTGGGCAAACTGGTTGAAACTATAGTAAAGAACAAAATTGTCAGACACATAGATGAACATAATTTGTTGGGGAAGAGTCAACATGGTTTTTGTGAAGGGAAATCATGCCTTACCAATCCACTAAAATTTGACAAGGTCCCTGACCAAAGGTTCTCAAGCAAAGTAAGCTGTCATGGGTTAAGAGGGACAGTCCCCTTTTGGATTGGTAACTGGTTAAAAGATAGGAAACAAAGGGTAGGTATAAATGGTCAGTTTTCAGAATGGAGAGAGGTAAATAGTGGTGTCTCCCAGGGGTCTCTCCTGGGACAAGTCCTATTCAACGTATTCATAAATGATCTGGGAAAAGGGGTAAGCAGTGAGGTGGCAAAAATTGCAGATAATACAAAACTACTCAAGATAGTTAAGTCCCAGACAGACTGCAAAAAGCTACAAAGGGATCTCTCAAAACTGGGTGACTGGGCAACAAAATGGCAGATGAAATTCAGTGTTTATGTGCAAAGTAATACACATTGGAAAACATAACACAACTATACATATAAAAAGATGGGTCTAAATTAGCTGTTACCACTCAAGAAAGAGATCTTGGAGTCATTCTCTGAAAACATCCACTCAATGTGCAGCAGCAGTCAAAAAAGAAAACAGAATGTTGGGTATCATTAAGAAAGGAATAGATAATAAGACAAAAATATCATATTGCCTCTCTATAAATCCATGGTATGCCCACATCTTGAATACTGTGTGCAGATGTGGTCGCCCCATCTCGAAAAAGATATATTGGAATTGGAAAAGGTTCAGAAAAGACAACAAAAATGATTAAGGGTATGGAACAGATGCCCACTCAGGAGAGAATAATAAGACTGGGACTTTTCAGCTTGGAAAAGAGACGACTAAGTGGGGATATGATAGAGGTCTATAAAATCATGACTGGAGTGGAGAAAGTAAATAAGGAAGTATTATTTACTCCTTCTCATAACATAAGAACTAGGGGTCACCAAATGAAATTAATAGGCAGTAGGTTAAAACAAACAAAAGGAAGTACTTTTTCACACAACACACAGTCAACCTGTGGAACTCCTTGTCAGAGGATGTTGTGAAGGCCAAGACTATAAAAGGGTTCAAAAAAGATCTAGATAAGCTCATGGGGGATAGGTCCATCAATGGCTATTAGCCAGGATGGACAGGGATAGTGTCCCTAGCCTCTGTTTGCCAGAAGCTGGGAATAGGCGACAGGAGATGGATCACTTGATGATTACCTATTCTGTTTATTCCCTCTGGGGCACCTGGCATTGTCCACTGTCGGAAGAGAAGATACTGGGCTAGATCGGCCTTTGGTCTGACCCACCATGGCCGTTCTTATGTTCTTATGGACATGGAACTGTTGGGTTTTTTGGCATATCACTGCAATTGAAGTGGGAAGGGGTTAACTGGGCAGCTGTGGATGAAGTGAACGTTCAAAAGCACTCCAAAATTCAGTTTCTTCTTTTCTTTTTTTAATAACTGTGTAATGTGTCTGAATTTGGAGACATTGCTGCTTGCAGTGAAATAAAAAATTAAATCTGTCCTTTTTAGTCCTGACAACATAAAAAGTGCTAGAAGAATGTAGTACACAGCAGCCATTATTGAATCCACGGAAGGACCTGAGTAAATAAATCCCCCAAACACCAGCTTTATATGCCACAGGTTTCCAAAGGAAATATTTGCAAAAATATATATTTCTGCTTTTCTTTTTGTGATTGGTATGTGACACTGCTATCTAGGGAGCCTGGGAAGATACTATGAAGTGAATGTGTAATCATTCCTCAGTGTGCTGACTATAGGCTTCTCTTTCAAAACAAGAACAACATTTCCCTTTTTACATATGTGTGTTTTTGTATAGGTGTACCATCTGAGTGGAATTACTGAAGCAATTTGTAAATGAGAAAATGTATGAAAGAGAAGTAAAGATCAGTGAACAACAAACAAAACCAAACAAAAAAGAGAGAGTGCAGTGCGAACACTACAGTGCCATGAAGTGCATTCCTGCTGTGCTTTGCTGTAATGTAATATGCAGCATTGTGCCAAGAAATCACAACTCTCCTCCGTTGTGAAATCGCTAGTGTATCATATTATGCCAGGCAATCACTGCAGGGTTGTCAATGTTACACTGTACTGTACAATCACTGCTGTCTCATACCAGATATCTAAGCACTGCCATGTTATGTCGTGCAACCACTGTCCTGCCATTCTCGTCCATGCAATTACTTATTTGTTGTGTAATGACTGCACTACTATGTCATGTTGTCCAGTCACCACTGTTTTGCCATGCCATGCTGTGCAGTGCAATCCCTACTGCAACATGCCATTCTAGTATGTGTTTTGTCATGCAATCTCTGCTGTGCCTTGCCACACAGTCACTGCTGTACTGTTGTGTTGTGCAACCACTGCTGTGCTCTATAGTGCCTGGCACTCACTGTTGTGTTGTGCAATCATTGTATCATCAGTGCTGTTCGATTACTGCTTTTTATACAGAGAAGTTCAATGTTCAATTCAAAGTCAGCCAGAAAGTCCTATCAGTGTCATGAACAAAACAGTATAAATGCTTCTACTTATAAGGGGTATCAAGCAAAATGCTCTAGACAGAAGTCAGATTAATCACTGATAGCACAGCTCATAGTATTGATTAACAAGCTTGGCCAAACTTCTCTGGGGGCAAGTAACATTTTAGCCTTAAACCTTATTACCAGGACAGGGTTGTCTTGGTTAAAAATATGAAAAATAAGTTTAGCATCAGAAAATCAAGAAGCTCATGAACTAGTTTTCTCAAGATTTTCAGGAGTTGTTCTCTGAGGGGCAAGATATGCAGGGGGAAGAAAGGAGGAATGCAACTCCTGTACAGTGCAGAGACCTCCAGCGTATCAGCATATAAGGGGCAGGAGGGGTGAGAGATCCTCCACTGTGGAGATCAACACATATGGGAACTATGTAAGTGCCCTACATATCTACTTCAACATCAGATTGATGTAACCTCAGCAGTATTCCAGGCCTGATCATAGGATGACCAGAGAGCAAGTGTAAAAAATCAGGAGGTGGGGGGGAGTAATAGGCACCTATATAAGACAAAGTCCCAATATCGTGACTGTCCCTATAAACTCGGGACATCTGGTCACTTTTACCTGATCAGGTGGTGGGGCATTCTTCCCCTCTTTCTCATCAGACACCTTCTCCAGGATCCACCCTGGCTACATGGCCCAGCATTGGGGTCTGAAATTTAGCCTTATAGAGTTCACTGCTCTGAAGAACAATTTGTATCCAATGTAGATTGATTAGAATAGGTAGTCTAATAAATGGCATTCACTCTCTACCACTTATTGTGTTTCTGTCAAGGATGGCTTAGATGGTAAATTAATTCTTATACTATACCAATTTCAATTTGATGCCCTTTCCTAAAAATGTACCCAGACCTTTTGGATTGATACACATCTCTTAAAATGAATGTCTTGGGAAATGAATCCCCTATTCTAGTGTTGTTCATAGAAAGACATTCTGCTTAAATTGATTTAGCTGTTTTCTCCCTTCCTCTGTTTCTAAACAAATAACTTTGATTTAACAACTAATAATATGGAGACTCTTTATCCATAACTGGATCAGTATCTTTAGAAAGTTAAAATAATCAACATTAATATATGGGGATTTAAAATGTGTCCACAGAGCAACTACTGATTGATAAAGAGGCCTACAATGCCATACAGCATGCACTGCTCATGTGAAATATATTATTGTTTATATGGCATTATTATTTAATTGTATTGTTGTAGCAAATAGATGCCATTGCCCTATTGTGCTAGTCACTGTACAAACATATAACAAAGAGACTGACCCTGTTATTTTAAATACATAACAAGCTGTTGACTCTGCTAGAAAACTGTACTTCTAGTGTGCTTTAATCTTCACTCGGTGGGGTAACCACATGACTGGAGCACTGTCATGGATGGGTATAAACTGTTCAGGAAGTATAGAGAAGAGGGGGGGAGAAAAGGTGGAGGAGTTGCACTGTATGTAAGAGAGCAGTATGATTGCTCAGAGTTCCGGTATGAAACTGGAGAAAAGCCTGTTGCGAGTCTTTGGGTTAAGTTTAGAGACAAGAGCAACAAGGATGATGTTGTGGTGGGTGTCTGCTATAGACCACCAGACAAGGAGGATGAGGTAGACAAGTCTTTCTTCGGACAACTAAGAGAAGTTTCCAGATCACAGACCCTGGTTCTCACGGGGGACTTCAATCACCCTGACATCTCTGGGAGAGCAATACAGCAGTGCACAGACAATCCAGAAAGTTTTTTGAGAGTGTTGGAGACAACGTCCTGGTGCAAGTGCTGGAGGAACCAACTACAGGCTGTGCGCCTCTTGACCTGCTGCTCACAAACAAGGAAGAATTGGTAGGGGAAGTAGAAGTGGGTGGCAACATGGACAGCAGTGACCGTGAGATGGTTGAGTTCAGGATCCTGACAAAAGGAAGAAAAGAGAGCAGAAGAATACAGACCCTGGACTTCAGAAAAGCAGACTTTGACTTCCTCGGGGAACTGATGGGCAGGATTTCCTGGGAGGCTAATATGAGGGAGAAAGGAGTTGAGGAGAGCTGGCTGTATTTTAAAGAAGCCTTATTGAGGGTGCAGGAACAAACCAGCCCAATGTGCAGAAAAAATAGCAAATATGGCAGGCGACCAGCTTGGCTTAACAGAAATTTTCAGTGATCTTAAACATAAAAAGGAAGCTTACAAGAAATGGAAACTTGGACAGATGACTAGGGAGGAGTATAAAAATATTGCTCGAGCATACAAGGGTGTAATCAGGAAGGCCAAAGCACAACTGGAGTTGCAGCTAGCAAGGGATGTGAAGGGTAACAAGAAGGGTTTCTCCGGGTATGTTAGCACCAAGAAGAAGGTCAGGGAAAGTGTGGGACCCTTACTGAATGGGGGAGGCAACTTAGTGACAGATAATGTGGAAAAAGCTAAAGTACTCAATGCTTCTTTTGCCTCGGTCTTTAGAGACAAGGTCAGGTCCCAGACTGCTGCACTAGGCAGCACAGTATGGGGAGGAGGTAAGCAGCCCTCAGTGGTGAAAGAACAGGTTAAGAACTATTTAGAAAAGCTGACATGCACAAATCCATGGGGCTGGATGCCATGCATCCAAGGGTGTTGAGAGAGTTGGGTGATGTGATTGCAAGACCCATTGGCCATTATCTTTGAAAACTTGTGGCGATTGGGGGAGGTCCCAGATGATTGGAAAAAGGCAAATATAGTGCCCATCTTTAAAAAAGGGAAGAAGGAGAATCCGGGGAACTACAGTCTCACCTCAGTCCCTGGAAAAATCATGTAGCAGGTTCTCAGGGAAACCATTTTGAAGCACTTGGAGGAGAGGAAGGTGATCAGGAACAATCAACATGGATTCACCAAGGGCAAGTCATGCCTGACCAACCTGATTGCCTTCTATGATGAGATAACTGGCTCTGTGGATATGGGGAAAGCGGTGGACATGATACACCTTGACTTCAGCAAAGCTTTTGATATGGTCTCCCACAGTATTCTTGCCAGCAAGTTAAAAAAATATGGATTGGATGAATGGACTATAAGATGGATAGAAAGCTAGCTAGATCGTTGGGCTCAATGGGTAGTGATCAACGGCTTGATGTCTAGTTGGCAGCCAGTATCAAGCGAAGGGCCCCAGGGATTGGTCCTGGGGCTGGTTTTGTTCAACATCTTCATTAATTATCTGGATGATGGGATAGATTGCACTGTCAGCAAGTTCACAGATGACATTAAGCTGGGGGGAGAGGTAGATGCGCTGGAGGGTAGGGATAGGGTCCAGAGTGACCTAGACAAATTGGAGGATTGGGCTAAAAGAAATATGATGATGTTCAACAAGGACAAGTGCAAAGTCCTGCACTTAGGACAGAAAAATCCCATGCACTGCTAAAGGCTGGGGACCGACTGGCTAAGGGGCAGTTCTGCAGAAAAGGACCTGGGGATTACAGTGGATGAGAAGGTGGATATGAGTCAACAGTTTGCCTTGTTGACAAGAAGGGTAATGACATATTGGGCTGCATTGGTAGGAGAATTGCCAGCAGATTCAGGTAAGTGATTATTCACCTCTATTTGGCACTGGTGAGGCCACATCTGGAGAATTGTGTCCAGTTTTGGGCCCCCCACTACAGAAAGAATGTGGAGAAATTGGAGAGAGTCCAATGAAGGGCAATGAAAATGTTTAGGGGGCTTGGGAACGTGATTTATGAGGAGAGGCTGAGGGAACTGGGCTTATTTAGTCTGCACAAGAGAAGAGTGAAGGGGGATTTGATAGCACCCTTCAACTACCTGAAGGGGAGTTCCAAAGAGGATGGAGTTAGGCTTTTCTCAGTGGTGGCAGATGACAGAACAAAACCCCACTTCTTTAGATGCATGGAGTGAAAATTACAGATACAGGCATAAATACACTGGCACATGAAGAGAAGGGAGCTACCGTAGAAGTGGAGAACCAATGCTGACAAGGCCAATTCAGTCAGGGTGGATGTGGTCCACTTCCAATAACTGATGAGGAGGTGTCAATACCAAGAGAGGGAAAATTGCTTTTGTAGTGAGCCAGCAAACCCCCAGTCCCTATTCAAGCCCAAATTAATGGTGTTAAGTTGACACAATAGACTCTAAGAGTTCAGAGTCATTGGGTATACTGTGGTATGATCTATGTTTATTAGTGTTTTATACACTTTCACTGATATCAGTTTTTCCTATTTTCTTAACTACCAAAAACTAAAGCAAAAAACAAACAAAAAATCCACAAAAATCCATAATCCATAAAGTAATATTAGATCTTGATTTAATGCAATGATGGCAAAATTCAGAAGGTTCTTTTCTTAGGTTCGTAAAATAATTTTTAAAGTTTATTTGAACTCATCCAAACCTTTTTGATCTGGAAATTGGCATGTAAATTTTATTAATGCAATCTTTTCTGTGGAATTTTCTGCAACTGTTGATTGAATTGGAAGGAAATGTTGCAAATGTATATATTTGTTGATATTTTGGGTCCTTTGACTTTTTAGTCCCAGCAAAAGTCTTGAGGTTGTCTCATTTCTAAACCACAAAATGATGGAAATTCATAGCTAAAACAACCTTAGCTCTCTCCATTGCAGAATATGTGCTTATGTGGCACTTAACATCATTCACTGATCTCAAGCTCCTGTAATGTCAAAGTGCAAGAGCGTGAGCTAAGCCTGAAGTCACAGCTTTCGCTGATGCTCTTATTTTGGATTATTTTCATTACTTTAAAACCTATAGATTTAGTACATAGGTTTTTTGCATCCAATATATAAATAAATACAAAAAATGTCAGTGCATCATTAAGATAAAATTTAAAAAATGCAAAAGTTAAGGTTGTTAGAACAACATTACACAGTCACTTTTTATACAGGTGTGGTATTTTCTAATTTTGTTTCTGATTCTGTAGGTATTTTAATATATTTAGGCCAGGCTTGCGTGGATGCACCAGAGAAGGAAAAGGTTTAGGGAGAATCCTCCCAGTATATCTTTTAAAAGACGGACATGGTTTATAGCAAAGGAGATTTAAGTTAGATATTAACAAAAACTTTCTAACTATAAGGATGGTTACATTCTCAAATAGTCTTCTAAGGGAGATTGTCGAATCCCCATCACTAGACGTTTTTAAGAACAGGTTGGACAAACACCTGTCAGGAATTATCTAGGTTTACTTGGTCCTGCCTTAGTGCAGGGTGTTGGACTCAATGACTTCTCAAGGTCCCTTTCAGACCTACATTTGTATGATTCTATAATAATTTGGCTGCAAGAGTTTAGGTGTAGAGCTGGCCGGAGGAGGACTAATATGTTTCATGGCAACTTCCGAGGTTGTGAAATTTCATTCCACATCCATCCCATAAACCTTTTGATGTTGCCACAAAAAATGGAAGTGTGTCAAAATGTCAGTTTTCAGACCAAAACCTGAGGTGTTTTTTTTTTAAATAGGGAAGAAGGTGTGTGTGTGTTGGTTTGTGCACTGGCTGGGATATGGAAGACACAGATTCCAGCCCCTTCTCTCTCTGATTCAGAGTAGAGTTTTTCAGTTCAGACCAAACTCTATCAAGCAAAGCAATCCTGAAGTTGGGACTCCCACATCCTAGGCTAGTGCCCTAACCACCAAACTATGGAGTGTAAGGGGCTCTCTCTTTCTCCACCAATCCCTTTCTGACTAAAACTTCATTGAAACGTTTAGGCATCCATGAAACATTTCAGCTTAGATGAAACAGCATGCAAGTTTGCTGAAAATGTTCTGAACAGTTTTGCTTAGGAGCCTGAGGGAGTAGGAAGAGGGGTAAATCAGATGTCACTGTTCCTGAGGAAGCTTCTGGGTGAGAGAGAATGGACTAAAAAAAATAGCTGTCCATGGGGAATCATTGAATCATTGTTTCTTGTGGAGTCCCCAGGGATCGATACCAGGCCTGATCCTATTCAACATTTTCAACGATGATCTGGAAGAAAATAAAAATCACTGTTAATAAAATTTGTGGATGACACAAAGATTGATGGAGTGGTAAATAATGATGAGTACAGGGCACTCATAGAGGCTGAACTAGATCATTTGGTAAGCTGGATCAAAATGTGTTTTAATACAGCCAAATGCAAAATTATACATCTAGGAACAAGGAATGCATATCACACCTACAGTATGATGGACTGTATCCTGAAAGCAGTGACTCTGAAAAGAATTCAGAGGTCATAGTGAACAAATAACTGAACAACAGCTCCCAGTACAATACTATGGCAAAAAGGTCTAATGAGATCCCTGGATGTATACACACGAAAGCAGTGAATAGAACTAGGGAGGTGATTTCACCTTTGTATATGGCATTAGTCAGACTGATACTGGAATACTGCATACAGTTCTGGTGTCCACATATTAAAAAAGGATGTTGAAAAATCGGATACAGTGCAGAAGAGTCACAAAAATGATTGCCTTATACTGAGAGACTTAAAGAGCTCTCTTTAGCTTATCAAAAAAGAGGATTAAGAGGTAACTTGATTACACTGTGTAAGTACCTTCTTCACAGGGAGAAAATGCTGGATTCTAAAGAGTTTGTTTAGGTAGCAGAGAAAGGCATAACAAGAATCAGTGGTTGGAAGCTGAAGTCAGACAAATTCAAATTAGAAATTAGGCACAATTTTTTAACAATCAGGGTTACTAACCATTGAAACAAACTACCAAGGGAAGTGGTGGATTCTCCATCTCTTGATGTCTTGAAATCAGTGGATGCCTTTCTGGAAAATATGCTTTACACAAACACAAGTTATTGGGCTCAATACAGGAACAACTGGGTAAAATGTAATGGCCTGTGATATACAGGAGATGAGACTAGATGATCTCATTGTCCCTTCTGGCCTTAAACTTTCTGAATCTATGCATCTATCCCACCCTGTAGTGTGCATTGACAAATGCCAGTAGGGCAGCTATGTGAGTGAGCACAGGCTACACCTTTCACAATGTCTTCACCCTTCATGTTTTTCCCCATCCCCTCCCTCAAAGCTCCTACTCTAAGATTTTCAAAAAAAGGGAACCTAAAATTAGTCTCCTAAATCTATACTTAGACAACTAAATAAGCAGCCTGATTTTGACAGAACTGAGCACCCAGCCACTCCCAGTGAAATCACACAGTGTATCTGTGATGACTGCATCTTGGAAATGAAAAAAGACAGAACGTTAACGTATTGAAATGAAAAGTTAAAAAGTGCATGATAATGTAAAATGGAGAAAAAATTGTGGGCATGCCTTAAAAGTTAAGAGATTCACAATATTCCTTGCCTGTTATTTTTTTCTGGCCCTATTGTCAGTGTTTTGGGGAAGGATATTTTAAGATTTGTGTTTCAATGAGACACGAAGGGCCTGATTCCGATCCTACTTAATCATTGAAATTAAAAAATATACAGTGTAAAACTAACATGAAATCAGAATCATGCTCAGAATCTCTCCCACTATTCAAACTGTTCCAGTATCCAGTAAGGAAATGCCCCTTATACCTGACTGGCTCTGGGTAATGTGCACTATGATATCAGAATGCACAAGGCTTCATTATGGGCTTAAATAAATAAAGATATACCTATCTCATAGAACTGGAAGGAACTCTGAAAGGTCATCAAGTCTAGCCTGCTGCCTTCACTAGGCAGGACCAAGTACTGATTTTGCCCCAGATCCCTAAGAGGCTCCCTCAAAGATTGAACTCATAACCCTGGGTTTAGGTAGGCCAATGCTCAAACCACTGAGCTATCCCTCCTCCCCTTGCACTGTATACCTAGAATTGTGTTTTTCAACTGAATATATCTTTATTAATATCTATACTTTTTTGTTTGTTTGGGTGTTTTGTTTTAAATTTAAGAAAGGTCATTAGATACTGAGTTTGCTTTTTCAAAACTCAGCCATTAGTAAGATAGTTTTGTAGGAAGGAAATGATTAAAATTTCTTTTAAGTATTAAGAATTTATTTCATTTTTTCCTGCATCCTCATCACTCAAAATGTGTGGGGATTTGGTCAAACTCCTCCTCTCTA
>NC_048299.1:116792114-116932114 GCF_013100865.1 Trachemys scripta elegans | reverse complement strand
GCTGTTGTCAAGGAGAAAGCTGTTGCCTTAGGGTTACAGGGTATGGTCCATCAATTTGCACATATGGGTTTACTTCTATGCAGACCCATCATGTACAGATTATTTTAATTCTTAATAGAAATATAGTGGTGTTAGGTTAGAGCAATGTACCTGGGACTTGTCTTAGTCTCAATGCAGGTACACGTTAACACTGCTTTTCCGCTACATATATGCACTCATTTGAGTGCTACTTTATGCCTGTTTCCAGCTGCCAGTCAGAATTTGAGTGCACATGTATGTATCTATAGCCATATTCTACCAGCAGTTTTACATAAAACCTACTACGTTACATGTCCACAATATTATATGATATAACTTAAATTTTTTATTTAAAGGTAAAATTCAAATAAAGTCTGTAATATATATTACCCAAGAAATGGGATTTTCTTCACATAAAACAAGGGGTAGGTAAGTTCAAAAATGCCTAAATAGCATAGTATTCATAGCAAGTGATTACTACAAATAATGCACCTTTTAATGAAGTTGCATAGCAAATAGATGCATATTCTGTAATTAAAAAATAATAATACACAACGTTGAAACATCTAAATAAAATTTACTTGGTAAGTTAAATATTTATTTAACCAAAAAAACTCTCTGGTTAAAAATATATACTTTATAACTTTCCATAACAAAGATTGCAAAGAAAGAAAGAATACAAAATCTGAAAATAGCATCAAATTATGATCCAAATCCACAACTGTAATGAATTCCAAAATTAAGGTCTCAACAAAAACCCACTGGCATAAATAGCAGTAAATGGATCAGGTCTTTGGTGCTTGGATCAGGCCCTTAATATGCTACTGGTTGATATTAAACAGAAGCATTTTTGCTCTATTTCTTAGAAAGAAGTTGTATAATGTTGATGAGGCCACTCAGTCTTACAGCCTTTACAGAATCACAGACTCTGCCCTTCCTTGATAATGACACTAAAGATGCACTGATAATGTTCAATACAACCTCCAACAACCTAGCAAGAAACTATGACAAACAGCTCCAAAGAAAGAAAGAAAGAAAGAGAAGAAGCTCTGCCAAAGAAATGATGAAAAACCAACTGGGAAAAAGATTCTCAACAGCAAAGGAAGGATCCCCCCAAATAACAATAAAAAGAACAGGAGTACTTGTGGCACCTTAAAGACTAACAAATTTATTAGAGCATAAATAATCATAAATAATAAATAATAAATTTGTTAGTCTCTAAGGTGCCACAAGTACTCCTGTTCTTTTTGCGGATACAGACTAACACGGCTGCTACTCTAAAACCAAATAACAATGCAAAGATTAGACCATTGGCCAAAACTGACTGGAAACAAGACCTCCAAATCCCCAACTACAGCAATTCCGGGTGGCAACACTCTATCCCCAAACCATCCTTCCTGAGAGGTCTCTGCCCAGTGCAAATCCTTCCACTGACTCCTCTCACCTACTGTCAAAGAGAAGGCATTCAGATATGACAGAACAAGAATATGAGAGAGGAGAGAGACAAAGAATCTAATTTATGGTAATTCCCGCAGCTTCTGTCCCTGTCCAGCTCTGTACCACTGTATCCCAACTCCATTTCTATTCTTGTTTCTTATTGTTTGCACCTCACCCTTTAGCTAACCAGTGATACTAATATCATTATTCTCTCCATTTCTTTCTCCCACTCTCATACTTTTGCCTTCTTCCATTTCAGTGTAAGTGTTTTTTTCCAGTTTAGTTTATGTCACCTTAGGGTACATCTACACTACCGGGGGGAGTCGATTTAAGATACGCAAATTCAGCTATGTGAATAGCGTAGCTGAATTCGACGTATTGTAGTCAACTTACCCCGTTGTGAGGACGGCGGCAAAATCGACTTCTGCGGCTTTTTGTCGGCGGCGCTTACTACCACCTCCGCTGGTGGAGTTAGAGAGCCGATTCGGGGATCGATTGTCGCGTCCCAACAGGACGCGATAAATCGATCCCCGAGAGGTCGATTTCTACCCGCCGATTCAGGCGGGTAGTATAGACCTAGCCTTAGAAGCAGATCTTATTCTAGAATAAGAGTGTCGACACAGAGAAGTTATGTCAGTACAACTATAGCAGTTTAAATATACTGTATAATGAAATCACTGTAACTGGAAAAAATCTCCTGTGTAGATAAGCACTTAGTGAATCTGCTTGCCACCACCTGAGCAATATTGCTTATATAAGACAGCCTCAATTCCACTTTTGGTGAAAACTTCAACCATATCTTAATCTCATCCCATCTTGACCATTATAACTTGCTTCATTATTGAGTGCTCAGCACTTCTGCATATCAGGCCTCAGGTGTTTGAAGTTGGGTAATCAGAAAATAAGCAACACACAGTTAATGGCCATCTGCCAAAATGTTGGTTTAAAAGATTTGCTCAGCATCACATAAAAGGACTGTGGCAGGGGAAGTGAGAGAACTGAGTTCTCCAGAGTGGTATTCATTTCTCTTTCTCTTCCTGTAGGCCACTTCCTTGCACAGCGTACCCATGGCAGCTTCTAGAGCAAACAAGGCAAGGATCCTACAAACAGCCTGATTCACTACACATCCCTCATTCACTTCCAGAACATCGTCCATCCTGTGCACTGAATGAGGCAGGGTCCTGCAGAAAAAAACAGTATATGATCATATAATTAAAGACTGTATCGTAATATGGTGGCACAGGCAATGTTAATTCTGGCATTTCCTAACTTTGTAGTGTTTGACTTTGCAACCAAAATACTATTCTTAAAGTAGACTTTTTATATGTAATTTCTTAGTTTTTTTACAAGAAAAAGGTAAAAACAAAAAATACATTCTGTGCAATTATAATAACCCCTCTCATCAGTAGCATTTGAACCCTGAACCTTCAAGCACTGTGGCACAGCTTGAGCTTCAGGACAAACCATATTAGCAGGCACCAAAAGAAGGTTGTTATCATGGAGGGGGGATGACCCATTGAGCCTCTGAGATGGTCCAATGAGTTATCAGGGGAAGATCAGCCTAGTACTTTTCTGGGAGATGAGAGAGCTCCTTCATCATGTGGTGCCCCTAGAAATGGGAGAGGCCATTGGAACCTAATTCTGGGTATGGAGTGAAGCTGTGTGTGGCCTGCTTCCCTCTCCTCTTCCCATTCCTCCCACATCCAGAGGCTGTCTTCTTCCAGGTGTCTAATGCAGTTGGTGCTGCTTTGGCATTTTAGATTACAATGTTAATGTTTAGATTAGAATATTTATATTCAGTTATTTTGATGTGCTGCTAAAATTTGTTGACAATACAAGTGACATAAAGGAAATGGCAATTTTCAGAAGTCTGTCTCTCAACCAAACCTGACTGGAATTTCATGGAACAAAGAAAGGGTCTTCCCTATGTGATGTTGCACTCCATAATTTTATAAAAATATGTTTATAAATGTGGATATGGTGTAAATAGAATATGCTTTATGCAAAAGGTCTCATGTAAGGTATCATTACAAAGCTCATAATCTACTGAGTGTGGTCATCCTATTTGTATGAATGTATCATTCTTGTATCTGAAACTAGAAATATAAAATATAACTCTCAGATCCTATTGTAATTTGCAAAGTGTGGGCCATTAATGGTGGCTTAGAATCTTAATGGCTCCCATAAACTAGGACAATTGGTTGTAAACTTGTAAGTTTACTTGTAAGTCTTCCTCTATATGTGGGTGCCCACCAGTAAGTAATGAAGTCTCATAGGACATGTGAACATATCACATGATACTGAAATCCATCTTAAACCTGGAGATTTTCCATTTAGAAGGAAGGGGGAGACCCAGAGAGAGATAAAGGATTCCTGTCTTGTGCCAAAGCTATAAAAGGGTGTGGAACAGAACAAAAGGGGCCAGTCATGGAGAATTCCCCTAATTACCACCTGAGCTGGAACTAACAAGGATTGTACCGGGGAAAGGATTGGGCCCAGACTAGGAAGACGTCTTGTCTGGAAAAGAAGCTTATTGGAGCATCTCTGAGGGTGATATTTACCTGTATTCAGTTTCTTAAATGTATTAGGATTAGACTTGCATGTTTTGTTTTATTTTGCTAGGTAACTTACTTTATTCTGTCTGTTATTACTTGGAACCACTTAAATCCTACTTTTTATACTTAATAAAATCACTTTTGTTTATTATTAAACCCAGAGTAAATGATTAATACCTCAGGGAGCAAACAGCTGTACATATCTCTCTATCAGTGTTATAGACAGCGGACAATTTATGAGTTTACCCTATATAAGCTTTATACAGAGTAAAACAGATTTATTTGGGATTTGGATCCCATTGGGAGCTGGGTGTCTGGGTGCTGGAAACAGGAACACTTCTTAAGCTGTTTTCAGTTAAGTCTGCGGTTTTGGGGGCCGTGGTTCAGACCCTGGGTCTGTTGTAGCAGGCTTGCCTGTCTGGCTCAACAAAGCAGGGTTCTGGAGGCCCAAACTGGCAGAGAAAATAAGCTCAGAGGTAGTCTCAGCACATCAGGTAAAAGCCCTAAGGGAGTCTCTGTAACTGAACCCATCACACTCTAGCCTGAAGGTTTTGTCCCTGTTGAAGTTCCAAAAACAAAGGAGGTATTATAACTTCTCAATAAAAGAGTTAGAAATCATTTACAATGTAAAGAGTTAGGCAACTAAATACAGGGGCTCAGTATCAGCTCCTCCTATAGCTGTCTGCATAAACTCTTTAAATCAGTCATAGCTGCCAAGTTTTGTGAGTCTCCATGTGTGACATTTGTCACAGGCAGAAATGTCAGGGGCAGTTTGGGGCCTATGGGGAGCCAAAGGTAACTGGGGAAGCCAGTGGAAACCAGGATATTGGAACCAGTCAGGGTAGTCTGTGTGGTTAGGAGGGGACAACACCTGGAGGTTTGAGTGGGAGTAGGAAAGGGACAAGTGACAACCTGGGGTGGGAAAGCATAGCCCCACAGATGCTTGTCTTCCCTGCCTGCCCAGTCTCCCTCCTCCCCCTACCATTCCTCTTGAGCAATGAGTAACTCATGCAGCCTCTGTTTCCTCCTTTTCTAGGCTGGCTGGGTGCCAGCAGTGAAGCATTGAACGTGCAGGAAAGACAGTCTCTTCATCCTGTTTCGGTTGTCCTGTGCCACAGGACAACAGGGCATGGGAGGAATAATTTCAAGAAAAACCCTGTTGTGTACTTGAGGTTGCAGGACAAGTGTTAGAATGCATGACAGGGCTGCCAAAAGTGACTGTCATGCCCAATGAATGATGCTTGGCACCCCTTCTCAAATTGTGCTCCCTGGACTATTGGCGGTGCATAGAGTATGTGCAGGTGGAGTTGTTTCCACTAGCACAATGCACAACTGAAAAGATGTAGCTCTACTTTCTCAGAAAGTTTTACTTGTCAGTCTTCAAGCACAGTTTCTTTGTATTCCTGCCAGTGATCTCTTGTATGCCTCTGCTTGCTTGGGTTGCTGCATAGGAAATGAAGCTTGTTAATGAGTCTCCTTCTTTGTCAGGTGTTTCACTGGTATACTTTCAACTGTGATCAAATTTACTGAAGACACAAAAATGAGAGGGTTGACAGTTACAAAATGAGGGGCAAAACTAAGCTGATGCACTCACCACATTAAGGAGAGTTTTTCTTATGCTGTCCCTTTACTGCAATCTTAATTTTTCTTATAACTAACCATATTTACTACAAGAAAAGACAGGAATAAGGTGGATGGAAGGAGAGCTGGTCCATGAAAGGCTCTCTATCTTAATAAGAGGTCACAACATGACAAAGTTTGAGAACCATGGCTGTAAAATATTGTTGGTTACAGTCTGTATGAAAGCCTGAGCAATATCATGCTTTAGACCAGGTCTACACTGGGGGGAGGGGGAGGGGATCGATCTAAGTTACGCAACTTCAGCTACGTGAACAACATAGCTGAAGTTGACATACTTAGATCAACTTACCATAGTGTCTTCACTGTGGTGAGTCGACTGCTGCCACTCCCCCGTCGACTCTGCCTGCGCCTCTCATGGCACTGGAGTACAGGAGTCGACGGGAGAGCGCTTGTGGGTCAATTTATCATGTCTAGCCTAGATGCGATAAATCGATCCCTGCTGGACCGATCACTGTCCGCCGATCCGGTGGGTAGTGTACACATACCCTTAGAGACTGATCCCATTATATGAAATTAAACTATATTGTTTTGTATCATATCCTGAACTTACACAGTTATTTTTTCCCCTTACACTGTCTTAGCTTTTACTAATTTGGGCTAAAACTTTGTACTAGGGATGAAATTGATAGTAGTAAAAAAAATGTAAGTGGGTTTAATGGTGATTATGTAATGAATTAGAGGGATTCTGGTGGTGTTGGGAGGTGAAGGGGTAGAAGATGAAATGTAAGTGGTTAATGACATCTTGATAGGTGGAAAGTGCATATATGCACCATAGTTCAAAATTTTTTAGGGCAGCAACCCTGGGCAGGGACTTCAAGACATGGAGGCCTACCCAGGCCTCAGTCCTAATGCAGCAGCTTAGTGGATTGTTGCTAGTTTTTACATTATTGATATCACTCTGCAACCTTCCATCTGCTTTCAACAGCAGCCAGGAATCAGGGGAGAGAATAGTGCCTACCTTTCCCAATCAACCTACTCTCTCCACCAGAGCAGCATGAACCAAAAAGATACACTGAGTTCTAGAGGCCTCCTCCTGCTACTCATTCCTAAACTGCCCATTTCTTCTCACTAGCATGACACCTTTGCTGCCCTGCCTCACGTTTTCCTTGCCCTCATTAATCAAATCCACTTTGTAGCCTCCATTTTCCCCCTTTGGTCCCATTAATTACCACCTTTTCTCTCACCTTTTAACCTGCCTATATAATCCCCTTCCAAAAGAAATCACAGAAATCCTAAACAACAAATTTGTTTGTGAAGTCAGAGACTTCATCACTAGCATCACTTCAGTCTTATCTAGGTTAAGTTTTAGTCAACTGCACTTCAGTCAGGTGCTGATCTCAAAAAGCTTGGAGATGGTGTGTTTCCAGTTGATATAAAATTAAACTCTCTTTGAGTTTCATGTATACACAATAATTATTGATATATTTTACAGAGGCTAAAGTATATGTCCTGCTGAACCATCAAAAAAATTTAGCTTAAATTTTCCAAACTAATTTACCTTTGTGCTCTAATCAACCTTGGAAAGTTTCAGCACAAAAATGCAATATTTTAGAATGTTCTGGGCTAATGAAACCAGGGGTCTG
Organism: Trachemys scripta elegans; assembly: GCF_013100865.1. NCBI lineage: Eukaryota > Metazoa > Chordata > Testudines > Emydidae > Trachemys > Trachemys scripta. Next base: position 116,924,880 of record NC_048299.1, on the reverse strand, counting down.
AAATGTGAAACTGTATGTAACTTTAACCAGAGCTTCAGCTACTGCAGACTTTGTAGTAAATGGATCCAGCTCCTAGATCTAGCGCTGTACAGGCTGCCATTCTCCTTGATTCACTGCTCTCTTCTTCCCATCTTCATTCCTGCTCCTGTCTTCCAGACACCATCCAATCATTATTATCTCACTCTAATCTCCCAGGAGTCCTATAATGGGAATTGTCCTCAAAGGGTAACTGTCTGGATCACAAAGTTCCTTTTAAAAAGATCAGGAGTACTTGTGGCACCTTAGAGACTAACAAATTTATTAGTTCCTTTTGGCCCTCTCTCTCACACTACTGTCTCTTCCTCTCTGTTGCTCTTCAATTCCCAGCTGCTCAAGTGTGTTTCCTTAGCCCTCTAGTGACTCTGCTCTTACTACCTGATCAGCTTTCCTCACTACTGCAGCAGCTCTTTCCTCTTTTGCTCTGGCGGGTCTGCTTTCACAATTATCAGTGTACTATCCTCTACCATTCCAGTGCCTCTGTTTTCCTTGCTTTCCCCTTACTACACTATGAATGGTTGAACTGTAGAACTGATATATGGAGATGAGTGATGGATTTTATGTATTGCTCCTTTTTAAAACATGGGCAATGAATCAGACGGTTAGAAGGGATCTTACGGGTCATCTAGTCTACCCCCCTGCCAGGATGTAGGATTCATTGTGTCTAAACCATCCAAGATAGATGGCTCTCCTGCTTCCTTTTGAAAACCTCTAGTGAAGAAGCTTCCACAAACTGCTGAAGCAGTCTGTTCCATTGTTCTACAGTTCTTACAGTTAGGAAGTGTTTCCTGAGATTTAATCTAAATCTGCTGTGCTGTAGTTTGAACCCACTGCCTCTTATCCTGCCCTCTGTGGCAAGAGAGAACAACTTTTCTCCATCTTTTTTTTATGGCAGCCTTTCAAGTATTTGAAGACCGCTATTATGTTCCCCCTTAATCTCCCCTTTTTCAAACTAAACATACCCAGTTCCTTCAGCCTTTGCTCATATGGCTTGCGTTATACAACTTTGATCTTCGTCACTTGCCTGTGGATCCTTTCCAGTTTCTACATCCTTTCTATACATTCATGACCAAAATTGGACACATTATTCCAGCTGAGGACTAACCAGTGCCATGTAAAGTGGTACTATCACCGTCCATGACTTGCATGTTATGCCTCTGTTAATGCAGCCTAAAATTGCATTTGCTTTTTTTGCAACAGCAGTGCATTGCTGACTCATGTTAAAGTTGTGATCCACCACAACTTCCAGATCCTTCTCAGTAGTGCTGCTGCCAAACCAGTTTTCCCTCATTCTGTATTTGTTTTTTTCCTAAGTGTACCATCTCATATTTGTCTTTGTTGAATTTCATTTTGTTGTCTATAGTCCAGTTCTCCAATTTATCAAGATCCCTCTGGATTTTAGCTCTATCCTCCAAAGTGTTGGCAATTCCCCCAGCTTTGTATCATCTGCAAACATGATCAGAATGCTCTTTATTCCTACATCTAAGTCATGAATAAAGATGTTAAATAACACTGAACCCAAAACAGATCCCTGTGGAACTGCACTTGAGACTTCATTCCAATCTGATATAATTCCATTAATAGCTATTCTTGGTCTGAGGATATTTAACCAATTATATATCCTCTTAATGGTAGTTCCACAGAGCCCACATTTCCCTAGCATACTTATCAGAATGTCATGTGGGACTGTGTCAAAAGCCTTGCTGAAGTACAGGTATATTATGTCCACTCCTTTCTCCTATCCACCAAACCAATTACTCTGTCAAAGAATGAAATCAAGCCGGTTTCACATGATTTGTTCTTAGTAAATCCATGCTGGCTGCTAGTGATTACCCCTTCATCCTCCAGGTATTCGCAATTTGAATGTTTTATACATTGCTCTAGTAGCTTCCCAGGTATTGAAGTCAGGCTGACTAGTCTATAGTTCCCTAGCTCCTCCTTTTCCCCCTTTTTAAAGATGGTCACTACATTAGCCCTTCTCCAGTCTTCTGGGACCTCTTCTGTCATCCATGTGTTTGCAAACATTATTGCCAGTGGCTCCGAGATTTCTTCAGCTAATTCCTTCAGTACCCTGGGGACAACTTGTACAACTGCAAATCAAGTTACTGTTCTGTGAATTTCTATATGTGACCTACCTGTAGTATTAGTCTTATTCACTGGGACAGAGAAAAAAGCCCTGGAAATAATTCAAACATGTTATTCTTGACTCAGCTCCATGTGTTTTACTAACAAAAAAACCCCTCACACTATCAGAATGGAGATAATGAAATCTCCCCAAAATGACTAGTTGTCAATACATTGCTGGTTAGTGTGCCAATGGTTAAATTCTATTTCTTTATCCTCCTCTCATCCAAGACCATGAGGGATAGAAGCAATTCTGGCATAATATAAAATGGACATCATTGCCCAATTTTTGCCTAGTCCAAAATATTGTTTTACATTTTAATGGACACCTGCCAGACTGTAGGCAGCCAACCTCACTGACTCAACAATATTCCCCCATGTGGATGGCCATCTGCAGTCACATTGCTGAGGCACTAAATTATTCCATCATCACCTCTGTCAAATTTTAATTTCTTGACCTGCATAAAGGAAATACCACACCATCCTGCCTTAAAACAGCCATTAATTTATGCAAAAGGATACTGCTGAGACATTTTAAAGAACGAAGTCCCTCACTACACTTGAAGAACAGAAAACAAAACTTGCCTCCAAACATGTAATGGAGAAACGGTGGCCAGTATGTCCCTGCGGCCCACACCGCTTCCCGCAACGCCCATTGGCCGGGAACAGTGAACCCCAGCCACTGAGAGCTGCGGGTGGCTGTGCCTGCAGACGATCAGTGTAAACAAACTGTCTCGTGGCCCGCCAGCGGATTATCCTGATGGGCCACGTGCAACCCGTGGGCCGCAGGTGGCCCACCACTGTTCTTTACTGTCCATTCTGCATATAGAATCATAAAAATGTAGACCTGGAAGGGATTTTGAGACATCATGTAGTCCAGCCCCTGCCCTGCTGAGGCAGGACCAAGTATACCTAGAAGTAGAAAAAGTACTACTTCCTAACAACTCATGCCCCAGTTTGCATTTGATTTTTCCTTCCTAAGTTTAGTGATTTTTACTTGCCTTTATTGAATTGCATCTTGTTGATTTTGGACCAATTCTTCAATTTGTCAAGGTCCTTTTGAATTCTCACTCTGCCCTACAAAGTGCTCTCATCCCCTCTCAAATTGGTATAAGTCACAAATTGTATAAGCATACTCTCCACTTCATTATCCAAGTCATTAATGAAAACATTGAATAGCACTGGACTGCACCAGATAATTCCCCCAGTCTGACAGTGAACCATTGATAACTAATCTTTGAGTATGTTTTTAAATCAGTTATGCAGCCACTTTACAGTAATTTCATCTGGACCACATTTCCCTAGCTTGCTTATGAGGATGTCATGTGGGACTGTGTCAAAACTCTTATTAAAATCGCTATATATCATGTCTACAGCTTCCCCCCTTTCCACTAGACCAGTAACCCCATCAAAGAAGAAAATTATGTTGCTTAGGCATGACTTGTTCTTGAAAAATTGATGCTGGCTATTACTTTATATCTTATAATCCTCTAACTGCTTACAAATTGATTGTTTAATAATTTGTTCCAGAATCTTTCCAGATATGGAAATTAGGCTGACTGGTCTATAATTCCCCAAGGCCTCTTTGTTCTCCTTTTTAAAGATAGGTTCTATGTTTGTTCTTCTTCAAACCTCGAGGACCTCACCTGTCCTCCATGAGTTCTAAAAGATAACCGCTACTTGTTCTGAGGTTGTTTCAGCTAGTTCCTTAAGTACCCTAGGATGAACTTCATCAGGCCCTGCTGACCTGAATACTCCTAATTTATCAAAATATTCTATAACCTGCTATTTCACTATTCTGGCTTGTGTTTATTCCTCCTTGCTGTTAATATTAATCGTGTTAAGTGTCTGGTCACCATTAACCTTTTTATTGAAGATGGAAGTAGTATAGACATTAAACACGTCAGCTTTCTTGATGCAATTTGTTATTAGCTCTCTTTCCCCACTAAGTATTGGGCCTACACTTTCCTTTGTTGTTCTCTTGTTTCTAGCATATTTATAAAATCTCTTTTTATTAACTTTTATATCCCTAGCTAGGTGTAACTCATTTTGTGCTTTAGCCCTTTTTATTTTATACCTATAGGCTTGTGCTATTATTTTATACTCATCCTAAGCATTTTGTCCATGTTTCCACTTTTTATAGGATTCCTTTTTGTTTTCAGATCATTAAAGGACTCCTGATGGAGCCATATCAGCCTCTTACTATTCTTTTTTTTTTCCCCTTCACATGGGTATAGTTTGCAGTGATACTTTTAATAATTGTCTCCTTAAGAAACTAGCAGCTCTCCTGAACAAGTGTATCCCTTCGATCTCTTCCCATGGGACCTTACCTACTAGTTCTCTGAATATGTTAAGGTCTGGTTTTCTTAAGTCCATTGTCCTTATTCTGCTGATCTCACTCCTTCCTTTCCTTAGAATCATGAAATCCATCATTTCACAATCACTTTCACTGAAATTGCCTTCAACCTTCAGATTTGCAACCAATTCCTCCCTGCTGGTCAGAATCATGTCAAAAATGTCTCCTTTCCCTTTCCCCTCCATCCCCACCACTATTGCCTCCACCTTCTAAAACAAGAAATTGTCCCCAATACATTCCAATAACTTATTTAGTATTTTGTGTTTTGCCATATTAATTTTCCAACAGATGTCTGGGTAGTTAACGTCCCCCATTACTACCAGGTCTTATGTTTGGGATATTTCTAGAAATGCCTTATCCACGTCCTCTTCCTCATTGGTGTGTATACCTCTACCATGATATCAAGCAGGTCTACTCTGCAGGGCTAAGTCGACCTAAGTTATGCAACTCCAGCTACAGGAATAACATAGCTGGAGTCGACATACCTTAGGTTGACTTATTGCGGTATCTATACCATGCTGTGTTGATGGCAAACACTCTCCTGTTGACTTACCTTACGTTTCTCATTCTGGTGGAGTACCAGGGAGAGCGATCGGCAGTCAATTTAGCAAGTCTTCATTAGACTCGCTAAATCGACCCCAGGTGGATCGATCACCACAGCATCGATCCACGATAAGTGGAGACAAGCCCATCATCTCTGTTTTTTTCCCCTTTTATCTTCACTCAGCGACTTTCAACTGCTCTGCCTCTGTCCCCTTTCTGGACATCATAACAACTATATATATTCTTGATATATAATACAAACACCTCCCCACCTTTTTTTTCTGCTTATCCTTCCTGAACAAGCTAAACTACTCTATACCAATATTCCAGTCATCAGATTTATCCCAACAGTTCTCACTTATACCAGTTAAATCATAAGTTAGCTTATGTATTAATACTTCTAGTTCTTCATGTTTATTCCCTGTACTCCTGCATTTGTATATAAATATTGTGACAGAGCTCTGACCTTGCCCCTGTGGGTCCTGCGCTTCTAGGCGCTTTTAGGCTCACTGTGACCCTCCACATAGCCCTTTTCTCTCTAGGGCCAGGGTTACAGTCTACTGACCCCTTTTCATCATAAGCCAGAAAGGAGGTTGGTGAGAGAACTCCCACAGCCTCTGTTGTCCCTAGGGCTTGTTTTAGAACAGTTTAGCCTCCTGTCCTGACAGGGGCCTGACTTCCCCTCCCAGGAGGTGTTCCTGTAGTGGTGGGTTGGGGGGAACCCGGGCCCGCCCTCTACTCCGGGTTCTGGCCCAGGGACCCTAATGGTAGCAGCTGTTGGCAGCCAACCTTTCACTGCCAGAGTTGCTACATTTCCCTGGGCCACTTCCCCACAGCTCTCCTGCTTCTCCTTTCTTCACCCTTACCTTAGGGCTTCCTTACCAATGGCTTGAGGGTTTCTTCATTAACCAGCCCTTCAGCCGCACTTCCTCTCCTCTGGCTCCCTGGCTCTCCTCTGCCTGACTGGAGTGAGCCCTTTTATAGTATCAGCAGGGCCTTGATTAGAGTCAGGTGGTCACATTAGCTTAATGGCCTCACCTGACTCTTTGCAGGTTAATTGGAGTCAGGTGTTCTCATTAGCCTGGAGCAGCCCCTGCTCTAGTCAGTCATGGAACTGAAAACTGTTAATCCAGTGGCCAGTATATCTGCCTTCTGCTATTCTGCTGTACCCAACTGGCCTGGGTCTACCACAATATCTAAGATGTAGAGCAGATTCCCCCACTGTTTCTCCTCTTGCTGCTTCTTTGACCCTATTGTATTTTTCAATTCCTTGCCCCACACAATATTTAGCCCTTGGTTAATGTCACCTTTTAAAATAACTACCTGGGGGCTTTTGTCACCTGCCCCCTTTGAACTTTGTTTAAAGACCTCGTCGCTAAATTGACAAGTTGATATGCAAAGAAGTTCTTCCACTTCTTAGTCAGGATTCTTCCCAGCAGTCCTCCTTCCCAGAACAGCATCACATGTTGAGGAAGCCAAACCCCTCCTGTGCACACCCTCTGGGCATTCATGCATTCATTTCCAGGATGTGCGTGTCCCTGCCTGGGCCCTTAACCTCAACTGGGAGGATGAACAAGAACACTACCTTTGCCACCTGTGCCACCAACTCCATCCTTGCTCCCTTGCTCCCGGTACTCACTGCTGATCTGCTTAACGTCATAGCTTGCATTAGTGCCTACATGGATGAGCAGCATACAGTAGTGGTCAGGGTGATGAATGAGTCTTGGCAACCTTTCTGTGACATTTTGGATGTCGGCTCCAGGAAGGCAGCACACCTCCTGGGACATCAAGTCATGTCAGCAGATGGATACCTCCATCCCCCTCAGATGGGAGTCCCTAACCATGAGCACTCTATATCTCCTCCTTCTGAGTCTCCCAGGCTTGAGGGCAGATGTCTCCTCCTCCTCAGCCATTAGGTTCTTCTCCTCTCCTCCTGTGTCAGTACAGCAAATTGGTTCTTCACCTCAATTGACAGAGGCTCTGGATGGGGATTGGAGCACTGCCTACTGCTCAATGTGGCCAGCAGCCAGTCTGCTCCCCACCACGTAGCCAATTTTCCTTCTTTCTCTGATGCTGCTCTAGTCCTCTATATCAGCTAGCATCTGCCATCCCAATAAAGTCCCCACGCTCTCAGGTGCTATGCAGATGAGCCACCTTCTCCTGCAGCTCTTATTGGCTTCAGAAGGGACTACACCAACAGACACCTCTCACACCGGATAGTTCCTCCTGCCTGGCTTTCTTTGGCAGAGATGTGTGGGCCACATTCCCAGCAAGTCAAAACCAGGGCCTGGGTAGAAACCTCCAGACCTAGGCGCCAACTTTTATTTTCCCCCCACAGACCATTAACATGGGTGTCACTTTTGACTGAGCCCTTTCTTTAGACCCAAAAATTTAAATTGTGACTAAACAGGGCCAGTGCAAGGAAGTTTCGTGCCCTGGGCGAAACTTCCACCTTGCGCCCCCCCGCCGCCCCAGCCCTGCGGCAGCTCCCCGCACCCCTCTCCCCGCCCTGAGGCACCCCCCCTGCCCTGAGGCGCCCCCCCCACCCCCACGGCAGCTCCCCCGCCCCGGGAACCGTGCGGCAGCTCCCCACCACAGCTCATCTCTGCTATGCCCCCTCCCCGAGCGCGCGGCTGTCCCCGCTCTAATTCTCCTCCCCTCCCAGGCTTCCAGCGCCAAACAGCTGATTGGCGTCGCAAGCCTGGGAGGCGGAAGAAGTGGAGCAGCAATGGCGTGCTCGGGGAGGAGGCATAGCAGAGGTGAGCTGGGGTGGTGAGTCCTGTGGCAGCTCCCCCCCCGCCCTGAGGCGCCCCACCCCCACGGCAGCTCCCCCCCTGCCCGGAGGCACCCCCCTCCCGCGGCAGCTCCCCACTCCCCCGGCCCAGGGAGCCGTGCGGCAGCTCCCCCCCCAGCTCATCTCTGCTACGCCCCCTCCCTGAGCGCATGGTCACTGCTTCACTTCTCCCGTCTCCCAGGCTTGCAGCACCAATCAGCTGTTTGGCACCGCAAGCCTGGGAAGGGAGGAGAATTAGAATGGGGGCGGCGTGCTCGGGGAGGAGGCAGAGCAGAGGTGAGCTGGGGTGACGCCAGCAGCGCAGCCCAGGAACTCTGTAAAAAAAAATTGAAGGCACAGCTTTTTGGCGCCCCCAAATCTTGGCTCCCTAGGCAACCGCCTAGTTTGCCTTAATGGTAGCACTGTCCCTGTGTCTAAATCTTACCTTTTCTTCCTACACAACTGCTCTAAGGTATTGGCCTTTCCTCTCTGTCCACACAGTTAAAATTCTTGTCCAAGCCCTCATCATTTCACATCTTGATTACTGCAATCTTGACTCTTTTCTGGTTTTAATGACTGCAATCTTGCGCCCCTAAATCCATTTGCTATGCTGTTGCTAAGATCATCTTCCTAGCTTATCACTCTGAGCATATCAACTTCCTCTCTACGTCATTCCATTCATTCCCTCTTCACTTCTGCATCAAACAAGTTTTTCCCCTATCTTGAAGACCCTTCACAACTTAGTCCCACCCTACCTATCTGATCTAGTAACTTATTGCAGCATTGGTCTTTGCAATGTTCCCAACCTTTACCACCCATAAGTCAGCTTCTCCCTTCAACACCTTCATGTTTTCTCTGACATCACCCATTATGCTGAGGAAAAACTGCCTGATATAATTCATAACCTTACTGTATCCTCCTTCTAATCTCTCCTTACATCTCATTTTGTAGTCCTGATGTCTACAAACTCCGGTCATATGATCATGGCTAAGCAATTGACCATCCCTCTTTCCCTTCCTTCCTTTCCCTACTCCCTCATGCTTACTAACTCCCCCATTCCTGCCATTATTCATTCTTCCTCTACTCCCAACAATAATACTAATGACTAATCTGAGTCAATTCCTCACCATATTCATTTGATATGTTATAATCTGGTCCCCTTACCTTTTGTCTATTTTGTGTCTTTTAAATTGTTAGACATCTAGGAAAGAGATTGTTTCTTATCTATGAATGTACAGCACCCAGCACAGCAACAATAATGATAATTAATATTACTTAATGTTAATAGTTAGTTCCTAGTTAATGTTTCAGATATATAGTATGTGCATATTGTGTAAATGTCTTTCATATGGATGAAACCCATCATCATATTTTGTGTATTGGCTGATATTGTTTTTTTAGGTACAGAGGAAGCAGTTTCCATTCTAATTCTTCCCTTGTGCCCTCTTTTTAGTTACTCACAATTCTGAAACTTTCATTTTAGTGGCTGAATTTTTCCATACTTCATTCCTGCACAATAATGAATTTCTTGGAAAATCTGAGCAAAAAGGTTTAATAATTTTGCTTTCATGAAGGATGAAAAGTCTATATTTTTCTCATTATAGGGGGAAAAAAGAAAACTTGTCCTAATTTTGATCAGCTCTACAGCCAAAACAGCCAGGGAGTGTATTTCTCTTAGGTTATATGCACCCCATTTAACAAAGCTTTTTGTCTAGAATTTCCTTAGAAGAATGCCTCTCTGGCGCCTTTACATTATGAGTTTGGAATCTCCATGCTGTTTCATCCAGAACTTAGAAATGCTACTCTCGTATTTACATACTTTATTAAAGAATTGTGAGTCCTTGCTATTGAGTGCTAAGTAACTAAAAAGTACTATTAAAACAAGAGGCAATGGTGGGAATATAAATCAGGAGTTTTAACCTTTATGTCCAATATGTATTCCCTTCGATTATCCTGCTTCTAGAATCTAGGGAGACTCTTCAATGTGACTTTCATAGCATTTGAAAACCCACACCAGCCAGATGCAAGCTTCCTAAATTTCACATAAGTACTATTTGTATGAAGGAACTCTATAAATTTAAACAGTTAATAATTTAACGTACAAATCCTCCACAATTAACCCAAATCATCTTGTCTCCTTTCCCCAACCAACATCTATGGAATTACTTGAGAAAATTTCATCTTGGAGTTATGACAAGCCAAAAAAAAAATAGTTAGAACAATGTACAAGAAGTGAGATGATCTAATTTTTGAATCCATAAATCTCTCAAACTCAAGTTTGCCTCAAATTTCACAGAAAGACTATACCATGGAATAAAGAAACACACCTGTGAAAATTCAAACAGATTGATTTAGTTCTGAACAGTTAGTGTGTGTAATGGGTAGTCGGTTGAAAATTGGGTTAAAATATTTTTATTTTACATTTTCACTCTGACATATTGTCTATCCAAAGTCAAATCAAACCTAGCATTATCTAGAGTTGGGAATATAATTCGTACAATTTATTACTAATTTTAGCTACATTTTTCTATTAAAAGGCAATTTTTTACTATTTGATATTTGAAATTATACAATTGTCCATTTCTGTTTATGGATTTTCTTGAAAACTGTCTGCTGTGACTATAGCTCTGAGTATTCACTATTATGAGTTTGATATTGGAGTAGTTTGACAGAGTACTTAAATCATGCTATTGTTTCTCTTCCCTGATTGAATTAAGTTTCCTTTATATCATTCTAATTCTTCCTCAAACAAATTTTGTTTCATGATCAAATTAATCTTGGCTATGGGCCTAAAATTCACTTTCCATAAACATCTGAAAGAACAAAAAATAACTTTCATGACTTTTCATAAAAAGCTAGTACAGAAGGATTGGAGTATAAATGAAGAGAAATTCATGCAGACATTCCAGAAATATTTGCGAACAGTTTTTCTCACTATAATATTTATCCAGTTCTTTCATTAATCTTTATTACTCTCTCTGTCTTTCAAATTTACTTTAGTGGTATTTCTACTCTTTCATACAGAAAATTACAAAAATAATAATGCAGCAATTACAATAGAGCATGAACTATATACATAATTACACACAAAATAACCTATGTTATAAAAATGTTAAGGTTACAAAGTTAAGCATTCAGAAGTTAGGAAATGCCAAGTTTAAGGTTATCCGTGTACCCTTAATTTGCCTCCTTTGTGCATACACATTATGGATTAATTACATAATCACATACTATTTTTCCACATGCATCAAGGTTTGCAGAATTGGGATTTCAAAGTCAGTGGAAGTAGTCACATGAGTGAGGACTGCTCACTTGCATAAGGGTATGCAGGAGTAGAAAGCAATCTTTTCTATTCTGGCACAAAAAAATAATAACAAAAAACTCATTGAGTAAATAAAGTTACCTGGTTTATTGATTCTGTATTATATATTGATTGACTAGAGAAGCCAATTAACACTGTAATTTGGCAGGGTTCTGCCCTATGACCAGACCCAGAAATATTAGAGTGACTACAAGAACCCTGGTGTGCATAAGACAGACAATTACACTTAGGAAAGGCGTCCTGTCCATGTAATATTTTTATTAGCACAGTTAGCAAAATCACAAATACTGCAACCCAGCAAAGTAGACAGAGATAATATAAGATGAACATCCGAGCATTCATATACTCGCACCATCCCTTGCATAAAAACCCTAAGTGTTAGTTGTCATCCTCATCATCATCCTCGTTATCATTACCATCATGAGTGGTTATCATCCTGGTATATCCCATGGCACACAGGAGAGGATACAGATTTTATAATGTTTACGCTGATGCCGACTATGCCTAATGCACATTCAGTTGGGGTTTCAGCCCCTTTTCCTTATCTGTATTTCATCACTCTAATAATGTTGAGGTGCCTTTCTCCCATACATTACTAGGCCTTTGATCTCAAGTTCATTAACATTCTTGTGGTCAGACATCTGCTGATGTTCCTAACTTAAAACATCTAAAGCTGATATCAACTTGCGGTTACCTGTCAGCAGTTTAGTCATACTTGTCTATTACAGCATTCTATCTTGTAGTATTTTATGAGTTAGGGTTATTCCCGGTTAGCATCTTATGCTAAGGCTTTTGGGGTCTTACACCTTGGTTAGTTTAGCTACGCTATTGTTTTACAGGCCTTGAGTCTTGTAGGCTCATTGTGTTACTACTTAACTTATACAAATGCCTTACCTAGCAAATACCTATATCTATAGGCTATAAGTATGAATAATTATATCACACCCAAACCAGTTTACCTTATAGTACTTTAAGGTTGTTTAATTTGCTCTTCAAAATGTATTTTAAATTTAAATTTTACACTTTAGCTTTCATTGTGTTTGACATTTAATTTCAAAGCTTTTTGATACAACCTTTGTGTAAATATACCATGTTTTCAAATGAATCTAAAAAGAAAAAAGAAAGTAATTATTCCAGCCGACAGCTTTTTTTATGCCTGGCTTAGCAACGGGGTTCAGAAGACCTGCATCATATTCCTGGCTCTGCCACAAATTTTCCTTGTGATCTGGACAAGTCGAAGAGATGAAAACTTTCAAAAGTGGCCTCTGTTTTTGGTTGCCTAATTTGTGGCACCTTGATACCTCAACATGGGTACCCCAAAACTAAAACACTCCAAATTAATGGCTACTTCAGAAAATATTGGTCTTAATCTCAACGTTTCCATCCGTAAAACGGAGATAAGAAGATTTTCCTACCTCACAGAGGTGTTGGGCTGCATAATTCATTAATTCACAGATTTTAAAACCAGAAGAGACCATTATAATCATCTAGTCTGAGTCTCCTGAATAATGCAGGACACAGAATTTCATGCAGTAATTCCTGTATGAAGCCCATATCTTCTGGATAAACAACAGAATATCTTTAAGAAAGATAACCAATCTTGAATTAAATAATTTAATTTAGATCGACCACATCAATGATAAATTGTTCCAATGGTTAATTATCCTCCTTTAAACATCTGAACCTTATTTCCAGTTTGGATTTGCCTAGCTTCACTTTCCAGCCATCAGCTTTTGTTATACTTGTGTCTCCTAAATTAAGGAGCCCTCTAGTCTCAGAAATCTTCTCCCCCATGTAGGTACTTATAGACCATGATCAAGTTACCTCTTAAATTTGTCTTGAATAAATTAAATAGATTGCTTTTCTTTAGTTTTTCACTGTAAGGAAGGTTTTCCAGACTTAAAAACATTCTAATAGCTCTTTTCTGAACCTTTTTTAAGTTTGTCAATATTTTTAAAATTTGGACACCAGAACTGGACACTGAATTCCAGTAATTGTTTCACTAACACCATATACAGTGGTAATATCACCTTGTAACTTCTTCTCAATATTTCCCTGCTTATACATCCAAGGATTGCATTTCCTTTTTTTATGACCACATTGCATTGGGAGTTCATGTTCATGTCAACTACAAATACAGATTATTCCTCAAGCCCAGAGGCAGGGGAGGAGCATCTGTACAGTCCCTCTGCTGCTGACACAGATTTTGGCTATGTTACCTTCATGGTTGTGAACCTAATTACCACACCCTGACTAGCTCTTTCCTAGGCTTGCAGCATTTTCCTTGAGTTGTGTCCCAGAGCCCTGTCCCTTGCCTTACATGGGAACTGCTTTTGGTTTCATTGCGTATGAAGCCTCTCACAGCTCTTCTCTGCCCTGAAGGATGCATGTGCTATAAATCATTTTTCATATTATCAGAATTTTTTAAGTGAAATGTAATAGCATTTCATAATATAAATAAAAATTATATGCGAATAAAATTGTTTGATTTGGCTGCTTCCTATCATTCTGTTTACCCTAAAAATTCATCAGCTGCTGCCCATACTGCTGAATGGGGGCAAGGCGCATCTTTTACAAACCATAACAACATATATCTGACGACTGCTATCACATGTAGGGGGACAAGCTGGGTGAGGTAATATCTTCTGTTGGTGAGAGAGACAAGCTTTGGAGCTACCCAGAGCTTTTTCTTCAAGTATGGGAAATGTATTCAGTCTGTCACAACTAGATACAAGGTCGAACAGCTAGTTTAGCATAAGTAGTTAGCACATACTCTAAGGGACCATTCAAGATAAAGTGGATCATTTATTTTCCATCCTCCCTTTTACCATTTGGCCTGTTTGAGCACAGTTGTGATTGCATTCCCCAGGGAAGTCACAGGTTGATTTTAAATTTCAATGGCTTTTAATTAAAATTAACTAAATCTAAATACTTAAAAGAATTATTGTTTTAAACTGGAAAATGCCACTATTCCTCCTTGTCACCTGATGCTGAGCCAGCCTGTATCAAACTGCTTTTTTGTCAGGGAATGACTTGGAAAATGGTTCATAATACCCCTGGAAGCATGAGTCAAATGCACAGATACCGGGCTCTATTTCATTTCCTATTGAAGTCAACTTGAGATCTCCCATTGATTTCAGTAAGAACAAGGTTAATGCCCTTTCCCAAAAGGGTAGGTTATGGAATTAGGTATGGATAAATAATAAGTGGAATAGATTTGGAATACACAATAAAATAGACATTAAAATGTTGACTGCATTTTATTCTTAATATGTGTAGAATAAATATTAAAGTTTTAAATAACTTTCTTCTTCCTTTTGGAACTTTTCTTTTGAGCTAATGTAAAATATGTTATAAAGTCCCGTAAAATACTGTTGTGTGACCCAGCACATATTGATTCTTTTTTAAATGTTAAAGCATCAACACTTTCTGTGAGACATACACAAGTTGAAAGAACGTTGTATTACATATTCTCATCAGTGAACCTGAGGTCATATTTGTTAGTGCTAGAGGTTGTTAGGCCATTGTCAGCCGTTGATTTCTCCCCAGCTGTGAGACTAATTTGGCTACAGTGAGGGAACAAGAAACTGATCTCCTTTCACACATCCACTACTAGATTTAATAAGAGTTATGCTGTCTGCACTGTGGGTAGGTACCCAGTGACTCAGGCCTGGTCTACACTGTAGGGTTAGGTCGACATAGCTGCTTTGTGTCAACCTAGCTGTGGAAGTGTCTTTGCTTAAATTTGGCTCTCGCTGACGTAAGTGCCTCTCTATGCTGACTTAGTGACACCACTTCACCAGGTAGCATACAGTCCCGGTTGATGTAATTAGGTCAACACAGTGTCAATGTAGACACTGTGTTGCTTCTGTCAACTATTACTGGCTTTCAGGAGCTGTCCTACAATGCCCCACACTGAAAATGCAACTGATACAGGTGCTCCCTGAGAGGACGCACGCCACCGACATAAGGAGCCAAGTGTGCACACGCACAAGCAATTTAATAACTGTGGTGACTGCATGCCAATGTAAGTTAGGTCAATATAATTTTGTGTGTAGACATGGCTTTATGCATCTGTGTTAGAATAAGAGAATAGTAGTTTTAAAATACTCTACAGTCTACATTGTTAGCTCTTCTGTGGCTCATGTTATCATGTGGTGACACACTGTGACTTCTATCCAAAGTCCACTTAAGTCAATGCAGAGTCTTCCCCTGATTTTGGTGGATTTTAGATCAGATCCTACAGTCACAAGCCCATGTCATAAGAAGGGTCACTCCACTGTAATAGGAGCTCTAAATGGCATTTTACCTCAGTTAGGTTTGATGACCCTGAAGCTGCAGGGAAGAGCAACCATGGTGCTACCCTTAAAGAGGGTGCCATGTGCATTGCTCGCAGTGCCTCGCTAGCATTGCTGACTGTGGAGGTATAGGCCCAGATCCTCAAAGATATTTAAGTGCTGCTCCGTTCAGCATTGCCACACCTAACCCATAAGTGGCCTGCTGCCTAATGGAATTTTCTGCCCCCAGTTAGGCACACAAGCTCCCCGCAACAATACACGAGGAGAGTTGAGCACCTAAAAAGGGGATCCTCAGGGACCAATCTGTTAGGCAGTCTCTGAGAACACTTACTGGTTTAGCCCCACAGGCAAGATAGGTGGGGTAATGCCTAGTTTGAGGATCCCACCTGGGCTTACGCATGAGATAGATGCTGGGCATCAGGACTTATCCATGAGTGTGCATGCTCATTGGCAGATTTTTGAAACCTCATTGTGCCATGGGAATTTAGACACTGAGGCTGGACTAAGTATTATCTAGGCCATCCCTGATGGATGTTTCCCTAACCTGTTCTTAAACCTTACTGAAATCTCCAATGATGGAGATTCCACAACCGCCTAGGTAATTTGTTCCAATTAACTACTCTTACATGTAGGAAGTTTTTCCTAAGGTCTAACCTAAATCTCTCTGGTTCAGTTTGACCCCATTACTTCTTGTCCTGTGATTAAGGAGAACAATTTATTATACTCATCTTTATAAGAACCTTTTACATACTTGAAGACTGTTATTATGTCCCCCACTCAGTCTTCTCTTCTCCACACTACACAAACCCAATTTTTTCAGCCTTTCCTTATAACTGATGGTTTCTACAACTTTAAACATTTTTGTTGCACTTCTCTGGATTGTCTCCAATTTATCCACATCTTTCCTGAAGTATGGTGCCCAGAACTGGACACAATACTCCAGCTGAATTGTTATCAGCACTGAGTAGAGTGGAAGAATTCTCATGTCTTGCTTACAATGCTCCTTCTAAAACATTCCAGAATGATTTTCTCATTTTTTTGCAACAGAATTACATTATTGACCTGTATTTAGTTTGTGATCTACTGTAACCCCCAAATCTTTTCCTGCTGTACTCCTAGGCAGTCATTTCCCATTTTGCATTTGTGCAACTGATTGTTCCTTCCTAAATGCAGTACTTTGAATTTGTCCTTATTGAATGTCATCCTATTTAATTTAAACCATTTCTCCAATTTCTCAAGAACATTTTGAATTCTAATCCTGTCCTCCAAAGTGCTTGCAACCCCTCCCAGCTTGGTACGGTCCTCAAAGTTTGTAAGTGTACTCTCTATGTCACTATCCAGATCATTTATGAAGATTTTGAATAGAACTGGACCCAGGACAGATTCCTATGGGACCCCACTTGATATGCCCTTTCAGCTTGATGGTGAACCATTGATAACTGTTCGCTGAGTATGCTTTTCCAGTCAGTTGTGCCCCCATCTTATAGTAGGTTTGTCTAGATGATATTTCTCTAGTTTATTTTGAGAAGGTCATGTGAGACAGTACCAAAAACCTTACTAGAGTCAAGATATATGATAGCTGCTGCTTCTACCCTTGTCAAAGTAGGATATTAGGTTAGTTTGACATGATTTGTTCTTGACAAATCTATGTTGATTGTTACTTATTACCTTATTTCTTCTAGATGCTTACAAATAGAATGTTTTATTATTTGCTACATTATCTTTCCAGGTACAAAAGTTAAACTGACTGTTCTAATTCCTTGGGTTGACCTTATTCTTTTTTATAGATGAGTGTTATATTTGCCCTTTTCCTGTCCTTAGTATCTCTCCTGTCCTGTTCTCAAAGATAATAATTAATGGCTCAGAGATCTCTTCAGCCAGTTCCTTAAGTATTCTAGGATGTATTTCATCAGATCCTGATGACTTGAAGAAATCTGACTTGTCTAAGTAATTCTTAACTTGTTCTTTTCTTGTTTTAGCTTCAGATGCTACCCCATTTAAACTGATTTTTACTATGTTAGGCATCTGCTCACTGCTAACTTTTTCAGTAAAAACTGAAACAAAGAAGGGATTGAACACTTCATTGCTGCATTTTCTGGTATTGTCTTTCCCTCCTCATTTAGTAATGAGCCTACCCTCTCCCTAGTCTTCCTTTTGCTTCCCACTTATTTGTAAAATATTTTCCTTGTTACACTTCATAGCTCTAGATATCTTAATCTTGTTTTGTGCCTTGGCCTTTCTAATTTTGTCTTTGTGTTTTTTATACTCATCCTTTGTAATTTGACCTAGTTTCTACTTTTTTTCTGACTCTTTTTTTGTTTCAAGTCATTGAAGATCTGATTAAGATAGGTTGGCCTCTTAAAATACTTCCTGTCTTTCATACACATTGGTACCGTTTTCTCTTGTGCCCATAATAATGTCTCACTAAAAAGCTGCCAACTCTCCTGTACTCTTTCTTTCCCTTAGCCTTGCTTCTCATGGGATCCTGCCTATCAATTATCTGAGTTTACTAAAATTTGCCTTCTTAAAGCCCATTGTCTTTAGTCTGCTGTTTCCCCTCCTACCACTCCTTAGAATCATGAACTCTAAGATTTCATGTACTTTCACCCAACCTGCCTTCCACCATAAGATTCTCAACTAGTTCCACTTTGTTTGTCAGAATCAAATCCAGAATAATCACTCAACTAGTTGCTTTCTACACCTTCTGTAATAAAAAGTTGTCTCCAATGTATTCCAAGAACTTGTTGGATAATCTGTGCCCTGCTGTATTATCAACACAATTCTGAATAGTAGAAGTCCCCCATCATCATCAAGTCCTGTGTTTTGGATTATTGTGTTAGTTGTGTATAAAAAGTCTCATCCACCTCTTCTTCCTGATCAGCTGGTCTATAGTAGACCTTTACCATCACATCATCCTTGTTTTTTATCCCCAGAGACATTCAACAGGCCTGCCTCCCACTTCTATCTGAATATCAGTACAAATATATACACATCTTCAATATACAAGGTAACAAATCCTCCCATTTTCCCGTCTATCCTTTCTGAATAAGTTGCACCCTTCTATACCAATATTCTAGTCATGTGAATTATCTCACCAAGTTTTTGTGATGCCAGTTATGTCGTAATTGTGTTTATTCACTAGTATGTCTAGTTCTTCCTGTTTATTCCCCATACTTCTTGCATTAGTATAGATGTTTATTAGATTTCCCCTCTATATTCCCTCATCTCTCCTTTGTCCATGCTGCAATTTCGCACATTCCCCTCAGATTCTGATCCTTCACCTAGGGCCCCAGTTGAACCTAATTTAAAGCCCACCCAACCAAGTTAGACAGTCTGTATCCAAAATACCCTTCCCCTTCCATGACTGTGGACCACATCTCTGCTCAGCAGTACTTCTTCTTGGATCCTAGGATCCCATGGTGAAGGAAGCCAAAACCCTCCTGGAGACATCATACATGCAGCCATATATTTTCTTCTAGGATATGTCTCTCTCTGCCCAGACCCCTACCCTTAGCTGGAAAAATCGATGAGAACGTCACCTGCACCCCAGCTCCTTCACCCTCTCTCCCAGAGCCCTCTAGTCACTTCTGATCTGCTCAGGGTCATACCTTGAAGTATCATTAGTGCCCACATGGATGAACAGCATGGGGTAGTAGGCAGAGGGCCGGATGATCCTCAGTAGTCCCTCCATAATGTCTTGGATATGAGCTCCTGGTCTTTAAGTACTTAAAATGACAACTGGGGCCTAAATCCCTTTGTGGAACTAATTCAATATTCCTGCTCTTATAGGTCTCTGTGTTCCCTTGTCTTATCATTCTGAAATAGCATTATGCCTTTTGTTTTTATTCCCTTTTACCTTGTGACTGATTATACGTAGATGAGGTATTATAACTGGGAGGGTTTAGCCTAATGATGTCCCATCCTCAATAATGCACTGCTCTATTACACCTAATTAAGGGATCAATGAGACAACACTTTGTTGCTGTAATTATACAGATGAAGTTAGGAATTTGCTGGCAGTGTAAATAAATGTAAATTACCCTCTGTAGAAAGCCTCAGTCACCTGTTATAGACTCTTTTGAAAAGACAGATCCAGCCCAGAAAATATTCAATGCAAAATGTGTGTGTTCCATGGCTTGGCACCCCAGAGTGCAGTGAATCCTATGGTTTACACACTATTTAAAGCAGATCACTCAAGGGGCAGGGGATAGCAACACAAAGGCCATCAGACCTATTGGTCCACTTCTGATGTCATCTTCTAGATGGAGGAAATAGTTTGTGAAGTTCTTAAGGTAAAAATACCCTGACCAGGGTGAGCAGATTTCTGTAACTGGAGAGATGCTTATCACAGGAATGGGGACAGTTTGGGTGCTTTACACGATTCATGGAACTGGCAGGTACACCTACTATAAGGTTCCCTCCATGGGGTTTCTCAACAGGAGCTAGACATGCAGCCTAATCACCATTCTCACTGAGCATCAATGATAAGTAATACCTTCTTTCCACAAGCAATAAACAACAGGAACACATTTATAACTGTGGCCTGGCTGGATGTTTCTTGTCAGCTGGCAGTTAAATGATTTTAAATTCTGAAATAGATTTAGGAAACCCTGCAATCTGATTGGCCTGTAAGCACTGTAGTTAGGGTTATTAATATTTATGTCTCTGTTGATCAAAATAGTTCCAACCCAGGGTTCCATAAGAGGATAGTGCTATGCCATGAGTATTGAGAAATAGGATAAACAAAGAATTAAAGGACCACATAACAAAAGAGAGTAAGAACGCCTTCTGACATGCTTCCTCAATGCAGGCCAGGCACACCAGGAAGAGCATGCATCAGCATCCCCAAAGGCAACTCTAAAAGTCAGGCCATTTATTTAAATGACTAAATATGGATTTAGGTGAACAACTTTAGGCACCCAAGTTTGAAAAAAGTTGCCCAGTGTTTGCTCCTACTCTCCTACTCCCACTGAAGTCAGTGGCAAAGTTTCAGTTAATTTTGAAGGGTACAGGATTGTACCCTTTTGTTAGTACAGTAGGAGAGAGTATGATCTGCACACCTTTGACTCTGTAGGAGTAAAACAATGATCATCCCACTCTTACCTTAAAGAATAGCCACACTGGTATAAAAAGGGATATGGAATACACTCCCTCAGATTTGACTAAACTATTCATAATGCATATACTCAGTTAGTGTCCGCATAGCAATCTGAATAAGGAAAAGTGGAATTTTCCATCTCCCACACTTTCTAAATTCATGCCTGGTAGCTGAAATATTAAGAACCCAACATATAGAAACAGGAATAAAAACAATATATACTCACACAGTAGCAGCAACGATCTCTTAAGACAGCTTCTTCCACCTCCGTTTTTTTCCTCTTTCTCACTCTTATCTGAACTTTATTAAATTGTAAAATACAAACCAGAAAACCATATTCTGCTATGTATCTTTGGGCTGATTACACACAAACAGGAATCAAGATAATGAAGTTGCTTTTCATTTAGACTTGTATTTTTTCAGTGCAAGTCTATGCATGAACACTGATTTCAGAATGAAAAGTATCCTATTCCAATATAACTGAAGTTGGTAAGAAATCAACTTAAGTTACATTGAAATAGGACACACTGAATCTGAAATATGAGTGTCCACATAAAGATTTGCGCCAAAACAACAAAAGGTATGAATTATGACATACTTAGTTATTTCAGTTCCACTTTGAGCATAGACACATCCTTATTTTGTTTTCTTGGATAATATACCAAAGCGCAATCTCTTTAATTGTTTACTTTGCTTATTAGAAAACATTTAAGTGCATATAAGTGTTTTAAGAACTCCACTCCAAAATTTTCCTTCCTTTTCTCTCTGCCATTCCTTTTCCTTGCTGTAAGGCCTCACTTCCAACAAAAAGGGAGAGATTTTTGAGAAAGATCTTTCAGTGAGCTTCACTAGCCAAAAACATGTCTATGTTTGTAATAAATAATTATTATATTATTAACAATAATAATTCACAGGGAGTGTTATTCCACAAGTAGTTTCACTAAAAACATTGGTACTATTTGCATAGCAGGGTAATCTTCAAAAGTATGTGGGGATGACAGCATGGGGACAATAGTTCCTTCCACTCAAGAATCTCAAGTTACTTCAAATACAAATAATTAAGGTAGGTAAAAAATATAACCTCATTTTACAGTTGATGAAACTTAGGTTCAAAGTTCCCACTGATGTAACTGAAGGAATAAAGTCAGATCCTAATGGACTTGTATAAAAGCACAAAGCAAGCTTGTGGCACAGATTGGAATGGAATTAAGTCTATTGAATTCTATTCCCATTCTTAAATACTATCCTATGCTGCCTCTTATATTTAGTGCACTGTTAATGTTCTTGAGTCTTCTACATTTTATCTTCAATTTGATTAACATACACACAAATAAGTTTTCCATAAGGATTAAATAAGAAATCTACTTCCAGTCTCTTACATAATGGGTCCCCAATTTACACCATCATATTCCCCCATCAGAACACAGGGCATGAAATGTTTTCAGGCCTTAATACTGCTAATATTCCTAAAATTATTCCTGAAGTATGCAAAGTCAAAGTACCAAATTCACCTATTAGATACAAGTGTACTGCTTTTACTGAAATATATGTAAGAACTAGTACACATATATCTGTGTCAGGGCAGAGTATGAAGAATTTCTATAGAAGAACAAATCATTGAAGTAAACACAGAAAATCAGTTCCTTAAAACATAAGAGTTCATTTTTAAGAGTGCATGATATAAGAAATAAGACCCAGATATAGATGAAACAAAATAAACTAAACTAAACTAGAGGTAGTCTATGTCTTAGCTCTTGTACTGATAGCAAATCAAATGTGGAGGAGGGTAAGGAGGAGTGGATACATTTTGCATTACATTGACAATATTCAAGAAGCAGAGTTGCCAAGACCCCTTGATTTAAACTGGCAAGTCCAGACCTCTGTTCCTGCATTCTTGCTTTCTGCTCTCCAAGACTCCTTTGCTGCTGAGTAAGAGCACCTGATAAAATACCCTAGAGGAGCTTTACAACTCAGCTGGTACTTACATAGCAGATAAGTCTCACTGATATTGGAATAATCTTTCCACACGGATGAACAGTTCTTGAAAAATTTCTCCAGGGAACAGTATTAGGCACAAACAGGCTTTCTTCTTCATCAGATACAGCACTCAATACATAGGCAAAATACAGTACATGGCTTAACACACAACCGTTAATACATTGTTTTATATTATTTAACATCTGCAAATATAAACTGGTCATTTTTTTATAAAATATATCACAAGACAATTGTACATATGAATGTATATGTGGGTGTATTATGGACAAAAATAATGGCCCCATAGTTAAGGCAGAAGACAGTATAAGAAAGTAGTCTCTTATGGCCTGATTTTGATCTCACACTGATGGAACTCCATTGGTTTCAGTGGTGTTACCCTTGAGTTACATCAGTAGGTAGAAGTATAAACAGAATAATCGCTCCTGAGATTTGTATTTTCCTCAAACCCCTTTCTATTTTTAAATTGTAGGCAGCACAGGTAGTTAACGTTGTCCAACACATTCCAAAAAGACCCTTTTTTAATTTGCTTATAAATTTGACAAACTAGCCATTTGGAATGAGATTTTCCTTGCTGAGTGTCTGCCTCAGGCTGACTTTTTTTTGGAAAGTTTCAGCAAAAATGGTTTAGCTGTTTCTCAGTGAATGGGTAGTTATTCAATATTGCCTTTCATACTCATCACTCAGTGTTGGCCCCAGGCATTATTTACTGCACACCATTCCTCCTGGTCATTTATTAATATAGCACATTTGTATGGTGCTCTCACCATAGTATCAGATTGCTTCACAAACGTTAATGAATGTATCTTCACAACACCCTTGTATAATTAGAAGGTATTATTAATCCTCATTTTACAGATGGGAAGCTGAAGCACAAAGAGCTTAAGGCCAAAATTGTCAAGTTTGGGTGCCCAATTTGAGACACCTGTTCAAAGCACAGCTCCATCTATTTGAGTTGCAGTAATGAGCGCTCAGAACTTCCGCAAATCTGGTCCTAGCATCACAAGGTGGGCACCCAGAAAATGGGGCACACACGGTTAGTGAGCAACTGTGAACATTCTGGTTTAGCTGACTTGCCCAGCATCACACAGGAACTCACACCAGGAATAGAATCGATTTGTCCAAAAAGGCATTCAACTTCCTTGACTATGAGACCCTCCTTTCTCTTTCTGTTATCCTCTGCCTCATTCCTACACACCTGTGATTCTATGAACAGGGCTTACCATTCTGCTGCTGCTGCTACTGCAACTGAAGTATCCCTGCTTTGCAACATGGAGCCTTCCCCCCATTCCATCCACTGCCCATCCTCCCTGCTCTGGACAACCACCTGCTACCCTGCTTGCTTACCTGCATATCACCACCCACCCTGGGACTACTGGTACAGCAGATACTAACTTCACAAGCACATGTTGGTGCAGATGCTCCCTCGGACACTTCCTGCCCCTTTCCCTCAGCTCACACAGGGCTGAGGATCCTTGGTTGAGGGGGCTTAGACCTGCCTGTCCCAGTACCCACAAATAGTACACAACTTCCTACTTCTGCTAAAAATAAGGCAGCAATTTTATAGACAGCTTCATTCACTCCGCAACCCTGATTCATGCCCAATACACCAGCCATCCTGTGCACTGAGTGAGGCAGGGAACCTATGGAAAAAATAGTATATAATCAATATTTAAAGACCGTACCATAATGCATACACACAAGAGGTACAAATTAAGGTTGCCAGATTTAAGGTTACCCGTGCATTTCTTAACATTTGAGTGCTTGACTTTGCAACTTCATTTTTTTTAATTAAGGTTTTTGTTTGTTTGCTTGTTTTAATGTAATTTCTTAAGTTTGGATGGAACCATACTAACCCCCAACTCGGCTCATCGGCTGGGTTCAGACAATGAAAGCCACAGCATAGACACTACTTGAGCTAATATAACTAACAGCAATAGTAGGCTGAATGTGTGGCTCAGCCAGTAGGTTTGGCAGCTATTTACTAACAGCAGAGCAATGTCGATCTTCACGACTCCTCAGTTCAATACCAGGTTCTGGAGGGAGTGTTCTCTCATGGTCATAGATTCTTCTGCCTTCTTTACCACCCACAAACCTGTCTTCCTTCCCTTCTTCTCCTAGCTTCCCCCAGGTCTACAACTAGGTACTCCTCCTCTGTTCCTATCCAACTATTCTCTGTTCCTATCTCGTTCCTGATCTGCTTTTCCCCACCCTCTAGGTCCTGCAACTCCAGGCTCCCCCACTCACTCCTCTGAATTCTAAGGGCTGGTCTACACTACAGGGTTAGGTCAAATTTAGCTGCGTTAGGTCGATTTTATAAGCAATGTGGCTACACAACCAACCCCATTCCGTCAACCTAAAGGGCTCTTAAAATTGACTGTTGTACTCCTCCCTGATGAGGGGAGTAGCGCTAAAATCGACCTTCTTGGGTCGAATTTGGGGTAGTGCAAATGCAGCATTGTTCAATTCAACAGTATTGGCCTCCGGGAGCTATCCCAGAGTGCTCCAATGTGACCGTTCTGGACACCACTTTCAACTCCGATGCACTAACCAGGTACACAGGAAAAGCCCTAGGAACTTTTCAATTTCATTTCCTGTTTGGTCAGCATGGTGAGCTCAGCAGAACCGGTGACCATGCAGAATCGCAAATAAGCTCCAGCATGGAGCGAACAGAAGACACTGGATCTGATTTCTGTATGGGGAGAAGAATCTGTGCAGGTAGAACTCTGATCCAGCAGAAGAAATGCTAATATATATGCCAAAATTGCATGGTTGAGAGAGGCTACACCAGGGACACACAGCAGTGCCACATGAAAGTTAAGGAGCTCGGGCAAGCCTACTACGAGACAAAGGAGGCAAACGGTCACTCCAGGTCAGAGCCCCATACATGCCACTTTTATGATCAGCTGCATGCCATTTTAGGGGGGGAACCTACCAGTGCCCCACCACTGTCCGTAGACACCTGCAAGGGGGGAGTCTCACACAACACAGAGGAGGATTTTGTGCAGGAGGAGGAGGAGAATTCGCAGCAGGCAAGCGGAGAATCCATTCTCCCTGGCAGCCAGGACCTTTTCATCACCCTGGAGCCAATAGCCTCCCAAGGCAGGTTCACGGACCCCGAAGCCAGAGAAGGCACCTCTGGTGAATGCACATTTGTAACTACACTACAGAGGTTAAAAGCAATTGTGTTTAATGTTTGATTTGCCCTGAAGAATTGGGAAGCATTCACAGCCAGTAGAGCTACTGAAAAAGTTTGTTAATGTGTCTGGGGATGGAGCAGAAATCCTCCAGGGACATATCCATGAAGCTCTCCTGGAGGTACTCTGAGGCCTGGTCTACACTAGGAGTTTATCTCAAATTTAGCAGCGTAAAACTGAATTAACCCTGCACCCGTCCACACAACAAAGCCCTTTACTTTGATATAAAGGGCTCTTAATATCGATATCTGTACTCCTCCCCGATGAGGGGAGTAGCGCTGAAATCGGTATTGCCATTTCGGATTAGGGTTAGTGTGGCGACAATTCGACGGTATTGGCCTCCGGGAGCTATCCCACAGTGCACCATTATGACCTCTCTGGACAGCAATCTGAACTCGAATGCACTGGCCAAGTAGACAGGAAAAGCCCCACGAACTTTTGAATTACATTTCCTGTTTGCCCAGCATGCAGACCACAGGTGACCATGCAGAGCTCATCAGCACAGGTAACCATGCAGTCTGAGAATCGAAAAAGAGCGCCAGCATGGACCGTACGGGAGGTACTGGATCTGATTGCTATATGGGGAGAGGATTCAGTGCTAGCAGAACTACGTTCCAAAAGACGAAATGCCAAAGCATTTGAAAAAATCTCCAAGGGCATGATGGAGAGACGCCACAATAGGGACTCAGAGCAGTGCCATGTGAAAGTTAAGGAGCTCAGACAAGCCTATCAAAAAACAAAGGAGGCAAACGGTCGCTCCGGGTCAGAGCCGCAGACATGCCGTTTCTAAGCTGAACTGCATGCAATTCTAGGGGGGGCCGCCACCACTACTCCACCTCTGGCCGTGGATTCCGAGGCGGGGGTAATCTCAGCCATGCCTGAGGATTCTGCGGATGGGGAATAGGAGGAGGAGGAGGATGACGACGAGCTTGCGGAGAGCACATAGCTCTCCGTTCTCCCCAACAGCCAGGATCTTTTTGTCAGCCTGACTGAAGTACCCTCCCAAGCCAGTATCCAAGACCATGACCCCATGGAAGGGACCTCAGGTGAGTTTACCTTTTAAAATATAAAACATGGTATAAAAGCAAGCGTTTTTTAATGATTACTTTGCCCTGAAGACTTGGGATACATTCGCGGCCAGTACAGCTACTGGAAAAGTCTGTTAACGTGTCAGAGGATGGAGCGGAAATCCTCCAGGACATCTCCATGAAGCTCTCCTGGAGGTACTCCAAAAGCCTTGCCACAAGGTTTCTGGGCAGTGCAGCCTTATTTCGTCCTCCATGGTAGGACACATGACCACGCCATGCTTGTAGCAAGTAATCTGGTATCATTGCATGACAAATCCTGACAGCGTATGGTCCCGGTGTTTGCTGGCATTCAAGCAACATCCATTCTTTATCTCGCTTTGTAATCCTCAGGAGAGTGATATCGCTCATGGTAACCTGGTTGAAATACGGGAATTTAATTAAGGGGAAAGAGGAGGCAGTTTCTACTGGGCTGTTTGCCTGTGGCTGAAAAGAAATCCTTCCCTGCAGTTAGCCAAGCACGGGGGGTGGGGGGTGGGAATTGGCCCAGAGCTTTTCGCGTTTGGCTAGCAGGGATCTTCCCTGATACCAGCCATGCGGTGGGGGGAGGGATAAAGTGATCATCCAGAGAATTGGATGGGGCGGGGGTTAGTTTGGTTTCTGCTGCTGCACGTTAACAGGAAAACCACAGCACTCAACGGGCTTGTAGGAAAGCTGCAGAAGCCGAAAGACAATGGCTTACCATGGCCGCATGCAAGCCGAATTCTGTTGCCCGGACCTGCATCTGTGCTCTCTAACACCAAAGCTGCAGGCACTCAATATTAAGATGCAAAATACGACCTTGTACCGAAATCACATGTGTTATGTAATGTGAAAAATGTTCACTGTGAAAGAGTATAAGCATTGCTCTGTAAAATGTATCTTTTTAAATACTTCTCTCCCTTTTTTACCTCCCTCCTGCAGCTGCAAATTTTTCAAGCCTCCCTCCTCCGTCCCGAAGGCTATCTCAGATAAGGTGTTGGAAAAAGAGAACGCGAGACGAGATGTTCGTGGAAATCATGGAATCCACCCACAATGAAAGAGCTCATCTGAATGAGTGAAAGGACACGGTAGAAAAGTACAGGAAAGATGCCAGTGAACGTGAGGCCATGAGGGACGCTCGAGATGAGAGGTGTCAGGCTGCAATGTTGGGGCTGCTGCGCGATCAAATGGACATGCTCCGGCATCTGTTGGAGCTTCAGGAACAGCAGCAGGAGCAGAGTGTGCCGCTGCAGCCGCTGTATAACCTCCCTCCCCCGTCACCATGTTCCATAGCCTCCTCACCCAGACGTGTAAGAATGCAGGGTGTGGGGGGGAAGAGGCTCCGTGCACCCTCCCACTCCACCCCAGTGGACAGCCCAACCAAAAGGCTGTCATTACTTTGAACTTTTTTAGTGGTCTTTCCCTTCCCTCCGATCCTCCTCCCAAACCGCTCTCAGGCTACCTTCTCAGTTCTCTCCCTCTTTTTATAATCAAGTAATAAAGAATGCATGATTTTTAAATGATAGTGACTTTATTTCCTTTTAAAGCAAACTGGTATCGAAATGGGAGGGTGGGTTGCCTACAGAGAACGAGTCAATAAAGGGGGCAGGTTTTCATCAAGGAGAAACAAACAGAACGTTCACACGGTAGCCTGGCCAGTCATGAAACTGGTTTTCAAAGTTTCTCTGATACGCAGCGCTTCCTGGTGTGCTCTTCTAATCGCCCTGGGATCTGGCTGCGCGTAATCAGTGGCCAGGTGATTTGCCTCAGCCTCCCACCCCACCATAAAGGTATCCCCTTACTCTCACAGAGATTGTGGAGCACACAGCAAGCAGCAATAACAATGGGAATATTGGTGTGGCTGAGGTCTGAGCGAGTCAGTAAAGTGCGCCAGCGACCTTTTAAACGTCCAAATGCACATTCTACCACCATTCTGCACTTGCTCATCCTGTAGTTGAACAGATCATGACTCCTGTCCAGGCTGCCTGTGTATGGCTTCATGAGCCATGGCATTAAGGGGTAGGCTGGGTCCCCAAGAATAACTATAGGCATTTCAACATCCCCAATGGTTATTTTCTGGTCCGGGAAGTAAGTCCCTTGCTGCAGCCGTTTAAACAGATTAGTGTTCCTGAAGACGTGAGCGTCATGAACCCTTCCCGGCCAGCCCACGTTGATGTAGGTGAAACGTCCCTTGTGATCAACAAGTGCTTGCAGCACCATTGAAAAGTACCCCTTGCGGTTTATGTAGTGGGTACCCTGTTGCTCCAGTGCCAAGATAGGGATATGGGTTCCATCTATTGCCCCACCACAGTTAGGGAACCCCATTGCAGCAAAGCCATCCACTATGCCCTGCACATTTCCCAGAGTCACTACCCTTGTTAGCAGAAGGTCAGTGATTGCATTGGCTACTTGGATCACAGCAGTCCCCACAGTAGATTTGCCCACTCCAAATTGATTCCTGACTGACCAGTAGCTGTCTGGCGTTGCAAGCTTTCACAGGGCTATCACCACTCGCATCTCAACTGTGAGGCCTGCTCTCATCTTGGCATTCTGGCGCTTCAGGGCAAGGGAAAGCAAGTCACAAAGTTCCATGAAAGTGCCCTTATGCATGCGAAAGTTTCGCAGCCACTGGGAATCGTCCCACACCTGCAACACTATGCGGTCCTACCAGTCTGTGCTTGTTTCCCAGGCCCAGAATCGGTGTTCCATGGCATGAACCTGCCCCATTAACAGCATGATCTCCAAAGCGCTGGGACCCACGGTTTGAGAGAATTCCACGTCCATGTCCTCATCACTTTCATCCCGTAGCCTACTCCTAGTCACCTGGTTTTGCAGGTTCTGGTTCAGCATAAACTGCACGATAATGCGCGAGGTGTTTACAATGTTCATGACTGTTATCTTGAGCTGAGCGGGCTCCATGCTTGCTGTGGTATGGCGTCTGCAGTGTTCACCCAGGAAAAAAGGTGTGAAATGGTTGTCTGCTGTTGCTTTCATGGAGGGAGGGGTGAGGCTGTACCCAGAACAATCTGCGACAATGTTTTTTCCCCCATCAGGCATTGGGAATCTCAACTCAGAATTCCAATGGGCAGAGGAGACTGCGGGAACTATGGGATAGCTATGGGATAACTACCCACAGTGCAACGCTCCGGAAATCGACACTAGCCCCGGTATATGAACGCACACCACCGAATTAATGTGCTTAGTGTGGCCGCATACATTCGACTTTATACAATCTGTTGCCAAAAACTGGTTTCTGTAAAATCGGAATAATCCCGTAGTGAGGACACACCCTGAAAGTCTTTGCAGAAGGTTTCTGGGGAGGGCTGCCTTATTTTGTCCTCCACAGTAAGACACTTTACCATGCCACACCAGTAGCAAGTGGTCTGAAATCATTGCAGCACAAAGCATGGCAGTGAATGGTCCTGGGTTTTGGTCACATTCATGCAACAGTCATTCTTTATCTTTCTGTGTCAGCCTCAGGAGAGTGATATCATTCATGGTCACCTGGTTGAAATAGGGGAAATTTTGTAAGGGAACAGTAAAAGGACCCCATTCATGATGAGCTGTTTGCACTTGGCTAAAAGGGATCATCCCAGAGAACAGCCCTGCAGTGAGGGGAGGGGTGTGCTGCACATCCACCCTAAAACCACAGCCCCTCCTTTTAAATGGCAAACCCAACCGGCATTGCTTGCCATGGGAAAGGAGGGCGCTGCAGTTTGAAACCATCCCCACATGTTATGAAGGCGGAAAAAGCCAACCCTGCATACCCTTTGTTTTACCATGTCTGCCTGGAAACCGAATTCTGTTGTCTAGCCATGTGTCATGTGTCACAATACCAGCAGGCACTCCGTATAAAAGGCAAAATGTGACCTTGTACCAAAACCACATGTGCTGTATGTTGTGAATTGCTTGATTCACTGTGAAAGTTATCAGAAATATATCTTCTTAAATTTTACTCTACCTTTTTATCCCCCCTGCAGGTGCAAATGTTTCTATGCTCCCCGTATCAACTCCATCCCTGAGGTTATTGCAGATTAGAAGGCGAAAAAAACGCACTCGCAATGACATGTTTTCCGAGCTCATGCAGTCCTCCTGCACTGATAGGGCACAGCTGAATGCATGGAGGCATTCGGTGGCAGAGGCCAGGAAAGCATACAGTGAGTGTGATCAGAACACACAGGAGGAGATGCTGAGGCTAATGGGGGAGCAAACGGACATGATCAGGCATCTGGTGGAGCTGCAGGAAAGGCAACAAGCGCACAGACCACTGTTGCATCCATTGTATAACTGCCTGCTCTCCTCTCCAAGTTCCATATCCTCCTCACCCAGATGCTCAAGA
The DNA here is from genome assembly GCF_013100865.1 of Trachemys scripta elegans. Classification (NCBI taxonomy): domain Eukaryota; kingdom Metazoa; phylum Chordata; order Testudines; family Emydidae; genus Trachemys; species Trachemys scripta. Next base: position 116,893,753 of record NC_048299.1, on the reverse strand, counting down.
ATGCGGGGACAGTGGGAGGCTCCAGGCACCCAGACACTCAACTCCAGGGGATGGCCCAAGCAACAGAAGGCTGTCATTCAAACAGCTTTGATTTGTAGTGTGGCTACAATAAGCAATGTGGCCTTGTCCTTCCCTCCTCCCCCACCCCACCCGGGCTACCTTGTCAGTGACCTCACTTTTTTTTTTTTTAATAAATAAAGAATGAATAGATTCAAAACAATAGGGACTTTATTTCTTTTGCCAGCTGTGGTCAAAGGGGGGAGGAGGATTGGCTTACAGGGAAGTACATTCAACAAAGGGGGTGGTTTTGCATGAAGGAGAAACACTGTTTTTCAAAGCCTCTCTGATGTACAGCGGGCCTAGCTGTGATCTTCTAATCGCCCTGGTTTCTGGCTGTTCAAAACTGGCTGCCAGATGATTTGCCTCAATTTTCCACCCCGCCATAAATGTCTCCCCCTTACTCTCACAGATATTAGGAACACACAGCAAGCAGAAATAACAATGGGAATATTGGTTACGCTGAGGTCTAATCTAGTCAGCAAACAGGGCCAATGGGCTTTTAAACATCCAAATGCACATTCTACCACCATTCTGCACTTGTTCAGCATACAGTTGAACTGCTCCTTACTACTGTCCAGGCTGTCTGTGTGCGACTTTATGAGCCATGGGAGCAAGGGGTAGGCTGGGTCTCCATGCTTGCCGTGCTATGGCGTCTGCACGGGTAACCCAGGAAAAAAGGCACGAAATGATTGTTTGCCGTTGCTTTCAAGAAGGGAGGGAAGAAGGGCGGGGAGACTGACGACATGTATCCAAAACCACCTGCAACAATGTTTTTGCCCCATCGGTCATTGGGAGCTAAACCCAGAATTCCAATGGGCAGTGGGGATTGTGAGATAGCTACCCACAGTGCACCACTCCGTGAGTCAATGCTAGCCATGGTATTGAGGACGCACTCCTCTGACCTACTGTGCTTAGTGGGGACACGATTGACTGTATAAAATCAGTTTCTAAAGATCGACTTCTATAAAATCAACCTAATTTCATAGTCTAGACATACCCTAAGTCAGGCTGTCTCCTCCTTTCTCCTCAACACCCCTGAGATCCAGCACAGGAAGCATTCAGAGCACAGAAGAGACAGCATCCCTGCCCCTCAGTTCTAGTGTCTGGCACCACAGCAGCATGAAGTAGCAATTGCAGGAAAAGTCCCACTCAGCTCCTGCAGCCCTCAGCTGCAGCATGCTCAGCCAATTAGTGGGATGGTGCATGCACAGTCTGGGTGAAGACAGGAGCTGGGAGGAGAAGCATTCTCAATACAAATGAAATCTGAGAATTTAGCTGTCAAATTCTAATACGTCTCTGCTGAGCATTTGTGAACTGAGATTTTTCAGACTCATAAATTGGCCAAATTCATGAGGGTAGCAAAAGACACAGCCCTGACACCACAGCAACTCCCCTACCAAATTTTGAGTCCCTGCTTGAAAGTACAAAGACACTAGAACTTTTAAAAATATATGTATTCTTACAACCAATTCATAAATATAGGCAAAACAATGCATTTTTCATTAATCCAGTTCTCAGAAATAGCTGAACCATTTTTATTTCCCAGAAAAAATCTGCCAGAGGCAGAGCTGGCATAGGAAAAAGTCAACCCAAATGGTTAAAGTTTGGCAAAGTTATAAGCAACTGAAAACCTTATAACAGGCCTTATATTAGCCTTGGAAGGATTAGATTTCTAATCATAAATGTCAGTAAATATCAACTTCACCATACACACAAAAACAACAAAAAATATTTCCATCAATAATAATCAAAATTTAAAGGTAGGCAAAGTAAGAAAAATGCTGCTAGAGAACTTCTTAGAGTTTGATTTAAGAATGTTTACTTTGAATATTTGACTTGTAACATTGACAAATTGTGTTTTAACTATTATATAGCTTTTACTCTTTGAATCTCAACATCTACTGCCATTAAATAATTACTGTCTGACCTGATATTGTCTGACAACCCACCCACCCCCACACCCCAGACTTTCCCACAACTGTGAACATTTAAATCAATAAAAATTGTGGAAAAAAAGTTTAAACCCCATAATTTTGTGCAATTGGGAAAATGTAAATAGATAAAAAAATGTAAAGTGCTTAAAAATAAACATGGATATTATCTATAGTATTTATTTAAAAAAATTAAATTCTGCCAAGGCTACTAATAATGGAAAATGTTGGGCAACCTAGCTGCGCCACCTCTAATTCCTTTTAACCTGAATATTATAACATCATAATTCTTCTCTCAGACAATGAGAATTTGTGTGAGAAAGTTTGAAAGGAATCAAGGAAGATATTTATGTGTTAGAGGAAATTCAAAATTTAACGTATTTCTGAGGTTTTTTTAAAGTGTCAGAAAATGGCTTATCCTTGAAACATGTTAGATGTTTAGGTCTTCTTAATAACCCAATGTATAGACTACTGTGAAAGGAAACTGATATGAAAATTAAAAAGTTATTCAATGTTTTCGTATGAACTGGTTTGTTGCTAGTGAATCTAGCAATTAAATATTTCAGTGACAGTGAATCTGCAAATATATACTGCCAGCCTGTCTGTGGACTATTTAAATGCTAGGGAATTTGAGATGAGCTGATTAAGTTCCTGCCAATCTGCAACTAAGGGTATGTCTACACTACACACCGGATTGGCAGGCAACAATCGATCCAGTGGCGGTCAATTTATCATGTCTAGTCTAGACAGGATAAATTGATCCCCAAGCATTCTCCCATCCATTCCTATACTCCACCGCCATGAGAGGCACAGGCAGAGTCAACGGGGGAGCGGCAGCAGTCGACTCACCGCGGTGAAGACACCACGGTAAGTCGATCTAAGTACATCGACTTCAGCTATGTTATTCACGTAGCTGAAGTTGAGTAACTTAGACTGATCCCCCCACCCCACCCCTGAGTGTAGACCAGGCCTAACTGTTTAACTACTTGCCAGTAGCAAATAACTGTTCAAATGAAAGTGAGACAGAGATGAACAGTTAAGTGATGTGCATATGCGTGGGTGACAGAATTTTCAAAGTGGGCTCAATTCTCTACTTGCACCCACAGGAGTAAAACAGAAGTAGCTCCACTGAAGTCAATGGAGTTAATCTGGTGTAAGGACAGGAGAATCAGGTCCTGTATATCACATCAGACTCTTTACCTGGACAGCTATTGAATCCAAACCCTCCCAGTCCCAACTGATAACTCACTACAGAACCCACACTAGATCCAATCCTCACTCCCACTCCATGTGACAATCCCTCCCCCCACTGCTTGCAGCAGAAACATTTCCATATATCATCCTTCATAAGCATATGCACTAACCTTCTCTCCTCTATTTACTCCTTGGCAGTATAATACTTTCAGCGCCAGACTACGGGTACCATCTCCTTCTTTCCATTCAGTTCCAAGTCAAGGGGTAACCCTTTCAGCGCCAAAATGTACACAAAAACCTCTTCCACCTATTCATTTTCCTGCAAGTATAAACCTTCTAGTTCCAGTGTGCAGATTCCACCACTTCCTCCTGTTCACTCCTTTTCAGGTGTAACCCTTCAGTGTTATAGCACATACACCACCTCCCACGGTTACTCTTCTTCAGAGGTTATAAACTTTAGGTCTTGTCTACATACAAAAGTTCCACTGGTGAAATTGTCTTTATATTGGTGGAACCACACACCAATTTTCTCCCATCAGTGAATATTACCCCAGTTCCTATCTGAATTAAGTCAGTCTCACTAGGAGTTACATCAGTGCAGTGCCAGTGTGGGCATACACACATCCCAGTCCTGTGGTAACTAAACCAATGTAAATTGTCCCCCCATTACTGTCCCATATTGCTCTGGTCACTTCAGAACTGACCTCCTCTGTCACTTTTTTACACTCTACTGATTTAGGCCATCTCAGCCAGAAGTCACTCACCTGGTCAAATAGTTCTGGAAAACACACAGGTACCATTTGCGAGTTACTATTGTAGGATGCACGTGCCATTTTTCCAACAAAATCCAACTGTGCCTTATACATCTGCCTCAAGTTGTCAGGAGGTCATTGCCTTCCTTTACTCTGTGGTGTGAAGGGCACATACAGACCCAGGTGGGAAAAGTGTGCAGGACTCAAAAATCCACAAGGATCTGTCTGGCATATCGTGGAACTGAGCTAATTCTTATCTGACAAAGCACCGAAAGAAGGGCAAGGAGCTACAGCAGAACAAGACATTTACTGAGGACCACAGCAGCACCACCACCAGGAACTCTTTTAATGAGGAAATTGACATGATCCTCCTCAAGGAGCCCACTCCTCAGCCCAGGCTGGTTGCAGAGAGTGCACCGCTGTTCCTACCAGGGAGATCCACCAGGAAGCTGCTGACAGCCACAATCAGGAAGCGGAGTAGAGGAGGAGAAGCATAATGCTAACAATGTCAGAATGCAAGTACCACTTCCCTGCCCTTTCCACTGCCTCTCCTGTAAACATAAGCTTTTCATTGTCTGGTTGCATGCAACACCTCCTCAAGCCTCCCTCTCCCACCCACACTGCCCACCATTTTCTTCCCTGCTGGTGTACTGCTCTCAGGCATCATCCCCCCTACTTCCCTTTCACTAGCCTGCAGGTGTCAGAGTGTATGTACAACTACTCCTACATTCCATTACTTTGGACACAAAAATTAAATCTATATTGATAGCATGATAGTTCAATGTTAAATCTTATAAAAGCCGCCCCCTCCCCCCCTTCTCTCTGTATGAATGTACATCTGGTTATATTACACAGGCAGAATGCTAGATTATAAACTATTCCATAAACTGGCAAATTGCAAAAATAACTGGTGACATCTGTAATGTGGGGAAAAATCATGTTTAAATAAAGCATATGCTCATACCTAAGATATTAATGTGCATCTTGGTTTAGTTACAGCTTTAAGAATGTTAATTATTACTGACACTATTCAATATCATATGAGATGCCAAAGGAGCCTGAGTAAAGAGAAGAAAATGAACAGCAGGCCTACAGCAAGAAACAAACAAAAATAAGGGAATGAAGGTTGAAATTAATCCAAAAGATCAGAAGGGAAAAACTGTTGAAAAAAGGAAATAAAACTAACAAATTAGAAAAAGTTAGAAAGTGTTACTCTTACGAGTAAGATACCAAACAACATAAAAACCTTTTGCTTAAAGGTAACACTGTTAGTGATCTCTGTTTTGAAAATTAATTATTTTTCTTTCTGTCTAAAGCACTTCGGAATATTGTGAAAGCAACCATTTACCGTAGAAACCACAACAGTAACCTTTAACTCAGACGCAAACCTGATATGCAAGTTGCCCTTTGTTCTCCTCACTAATGTTTATACATTAACGTCACTCTCAAAAATGAGGATTTTAGTTAATTAATTAATTAATTAATTTAAGAAAGAATAAAAATATTAACTTTCATCAGTGTCCCCAATTTAGTGAATAACCATATGCAATTATAGGACTGTATGGGCTACAGCTTCACTTTCCAAATTAGTCAGGAAACATATTCTGTAAAAGGTAAAGCCTGTGACATGGAGCTTGGAACCACTTGTGACTTTCTGACAAAACAATTTCTCCACACATAGTTTTTAAATGTAAAATTGAACTGACTAGATTAGAAGTCTGTGTATATCAGAGAATATGCAGGGCGTATAAAAATGATGTCTTGAATAAACTGGGTGAGAAGTATATTCCTTTTGATTGTTGTCTCTTGCTTTTAATGTTCTCAGAAAACGTCTGTATCTTTCAGAGTCTCTCAAGGATTTTTAGATAAAAAGAGAGGTTTTATCTTTGCATGTCTATAAGCAGTGAAAAACTCCGGAGACTGAAACCTACAGGCAATTCAAATAAACTAAATCCGATCAAGGTAATATCAATGCCAGAATTAGAAGAAAACCCAGAGAGAATATCAATAACAACATTAAAACAGCAGGTTTCAACTGGAATCAATAGGCAGTATAAACAGAAAAAATTAAGTCACAAAGTGATAGTAGATAAAAGCTCCCCACTCATTAAAATTCTGTTTGTCTTTGTGTCTTTTTATCAATGTACCTATATATCTATGCAAGTGTATCAAAGTTTATAATGTAAAAGAATGATGAAATAATCTAATTAATTTCCGGTGTCATTTCACATATTTCTTTCAAGTTAAAACTGCAATATTAATAATGGTTTGCAGTTTAATAAAATATCTCTATGTCCTATTAACTTCTATATCTGCTTGTTATAAAGCCCCTTTTTATCAAATAGCTCAACTTCAAAAGATTTCTACTTTGATCTGAAATGAAAAAAATGAGGTTCATTCCATTTGTACTGAATAACCTCACTATATTTTACAGAAAGACAGTTGTCTGTTATTGCCTTTCTGTCACAATATACATTTCAACTTGGATAAGTAAGAGGGAAATAATACTAGAAAGGAGATCAAGCTTTAGGAAGGTATGATTTAGAATGGGACAGGAGCTGTGCACTAATAGTACATACCAGGGCAAGAGAGATCCTCCCCTACTGGCAAAAACAATAGGAGTTTCAGGAATTAAGTGAACAGCTGCTGTCAGTCTATGGCTTTTGTGCCCCATGGTGAACTGTTCTGGTTAATTTCCACCTCCACAACTAAGATCTTAACAGGACATGAATCCATTCTGACTTTCTTTTCCACTTTTTCTTTCCCAGTCAAAAATCTTCAGCTAGGTATTATAAAGAGGAATATGAAGTCTTGTTCTAAAGTTAGGTTGCTTGCCAGTTCATAATCATAATCAACATTTTTAAAGCACTTTAGAGGAGGTTACCCTAGAGATCAAGAGGCTAAACCAGCTTTTTTTGCACACTCGAAACTCCTAATGAAGTCATTCCAAAATTCCAGTGTACAAGGAATACAGGACTGGGCTCAAAATTAAACCACACCTGAATTTCACCCAGTTCCTATCTGACAAAAGAAACAGGCATAATACATTCAGTCCTGAACCTATAAAGCACAATGAGCCACCATCACAATACTTAACCAGGAGTCAGTAAAGCCTTTAAACAGTGCTGATAAGTGAATTGGAAGGCAAATTGGGACTGATGCTGAAACTACAGTGTAGATATTTTATGGTATGGCAAGCAATATAAAAAATGTAAATTAATAAGATTTCAATCAAGTGTACTATGTGTTATCAGTTAAATATCTGATATGCCCTCTATCCTGAGGGCTATGATATATCCCGTATTGACAAGGAGATAGGCTAGATTATCCAGTAATTCTTTTACACCTCTACCCAATATAACACGACCAGATATAACATGAATTTGACTATAAGGCGGTAAAGCAGTGCTCTGGGGGGGGGCGGGGCTGCGCACTCCGGCAGATCAAAGTAAGTTCGATATAAAGCAGTTTCACCTATAACGCGGTAAGATTTTTTGGCTCCCGAGGACAGCGTTATATCGGGGTAGAGGTGTATATATCTAACTTCTGTGATTATAAACATTATGAAAGAGAGTTAGTTTTTAAATGGACACATGCTACAAAATACTAATCAGGAAAAGGATTTGGGAGTAGCAGCAGATAAAAGCTTAAGAACATCAGCTTGATGGCAGCAGTTAGTAATGTAAACGCAAAACTAGGATATATCAATAGAGCAACAGAGCACACATTAGAAGAAAGCATTATGGCAATGTACAGTATACATATGGCACATGAGCCCACATTTGATGCTCAGATCTGGATGTCACAATACAGGAAGCATACTGAAGAACCAAGAAATTAATACAGGATGATCTGCATCAATAAGAGGAATTATAACTAAGAAAAGAGTCTAGAACAATTATATTTGTGTTCATCAGCATACAGAGATATAGAACCTGATCCTGTATATTTTAAACAGCAAAAGTCAACAGGAGTTTGGTCTGAATAAAGTGTATGGGATTGGAACCTAAGCAGTGATATGATCGTGAGAGATGTTATAGTGGGAACAGAAGTGACCACTATAGTTAATATCCTATAAAGATTTCTTGCAAACCCCTTACAAGCTCTTATCTAATGTCCAACACTGTGTCATAGCCCCATTCTACTATGAGTCAAGTCGTTCAGCCTAGTTCATCCACCCTCCAAATACACACTGTTAGAAATACCACATAAATTGATAACCCCCTTTTTATGACTCAGATAATGCATCACTAGATAGGCTAGTGATGAACTGGGGATATGGTTGATTGTGAAACTATAACTACTAGTTTCCAGCCTTTCAGATTTTGTTTTCTGTAACTAATAATGTGGTTATAAGTTAACATATTTCTTTATTAAAGAACTGTTAGTGACATTTTTGTCAAGAATTCCAGCATTCGTCTAAAACAAAAAGAGAAAAAAATTAACTATATGAGTGTTATGCTATTGTCATTTGTCTACTTGTTTTATAGTATATGACAGTGGTTCTCAACTGGGGGTCTGTGAGCCCTTTCAGGGGGGCCGTGGAACCTGAATACCTGATACCCTGAGCCCCAGAGCTGAAGCCAGGAGCGGCACGGGGCTGAAGCCAGTGCCCCACATCCCCAAGCCCCTCAAGCCAGGAGTAGCACGGGGCTGATGCCAACAAACCTCCCCCTGTCCCCCCCAAAGACAGAAGCAGTGGGGCTGAAGCTGGGAGCCCCAGCCCCCCCCCCCCGAAACTGGGACCTGCACTGGGAGCCCCCCTTCGCCCATATGCAACCCCCAGCCACGCCCTGCCTGCACCCTGAGCTACTCCCCTGCCTGCACCCTGAGCTACTCCCATCACCTCACACAGCCCCTAGCTATCCCCTCCTGCACCCTGAGCTGTTTTCAAACTTTTTGAACTGAGTCCTCCCTTTGAGTTATATTTTTTGGTTGAATCCCCCAACAGTCCAGACAGTCTGGGTGTCCTGCTGAGTGAGTCAGGGGGTGGAGGTGCGCTACCTCTCTGGATCCTGCTGTGCGGAGCTGGCTCGAACCCTGCCATCCCTTGCCCCCCCAAAATAGAAGTAAAACCATGCCTATGCCCAAGGATCCCCCTGCCCCACCCCTGGAGTTTTTATAACATGGCAGCAAGAAAAAGGTTGAGAACCCCTGGTATATGAGACTACGTTTTAGCTTTCTAAGTCAAAAGTTCTCATTAATATGATTCCACTGTGAAAATGAAAACACTGCAGAAATTTGCCCAAGCCTACAGAACTTCTAAAACTCCTGTTAACCCCACAGACATGCTATTAGACTTTGTGAAGCATAGATTTTGTAAATCTCCCCACTAAGAATAAGGCCTGGTCTACACTATGAGTTTAATTCGAATTCAGCAGTGTTAAATCGAATTAACCCTGCACCCGTCCACACAACGAAGCCATTTCTTTCAAAATGAAGGGCTCTTAAAATCGATTTCTGTACTCCTCCCCGATGAGCGGAATAGCGCCGAAATCGATATTGTCATTTCCAATTAGGGTTAGTGTGGCCGCAATTTGATGGTATTGGCATCCGGGAGCTAACCCACAGTGCACCATTGTGACCACTCTGGACAGCAATCTGAACTCGGATGCACTGGCCAGGTAGACAGAAAAAGCCCCGCAAACATTTGAATTTCATTTCCTGTTTGCCAAGCACAGGAGAGCACAGGTGACCACAGAGAGCTCATCAGCACAGGTAACCATACAGGCCGATAATCGAAAAAGAGCACCAGCATGGACCGTATGGGAGGTACTGGATCTGATTGCTATATGGGGAGAGGATTCAGTGCTAGCAGAACTTCGTTTGAAAAGACGAAATGCCAAAACTTTTGAAAAAAATCTCCAAGGGCATGATGGAGAGAAGCTACAATAGGGACTCAGAGCAGTGCCACGTGAAAGTTAAGGAGCTCAGACAAGCCTATCAGAAAACAAAGGAGGCAAACTGTCGCTCCGGGTCAGAGCCACAGACATACCGCTTCTATGCTGAGCTGCATGCAATTCTAGGGGGGGTCGCCACCACTACCCTACCTTTGACCGTGGATTCCAAGGCAGGGTAATCTCATCAGCCACACCTGAGAATTCTGCGGACGGGGAAGAGGAGGACGAGGAGGAGGAGGACAAGCTTGCGGAGAGCACACAGCACTCCGTTCTCCCCAACAGCCAGGATCTTTTTCTCACCCTGACTGAAGTAGCATCCCAAGACAGTACCCAAGACCATGACGCCATGGAAGGGACCTCAGGTGAGTTTACCTTTTAAAATATAAAACATGGTTTAAAAGCAAGTGTTTTTTAATGATTAATTTGCCCTGAGGACTTGGGATGCATTCGCGGCCAGTACAGCTACTGGAAAAGTCTGTTAACGTGTCTGGGAATGGGAGCGGAAATCTTCCAGGGACATCTACATGAAGCTCTCCTGGAGGTACTCCAAAAGCCTTGGACAAGGTTTCTGGGCAGTGCAGCCTTATTCTGTCCTCCATGGTAGGACACTTGACCACGCCATGCTAGTAGCAAGTAATCTGGTATCATTGCATGACAAAGCCAGGCAGCGTACGGTCCCGGTGTTTGCTGGCATTCAAGCAACATCCGTTCTTTATCTCGCTGTGTTATCCTCAGGAGAGTGATATCACTCATGGTAACCTGGTTAAAATACGGGAATTTAATTAAGGGGACATAGGTGGCTGAAAAGAAATCCTTCCCTGTAGTAAGCCAAGTGTGTGTGTGGGGGGGGGGATTGGTGCTGAGCTTTTCACATGTGGCTAGCAGGGATCTTCCCTGATACCAGCCACATGGTGGGGGGAGGGATAAAGCGATCATCCCAGAGAATTGGATGTGGGGCGGGGGGGTTAGTTTGTTTTCTGCTGCTGAAGGTTAACAAGAAAACCGCAGCACTCAATGAGCTTTGCTTGGTATGTGGGAAAGGAGGCCACAGAAGCCGAAAGACAATGGCTTACCATGGCCATATGCAAGCCGAATTCTGTTGCCCGGACCTGCGTCTGTGATCTCTAGCAGCAAAGCCACAGGCACTCAATATTAAGAGGCAAAATGTGACCTTGCACAGAAATCACATGTGCTATGTAATGTGAATAGTGTTGTTCACCGTGAAAGAGTATAAGCATAGTTCTGTAAAATGTAGCTTTTTAAAAAATTCTCTCCTTTTTTCCCTCCCTCCAGCAGCTGCAAATTTTTCAAGCCTCCCTCCTCCGTCCCGAAGGCTATCTCAGATAAGGCGTTGGAAAAAGAGAACGCGAGACGAGATGTTCGCGGAAATCATGGAATCCACCCGCAATGAAAGAGCTCATCTAAATGAGTGGAAGGACATGGTTTCAAAGTATAGGAAAGATGCCAGTGAACGTGAGGACAGGAGGGACAAATGTGAGGATATGAGGGACCAACGTGAGGAAAGAAGAGACCAACATGAGGAGAGGAGAGACGCTCGAGATGAGAGGTGGCAGCAGAAAGATCAGAGGAGGCAGGATGCAACGCTGGGGTTGCTGCATGAGCAAAGAGACATGCTCCGGTGTCTGGTGGAGCTTCAGGAATGGCAGCAGGATCACAGACTGCTGCTGCAACCCCTGTATAACTACCCTCCCCCCTCACCATATTCCATAGCCTCCTCACCCAGATGTGTAAAAATGCGGGGGGGGGGGGAGGCTCCGTGCACCCTCCTATTCCACCCGAGTGGACAGCCCAAGCTAAAGGTTGTCATTATTTTAACCTTTTTTTAGTGGACCTTCCCTCCGATCCTCCTCCCAAACCCCACTCAGGCTACCTTCTCAGTTCTCTCCCTCTTTTTATAATCAATTAATAAAGAATACATGATTTTTAAACAATATTGACTTTATTTCCTTTGAAAGCAAGCTGTGATCGAAGGGGGAGGGTGGGTTGCCTACAGAGAATGAGTCAATAAAGGGGACGGGTTTTCATCAAGGAGAAACAAACAGAACTTTCACACGGTAGCCTGGGCAGTCATGAAACTGGTTTTCAAAGCTTCTCTGATGCGCCGCGCTTCCTGGTGTGCTCTTCTAATCGCCCTGGTGTCTGGCTGCGCATAATCAGCAGCCAGGCGATTTGCCTCAGCCTCCCACCCCGCCATAAATGTCTCCCACTTACTCTCACAGAGATTGTGGAGCACACAGCAAGCAGCAATAACAATGGGAATATTGGTTTGCCTGAGGTCTGAGCGAGTCAGTAACGATTACCAGCGACCTTTTAAATGTCCAAATGCACATTCTACCACCATTCTGCACTTGCTCAGCCTGTAGTTGAACAGCTCCTGACTCCTGTCCAGGCTGCCTGTGTATGGCTTCATGAGCCATGGCATTAAGGGGTAGGCTGGGTCCCCAAGAATAACTATAGGCATTTCAACATCCCCAATGGTTATTTTCTGGTCCGGGAAGTAAGTCCCTTGCTGCAGCCGTTTAAACAGAGTAGTGTTCCTGAAGATGTGAGCGTCATGAACCCTTCCCGGCCAGCCCACGTTGATGTTGGTGCAACATCCCTTGTGATCCACCAGTGCTTGCAGCACCATTGAAAAGTATCCCTTGCGGTTTATGTACAGGGTACCCTGGTGCTTCGGTGCCAAGATATGTATATGGGTTCCATCTATCGCCCCACCACAGTTAAGGAATCCCATTGCAGCAAAGCCATCCACTATAGCCTGCACATTTCCCAGAGTCACTTCCTTTCGTAGCAGCAGCTCAATGATTGCTTTGGCTACTTGCATGACAGCAGCCCCCACAGTAGATTTGCCCACTCCAAATTGATTCCCGACTGACCGGTAGCTGTCTGGCGTTGCAAGCTTCCACAGCGCTATTGCCACTCGCTTCTCAACTGTTAGGGCTGCTCTCATCCTGGTATTCTGGCGCTTCAGGACAGGGGAAAGCAAGTCACAAAGTTCCATGAAAGTGCCCTTACGCATGCGAAAGTTTCGCAGCCACTGGGAATCGTCCCACACCTGCAACACTATGCAGTCCCACCAGTCTGTGCTTGTTTCCCGGGCCCAGAATCGGCATTCCACGGATAGAACCTGCCCCATCAACAACATGATCTCCAAAGTGCCGGGAACCACGGTTTGATAGAATTCTGTGCCCATGTTAATGTCCATGTCCTCATCACTCTCGTCGCCACGTTGCCATCGCCACCTCCTCCTTGCCTCATTTTTCTGGTCCTGGTTCAGCATAAACTGCACAATAATGCGCGAGGTGTTTACAATGTTTATGACTGCTGTCTTGAGCTGAGTGGGCTCCATGCTTGCCATGGTATGGCATCTGCTGTGTTCACCCAGGAAAAAAGGCGCGAAATGGTTGTCTGCCATTGCTTTCATGGAGGGAGGCTGTACCCAGAACAACCTGCGACAATGTTTTTTCCCCATCAGGCACTGGGATCTCAACCCAGAATTGCAATGGGCAGGGGAGATTGCAGGAACTATGGGATAGCTATGGGATAACTACCCACAGTGCAATGCTCCGGAAATCGACGCTAGCCCCGGTACATGGACGCACACTGCTGAATTAATATGCTTTGTGTGGCCTCATACATTCAACTTTATACAATCTGTTGCCAAAATTCGAATTCTGTAAATTCGGATTAATCCCGTAGAGTAGACATACCCTAAATCTCATCTGTCTGAGGGGACAGCCCCATTCCTCAAGACATGTGCAGATCTATGAGCAGGAAAAATAAAAAAGCAAACAATTTACATTAGAAACAAAAGATACAGTAATGTTTATGGGTGCTACATTTCCATGATTATAGGAGAACTGGTATTGATGATTCTAGTTAAGGTTGACAAACATGTTCTAATATAATTTCTTGTTTTCATTTACTTTTAACTTTAACTGTTTGGGTTGAAATTTCTCATGCTCGTATCTGCCAACATCTCCATGCAAAAAAGTGGATTTCTAATCTGCATGAATCTGCATCAATATGTGTAAATTTGCATATATATAATAAATAAATGTCGTCACACATTGTCTAGATTGAGGGTCTACAACTATCAGTGTAGCTGTCAGTGTGGAACCCTTTCTGTAACAGGCAAAAGTGTAATTCAATCCAGGGTTTCAGACGGGGATAAATTCCACATGGCAAAAAGTGGTTTTGCCTGTCTATCCTAAGGGCTACATCAGAGCAGCTACATCAGTCTAGACAAAGACACAGAAAGAGGGCCACATGAATTAATGCCCTGCCCCACACAACATGCACAGAAGGACACCTCTCCAGCTTCTTCCTGGCAGTGTTGGCTCTAGGTTTTTTGCCATCCAAAGCAAAAAAAAAAAAAGAAAAAAAGAAAAAAACTCTGAGAGCGCCTGGAATGCCGCCCCTGAAATTGTGCCACCCCAAGCAAGTGCTTGATTTGCTGGTGCCTAGAGCCGGCCCTGCTTCCTGGAGGCCCCAATGAATTCATTTACTCTCCCCCAGAGACCTTCAATTAATTTTTTTTGATCCTCCCACAAACTACTCTCCTGCACCTTCACACATGGCCCCCTTTAACCATGAATTGATCTGCTCTCTAAGACCCCTTCACAATTGTGTTCCCCAAACAACTTCTCCAGAGCCCTTTGCTGTGGTTTTGTAAGGGCCAGAAGGACTAAAGCCTGGGACTATAGGGATTTCAGGATGTTGATGCCTCCACATTACCACTAAAGGCTTAGGCTGGGTAGCCACAAAAGAACCTTGTGAAGCTAGGGTCGGCATGAAGTACTGCCCCACAGAGCCTGCGTGGTGGCCCCTCACAGCTCACTAATTGTCTGATACCAGTATATAAACCTGGAAGCCATGCTGGGGTGATATCTAAGCAAGACCACAGACTGTCTGCCTGCTCTGCTCCAGACCCTGCTTGTGACAGACCCTAGAACTCCAGCTTCTGATGCTAGTTTGTCCCTAACTTTGCTCTTCTATTGCTGTCTGTAGCTTGGTGCCCAACCCTGATTTCCTAGTATCCAGCTTGGCTCCAACTCTGCTATCTACCTGCCACCTGCAGCTTGGTGCCTGACTGTGACTTCCAGGCATTCTGACCCGGCTCGCTCCTGACTGCACTACTTGTCTCCCAATTGCAATTTAGAATCTGACTAGGACACCCCAGCTGCCCATGGCTCAACCCTGATAGTTTGCTCAGACCCACCATCAGCCCCTGCCCATCCATTCAACCCCTCCATAGATGATGGAGGGGGGCAGGCCACCCTCCAACCAGCAGCTCTGCATGGATCTGCAGGACCTAGTCACCTATCCACAGGCAGGTCACAGTACAGACCCAATCTATGCAGTGTGCACTCAAAGCACAGACCCTGCATGAGCAACTAGCCTCGTCACAGGGTCAGGTGGCACAGCTCTCAGCCAAAGCACAGAGACTACATGAGCAGTTTGCACACTCACAGGGAGAAGCAGTGTCAAGGCTCCTTCCCCACTCTGAACTTTAGGGCCTGCATGAAAACTCCTAAGCTTAACTACCAGCTTAGATCTGGTCCGCTGCCATCACTCCCAAGGGCTAGCTCCCTTCCCTAGGTTGCCTTGAGAGACTCTTCAACCAATTCCCTGGTGAACACTGATCCAAAACCCCTTGGATCTTAAAACAAGGAGGAATTAATAATTCCCCCCCTTTTCCTTTCCCCCCACCAATTCCTAGTAAGTCCAGATCAATCCCCTTGGATCTTAGAACAAGGAGAAATCAATCAGGTTCTTAAAAAGAAGGCTTTTAATTAAAGAAAGAAAGGTAAAAATCATCTCTGTAAAATCAGGATGGAAAATAACTTTACAGGGTAAACAGATTCAAAGAGCCCAGAGGATCCCCCTCTAGCCTTAAGTTCAAAGCTACAGCAAACAGAGATAAACACTCTTGCAAAAGGTACATTTACAAGTTGAGAAAACAAAGATAAAACTAACATGCCTTGCCTGGCTGTTTACTTACAAGTTTGAAATATGAGAGACTTGTTCAGAAAGATTTGGAAAGCATGGTAAAAGGATTTTGGTGTCTCTAGCCAGGAGGGATTATAGTATGGTACACAGGAGGGCTGTTACCCTTCCCTTTATAGTTATGACAAGCAGTGACACTTTGTGCCCAAACAGACCATGCATCACCTGAACCAGTCCCCGCAATGCCACTGCCTGAACGGTTCGACAAGGATCACTGTAAATTCCAGGAGTTCCTGAAACAATCCAGGTTGCTCTTCCTGCTCTGCCCCAAAGCATACACCACAGACCAGACTAAGGTGAGGCTAGTAGTCAGCCTGCTCTTTGGCGAAGCACGCAGGCCTCCCTCCTGTTGGAGCAGAACAGCCTAATGCTCTCTGACTGGGATGCCTTCCTGCAAGCCTTCGGGACTACCTCTGATGACCCGCATTGCAACCACTCTGAAAAGGCTACTCTCCGTAAGCTTCACCAGGGGCAAGGGCTGACCACCTTCTATACCACTCACTTCTAACAGCTTCTGACTGATGTTGAATGGAATGAGGCAGCTCAACTTTATCAATTTCAGCGGGGCTCAAAGGTGAGGTAAAAGACAAGCTAGCCTGGGTGGTAAATCCCACCTGCCTAGATGCCTTTATTGACCTTGCCCTGCACATTGAGTCTCAGCTGTGTGAGCAGAAGGAAGAAAGGGGGGGTGGCCTGATGCCCCCATGCTCACTGTCCACACCAAAGCCTGTAGAACTGAGTCCTGAACCCTTGTAAGTCAACCTGGGTTGCCAATGTCTGACTCTGGAGGAGAGAGAGCAACAACAACAACTGAACCTCTCTTTTTATTGTGGGGCACCAGAACACAGCCTTGCCTCCTGCCTAGCCCAAAAGAACTCAGGAAATGGACCAGCCCAGACCCAGTTCCATGCTCTGGAATAATCCTCTTCCCTCAAGTAGAATCCAGCCTGGGAACCATGGTGTGTCTCTGCATTTCCAGCTGTTGCTGCGGTTGCATGTCTTGGGGCAGACACAGCAGATCCCCCCACAACTAGCTATGATAGACTCCAGGGCTGTGGCCAACTTTATAGATTCTGAGGCAGCCAAAACCCTCCATATTTCTCACCAGCCGAAACCCCCACTGGACCTGGTGAGATAACCTTCTTTCCACCCACCTGGTGGAGATGATTGATGGGTTTGACTCAAGAGATCATCCCCTTAGAGGTTGTAGTGGATGATCTCCACCGAGAAATAATATGTATTGATGTGATCTGCTCTCCATTTTTCCCGATAATTCTTGGCATTCTTTGGTTGGGTTGACACAACGCATAAATCTCCTGGTGGTGGAGGAGTATTAGCTTCTCCTCTGAATATTGTCAGAAAGTAAGTCTCCAACAAAGCAACTAACCCGCAAGTGACCCACATTCAGGGCCCCAGCATTGGATGTGACCCTTGCAATCAGACCCTGGATTGTGGGAGCTAGCCAGACAGGAGCAGCTTCAGGCCAGAACCTTAGCCTCCCTGACAACTACTGCAACTACATGGATGTGTTTGAAAAAAAAAATGCAGTCGCAGTATCTCTACACAGAAACTACAACTGTACGATAGACCTACATCCCAGGGCAAAGGTGCCCTATGGACAGATATATTCCATTTCTGAACCTAAGCTGGAGGTGCTACATGTGTATATCCAGGAAAACTTCACCCAGGGCTTCATTTGGTGATCTACCTCTCCAGTGGAATCATCAGTCCTCTTTGTGAAGAGGAACGTGTCACTACACCTCTGAGCAGACTATTGTGCATTGAACTAAGTGACCATTCATAACCTGTACCCCTTGCCCTCCATTTTGGAATTGCTGGACCGCCTGAGGACTGCCAGGATCTTCACAAAACTAGATCTTCAAGGGTCATACAACCTAGTGCACAAAAGGGCTGGGGACAAATGGAAGACATTTTAGGAGTGACTGACCATTCTACACGGTATGCGCAGGCATATCCCACACGTGATCAGAGGGCTACCACTGTCGCTTGAGTATTGTGGGAGAAATATTTCTCAGTTTAGGATACACTCTGACCAGGGACGGACTTTGAGAGTCACCTTCTGAAGGAGATGCTGAGGATAGCAGGAATTAAAAAGTCTAGGACAATGCCTTATCACCCGCAAGGTGACCCTCAACCAGAGAGGTTCAATCGAACCCTGTTAGATATGTTGGGGACTTTGCAACCAGAGCAGAAGGCAACCTGGAGCCAGCATATTGCAATTCTCGTGCATGCCTACAACGCCACAAAGAATGATGCTATGGGAGTCATCCCATATCTCTTGATGTTTGGGCGAGAACCAAGATTACCCATAGACTTGTGCTTTGGTGTATCAGAGGATGGAGATAGCTATGAAACTCATCAGCAATATGTATCCCGACTAAGAGAAAAGCTGCGGGATGCTTATCACTTAGCTATGTCTGCAGCTAAGAAGAACTCAGACCGCAACAAACATCGATATGATGATAGGGTGCATTCGCAGGAGCTCCAGCCGGGGGACAAAATCCTGCTGCGAAATTTGGGTATTGCTGGCAAACACAAGATAGCTGACAGATGGAAGGCAATAACTTACCTGGTGATGGAAAAGCTGGGAGATCTACCGGTCCACAAGATTAAACCTGAAGTGGGTCCAGGGCAAATAAAGACAGTGCATAGAAACCTTTTGCTCCCTGTGGGGGAATTGGTAGGCACCCCTTATGAGATGGGCCACAACAGGGCAACCAGGCAGAACAAAAGTGCTAGACCAAAGCCACCATCCAACATGGACAGTGGGCCCCCTGCAGCTTACCTACCCCTATTCAGCACATCTGACAGTGAGTCTGAGGAGGATGACACGATCATGGTGTATCCTGGAATGGAGACAAGATTTCAGTCTCAATCAGCTGAACCAAGAGAGAGCTCCCCCTCCTCAGCCCTAAACCCCATGGCAGAAGTATTTAGGCCCGTTACTGGCACCCCTGTGCCGCCAATGGGACCCCCTTGTGATGACACACACAGATTATTGGACAGTGGAGACATACAGGTGGAGGGTGTTCTGGGCACCTTAGACTGTCCAATGTTAGGTCCAGGGATGCAGGGGCCTATGCCAGTAGCCGAGGAACCCTCAAAGGAAATCTCGCCATCCGTCGCTCAAGAAGATGTCCCCCCTACCCATGCAACAGAGATTCTCAATAGACGGGACAGGGTAATAAGACCAGTAAAACGGTTAACTTATGATGCACTTGGGTTGATTAGTGAGGAGCCAGTATGTTTAGCACACAGGCTTATGGAAGCTATAGTGGGCTTCCTGAGGCCCTTTGGAAAGAACCAATGAGTTGGTATAATAGGGAGTGTGATTTGTCGGGACGACAAATTCTCGGCTGGGGAGAGGATATAAGCAGAGTCAGAATGAGCGCCACCCTGACATCTGGTGGTGAGCTGTGGAAAAGGACTTCAGGGGCTGATCTCATTTGCATGGGCACACCCACCCTGCCTAACATAATGGACTGCTTGCCTGTAGCGATGTGGGACTCACCCCTGTGGTGCCTCTGCTGGCATCCTGGGAATTAGCTCATTTTCCAGCCTTGGAGCACACTCTGCAGGCTGGTGTCCCATTGCCGCTGGGCCCCCGCATCCCTCCCTGGACTCCGGTGCCCCGTTATCTGGGGTGCTGCCCCTGGCAGTAACCCCTCTCTCTTAGGGTCTCCCCTCCCCAGGGAACTCCCACCCCCTTTCCCCACCTCGCCTCAGTCGTAGGCTACTGCCAGTCACCAATTAGTCCCCGCTCCCTGGGGCAGACTGCAGTTAAGCCACTCATCACAGGCAAGGGTTTTTTTGGACCTGCTGCCTTTCTCTGCAACCCATTACCTCTATGGGGCCTTGGACAAGGCCCTGAAGCCTGGGGAGTTGCCAGCCTGGAGCTCTCCAGCCCCTCTGGCCTTTCCCCAGCCCTGCCTCACTCTAGGTACCCTGAGCGTCCCAGCAGCCAGGCCCCTCTCTCTCTGAAGCAGAGAGAGACTGTATCAGCTCCTGGATTCATTGGCCTTTATAGGGCCATCTGGACCCTGATTGGGGCATGGCCCCCAGCTTAAGCTGCATCCCCCAATCATCCCAGCTTTTCTCCTGCCAGAGCCCTCTCCCAGGGCTGTTTTTAACTCTTTCAGGCCAGCAGCGGGTGACCACCCCACTACACTGCCCAAATGGTTACTTTGGCTGCTATGGGATCACCAGTCTCTTTGTTATTGGGGCAGGAGTAATAAAGGGTTGTTATCCTGGTTATGGAATCAAGGACAGTAGAACTGTACTTGGCATTTTATGATGGAGGGACTCGTCCTCAACTAAGGAGCACTCACTAGGCAAGGGACATGGGTTCCAAAGCCAGTGACTTGAGAGAGGCTGGGGGCAGGTAACTGTGCCTGGTAGTGTGGCCCCTTCTGAGGGCCCTAAACACCACTTTGACCCCTCCTCTCTCCACTGTGTAATAACAGAGCTAATTTTGACTCCATTAGGAGTCTCATTACATGCTGCAGAGCTGAAATCACTGATACCTAGGTCTAAGCATTACACCTACTTTGGGCTAGTAGTGTACCAGCACTAAGGCTCCCCTACTACCAGCTAAACTCACTAAGAGCTGAAGTCACTAAAGAGCTGAGGTTACTCTGAGATCACTAAGAGCTGTGTTAAGTAGGGGAGGGCCTGAAAACAAATTGGTGAGCGGCTAGCAGGATGGCTAGCGGAGAGGCACGGAGAGCGGAGCAGAGAGGATAGCAGGGCAGCTGGTGGAGAGCAGAGTGGAGCAGATAGCAGGGCAGCTGGCAGAGAGTGGAAAGAGCGGAACGGATAGCAGGGCGGCTGATGGAGAGCAGAGCAGAGCGGATAGCAGGGAGGCTGGCAGAGAGTGGAGCAGAGCGGATAGCAGGGTGGCTAGCAGAGAGACACAGCTGGTGGTGAAGACTGCGGCAGAACCCCACAGAGAGGTGTGGCAATCGGCTGTCAACCCGAGCAGCGAAGCATGTGAGATGCCCCCTCCATACTTCCCCCCACTTCCAACCAGGCTAGGAGGTAAACTCTGCAGAGGAACTTCTGAACTCTGGGGGCTGCACTGACCAAGGTCAGAAACTGTGAGTGGGGTGACTGTTGGGTTGCTGGACTTAAGACCCTAAGGGGAAAAGGATACTGCCAAACTTACTTGGGGTGGGTCTTTTGCTCATGGTTTGTGTTATGAATCCTGTTTGTGGTGTTTCCCCAACATAATGCCGCATTGTTTCCCTCCTGTAGCTTTTGCTACACTCAGACTCTGTGCTTGTGAGAGGGGAGGCACCCAGGGCATGGTATGTAATTGTCGCAGGTCACTGGGTGGGGGCTCGAGCCGGTTTTGCATTGCGTTATTGAAACAGAACCCCTAGATACTGAACCTGGCCCTTGTTGCTGCCAACTCTGACGGGCAGAAGGGTTGCATAAGAAACCTGAGCGGCACTACCACCTTGTCCAGCCTGTCTTGGGGAGACTATGGAAACCTGGTTTACATGCCACGTTGGAAAAGTACACCATCCACCAGGCCATCATTGAATTTTTGAGTTGCATACTCTCCCTGAAGGGAATTCAGATGGACCCGTAGAAGGTGGAAGCCATCTGCAACTGGACAGCACCCTGGATCCTCCGGAAACTGCAGCATTTCCTGGGCTTTGTGAATTTTTATAGGAGATTCATCACTAACTTCTCTGAACTAATAACTCGCCTGACTTCCCTCCTTTACAAAACCATGTGATTTGCTTGGTGACCTGAAGCCCAACTTGCTTTTGATCAGCTAAAACCACCTTCACCATGGTCCTGATTCTGGCACACCCTTACCCAAGTCATCCATTTATAGTAGAAGCAGATCCTTTCAATGTGGCCATAGGGATGGTCCTCTCACAGCAACTCAGACCCAAGTCAGTTCTGCATCCTTGTGCATTCTATTCTTGAAAACTTACCCCGCACTGAGATGAACTATGAAATACTGGACAAAGAACTGCTCTCTATTAAAAACTACATTTGAAGAATGGAATCATCGCCTTGAGGGATCTTGGCACCCAGGACAGGTTTTCACTGACCAAAAAGAACCTCAAGTACCTCTGCCAGGCCTAAGTGTTGAACTAGAGACAGTTGAGGTGGGCCTTTTTCTTTTTTTCTCAGTTTCACTTTACAATTACCTATCACTCAGGAAAGTCAAATGAGAAAGCCGATCCTCTATTGTGGAAGGGGGAATACTACCAGGGAAACAAAGAACCGACTTCCAAGCCACACTATCTCCTCAAGTCTGGTAATTTTGCCAGTGCCACAGTTCAGAAATATCTGTTCTTTCTCATCCAGTCCACCTCAAAAGAGACCCACTGGCCCAACAGATACAGTCCAGGCCACTGGGGCTAAGATGCACTGTTCCATGTGGAATGGGATAACATACTTTTACGAGCACATATACATGCCCCTAGGGTGCCCCTGACTGGAGGTGCTAAGGCTTTGCCAGAACATTCATTTGGCAGGTCACTTTGGCCACAAGAAGACCTCCTGCATGGTTGTCCCTTTTTTTCTGGTGGCCCACATGGACTCCTGCAAGTGCTATGCATGTACCAAGACACCCTGAACTAGACCCATTGGGACATTGGTATCCCTGGAGATTCCAGCTAGGCCGTGGTCTGCCATCAGCTTAGACTTAATTATGGAACTCCCACCATGTGATGGCCACACCATATGCTGAACAGTTGTGGACTGCCTGACCAAAATGTTCCTCTTCATCCCCTGCAACTACCTGCCTTCTGCCAAGACTGCTGCCCAACTCCTGCTGCACACCAGAGTCTGCACTTCCAGACAACGTCATTTCTTACTTCTGGCATAAAGCGTTCAGGCTACTGGACATCTGCCTATCCACCTTCACTGCATACCACTCCCAAACAGATGGAGAAACTGAATGGTTGGACCAAGTAGTGGAACAGTACTTTAGGTGCTTCATAAATTATCACCAAGATAACTGGTCCACACTTCTGCTATATGCAGTTTTCATAGAGCAATGCCATCCATGCCTCCACAGGTCAGAGCTCCTTCTTTGCAAATTACAGGTTCCACACCCATATTCACCTAGTATTACCAGCAGCCTCGCTGAGCCCCGCCGCCACCAACCAGATCTAACAGATCCATCTTATTCAGGAAGAGCTCAGGAACCACCTAGAGGAAGCAGAGAAGGCCTACAAGAGGCATGCAGGCTTTCAGCGACAAAAAACTTCAATATTCATAGTAGGCTAGATGGAGTGGCTTGCCACCAGACATCTCCAGACCAGCTGACCCTCCCAGAAATTGGACCACTGGTTCCTGGGACCCTTGCCAATATGCCAGCAAATTCTAACTACAGCTTCCCTGGTGTCTGAAAATTAATCCAGAATTCCATGTTTCCCATCTGAAGCCCTACATTGAAATCCCTTCTCTGACCAAGCCACACCGCCATCTCCACCAGCCAAAATCCAGGGTCATGAGCATACCACCCTCAATTTCTGATAGACACCTGTACTAGTAGGTGGTCTGGGAAAGCTATGGCACCGAAGAACAGACAGGGAAACCTGCTTCCCATGTCCATACCCCAGACTTTCGGGGATAATTCCACAAGGCTCACCCAGACAAGCTTGGACTGACATCGCCCCAAAGGGGGGGCCAATGTAAGAACCTGAAGGGCTAGAACTTGAGCCTATGGGGTTTGTGGGCCACTTATGCC
The DNA here is from genome assembly GCF_013100865.1 of Trachemys scripta elegans. NCBI lineage: Eukaryota > Metazoa > Chordata > Testudines > Emydidae > Trachemys > Trachemys scripta. The sequence continues at coordinate 116,870,148 of NC_048299.1, read as the reverse complement.
TCCACATTGCCACTAGAGGCTTACACTGGGTGTCCAAGGGAGGACCCTGTGAAGCTAGACTTGGCAGGAAATTCCATTCCACAGGGCCTGAGTGGTGGCCCCTCACCAGGGGCAGCTCTAGGCACCAGCAAAGTAAGCAGTTGCTTGGGGCAGCATATTTGCAGGGGTGCAAGAATCCAGCATGGGAGCTGAGAACCAACAAGGAGCCCTGGGAGCTGTAGTTCCTTGGTTAGCTCCCTGCCTATACAGCCAGCCTGGAGCAGGGAAAGAACTACATTTCCCAGCATTCCCTTGGCCGTTAGTAACTGGAAAGGGAGGGGGAAGGAATGTGGAACTGAAACCTCATGTTGCAGCTTGCTGTGAATGGTAGGGACAGAGCCAGCTCTAGGTTTTTTGCCGTCCCCCACCCCAGCCCTGGGCTCTCCCCCAAAGAAAGAATTGTGTGGACTAAATGGACAGTGCCCCTCTCTATCTGAAGCCTAGTAAGGGAGATACGTGGATCCCACTAGAATTTAAAATGAAAAGTAAGGGAGGGGAGGCTCTACTAGACTGGGCAGCTTTAGATACACTATCAGGCAAGTAGGAGGAATTCCACTTCTGAGCCATGGAAGCAGAAATTGACTTTTCTTTTCTAGATTTGAACACCCGCAAAATTCAGGAGTGCTCAAGCTCAATTTGGGCAGCTGTTACTTCATTTCTCCCAAATCAAATATACTGATCCACTGTGACTTGCTGTAGAAAAAGTAGAATAAATTGAGCAAAAAATGCTTCCCAGTGGTTATTAGGACTGGAATTGCTATTTTCAACAGCCATTGCCTCTTTTTTTTTTTTTTTTTTTTTTTTAGTTTTAGTTTTATTTGTTTAAAAAGAAGACCGTGATATTGCATTGGCAAATTCCCCATAAAAACAAAGAATGGAACAAAAGAATAATAAAGGCACCTCAACTTTTCCTCATTTTTGTAGGACAGTCTTATAATATGCATCCAGATATCCTCCAATCACACAAGCTGAAAATTGTTCCACTTCACTGCAGTTCTGTAACCATATGGGAACCAATCCTGTCTGTGTTCTGTGCACATCCAAAATTCCTGCTGAATGACCCGCCCTGGGAGCGAGTTACCAGTGACGCAAGGCTGCGGCGGAAGGAGGGTGCAGTTGGGGATGGGGGGTGGAGAGAGCCCAGGGCTGGGGAGTGGGGGGGCAGCCAAAAAACTTTTTGCTTGGGACAGCAAAAAACCTAGAGCCGGCTCTGCCCCTCACAGCCCACAGATTGGCAAATTGCCAGTATATAAACCAGGAAGTCATGAATGGGAACTGTCTGCAACAGTACAGACTGCCTGCCTGCCTGCAATCCAGATCCTGCCTCCAATAGACCCTAGAACTCCAACTCTGACCCTGGAAAGCCTGCAATATACAAAGGAAACCCATAACAGTATTGTATAGTTGTTTACTGCTTCAGACTGAATATATTTTTAAGGACTTCAGTAAAAACTATTCAAGACAACAAGGGTAGTAAACAAAAAGATAATTTTGCCAAAAAAGTCAGTGATTTCTTTGAAGAGCTCTAGTATCTTCATGCTCTGGAGCAGAAATTTGGAATTTGGCAAGGGGATAGTCCTATGGTCAGAAAGGTCCCTTATGCTAGCACACAGACAGAGCACTCAACACTGGATGGAGTGAGGAATCTGAATATGGCATAGAGTTAACATGGCAGGGAATTCATGTAAGTAATAAAAAGTTCAATTCAGTTCAATGGGAATAGAATCAGAAATATTTTGATCAGAAATAATCAATATTCTGTTAGTGTTCTGGGACTGACATATCTCTGTCAGTAAATTAGGTATTGCACTGCACACTCCCAGGCAGCTATGAGTTCTGAATATTCAGTTCTGAGTAGAGCTTGTTGGAAAATTTTGATGGCAATGAAATTTCAAAAAAAATGAAAACTAAATTTTTCTTGACTTTTCACTTGTCAACCAGCTCTCGTTCTGATTTTCCTTCCCTTATTAAAAATTATGTAGCATGTATCACAGGAATTATACAGTAGGAGTAATTAGCCATATATTTATGGAACCAGATTTGTTTATGAAAGACAATTGCATTCATTAAGCTGTCTATGAATAGTCACGCTTGGAGGGGGAGCATACAATGACTAGGCCAACAGGCATTATGATTTGCCATTTAGATACTGAATCAAAATGTATGGGCTTGTAGACTCTGTACCGACATTGACAATATGTGTGAACTGCCTGAAGGTACTGTGGAGTTAACCCCAGGCCAAATTAAGTATTTTTGAGATTGCGTTTTCATGTAAAATTGGAGTGTTCTCCTTTAGTTTGTAAACCACTTGAAGAAAATCTGCTTTGGCTTCCCATGATGATATGTTGCTTCATATCAAAATAAATTAAAGGCAAGTCAAGGCAGCTTGTATTTATTTATAAATTTTCTCTGAGGCAATTTTTTCCTTCTAATTAGGACATCCCTGCAAACGGAGCCCTGGGCTACAATACCATGACCACTCCTGTTAAGCCATCTCAGAGATGACTGCTCCCATCCCAAAGACACCAGTGAGATGAAAAGCAAAGGCACAGCATTCTTTGAGTTAATCTGAAGAGGAATGGGTTGAAGCTACTATTTTCACCTTTCAGGCAATTGTTTTTACAGTGTTTGAGAGCCATGCTTCCACATCAGTTTTACACTGGTATAATTCCACTGTCTGCAATGAAATTGCTCCTCATATACACTGGTGTGACTGAGATCATGATAAGATTTAAGAAGCCTAATGACTAACCTATGGATCTAGTTAGTTCTAGTCATCATAATGTCCATACTCAAATATTCTGTTATTGCATGTTTAGATTAGTATCCTAACAAATAAACACTAATTTATATCAAATGATTTTATTTGTATTGCCTGTGTTTATTTTGCAGTCAGATGAGAACAGCAGCAGATAGAATTAAACTATTCCATTTTCATCAGCTTCTTCTAGACACTATTGTGATTTAAAGTTCTTGGAATTTTAGCTGAAGAATCTGATTTTCTTGGTAAGAGTTGTTATAAAAGAAACAATCCAAAGAGGAATTTATTGCTATCATTTATAATAGGCAAAGATTTGTGATCCTTGACATTCTCTGCTGCCTGATGTACAATACTTTTTATCATTGTATCATTCTTAATTTTATATAATAATCATTTGCGAGCTAACCTAACACCACTGTGGCAATTTATCTGGTGAAACGAAACTAGCTGGAATGTTTTGTTCAGATTGTAGTGAGTTTTGTTTATATTAAGTTTCCAAATGTTGTGTAATTGCTTGTTTGCTTGCCTGCTCCTTTGAACAAGTATAGTAGCCATTATTGACCTTTAGAAATCAATTGCATTTCAGGTGTCTAACAACCATTTAGTGATTCGTGAATATTGAGTGTTTGTATATACATCCCAAATGCATAGTGGTCAATATGTTTATTTAATTCTTCACTTGGTTCTCCAAGATATATGACCTCTAAAAAGTATTTTGTATACTCAGGAGTTCTCCTTTTCTTTTGAGTCAGGAATTATGCAGGTATCTTGTAATTTTTTAAACTTTACATTTTCTATGTCTGTATTATTTTTCTCTGGATGATAACAGGGTAGTTTAAAAAGTATAGATTTGCTTGCTGTGGGGTTTTATGAAATTTAAGGTTCTTTTTATGTTCTGCTAGAATTCTTTATCCTTCAAATATAATATGTACCATGTGACTTGAGGATAAATTGCCTCAATAAATCCCATTATTCTGAAGAACAATAAAAATAACAAGATGGTGACACTGAAACAGTGATAAATAACACTTTTTATTTTCCTGTGCCATTATAATCTCATTCTCACTCTTCTGATACTACTCATAGTTCCCAGCTCTGTCAGAATATGAAAGAGCTACCTCTGTTATTTTTGTTGAGGGAAAATATATTATTGAAACTAATAGTTTATTAAATTTAAAATGTGATTTAGGAAATTAATACAATCATTATAATGTTTGAAATTGCCACAAAAACAAAACAACTGCCAAACAAATCTTGATCTTGCCTCCCCTATAGTAAACAAAGAAGGCCCTTTTGAAGCAGATCCTGTTTGAGGAGCAGGAGTGCAAGCTCATGGCATCATGGACTAAAAGAGCATTATGGAGTGATAGCAGGCGCACCATGATTAAACTTACAATAGTGTTTCCATTGTAAACCTGCTTTCCCATACACACACAACACATACTTCTAAAATCCACAAACAAAGGAATATCAGCCTCATAAGAATATAAGAATGACCATATTTGGTCAGACCAATGGTCCACTTAGCCTAGTATCGGATCTTCGGACAATGGCCAGTGCCAGAAGCTTCCGAAGGAATTAATCGAACAGGGCAAATTTCAAGAGATCCAACCCCTGTCATCTAGGCCCCACTTCTGGCAGTTGGAGGTTTAGGGACACCAGGAGCATGGGTTTGCATCCCTGACCATCTTGCTTAATAGCCATTGATAAACCTGTCTTCCATGAACTTATCTAATTCTTTTTTGAACTCAGTTATATTTTTGGTCTTCACAACGTCACATGGCAATGACTTGCACAGGTTGACTGTACGCTGTGTGAAGAAATACTTTCTTATGTTTGCTTCAAAACTTCTGCCTATTAATTTCATCAGGTAACCCTAATTCTTCTGTTATAAGAAGAGGTAAATAACACTTCCCTATTCACTTTCTCCATAGCATTCATGATTATATAGACCTCTATCATATCCCCACTTAGTTAACCCTTTTCTAAGATGGACAGTTGGGATTATGTTTTCCAATGTATATTTACATAACACTTATCAAGATTGAATTTCATCTGCCATTTTGTTTCCCAGGTACTCAGTTCAGTGAGATCTCTTTGTAATTCTCCACAGTCAGCTTTGGACTTAACTATCTTGAGCAATTTTGTAGCTTCTGGAAATTTTGCCACCTCATTGTTCACTCCCTTTTCCAGCTCATTTATGAATATGTTGAACAGTACATATCATTGGGGGATCCTTCTCTTTACCTCACTCCATTGTGAAAACTGACCATTTATTCCTACACTTTGCTTCCTATCTTTTAACCAGTTACTTATTCATGAGAGGACCTTCCCTCTTATTCCATGACTGTTTAGTATGTTAGGTCTGAGGCCTAGATATTTTTAGAGTTTTTAAAGTGAATTGCATAAGAGGTTCATGAATTATGATACCTTAAAAGTAGAAGTTTTGCACTAGAGTTCAAAAGTCTAATTTTGTTTGCCATTTTGGGGGAGTGGAGGGAGAACTTAATTTCTTTGATTTGCCTATCAGTGATCTGGTCCCCTGAACTAAAATATAGTTGACAAATGTCAAATTACTAAAGTTTTGATTATTTAACATTGCTAAGAAACATTGGCTCTGGTGAGCTATTGCAATATCAGCAGAATCTAAGCTCACAAGCACAGACCCAATATTTCAGAAAATATAGAATGGAGTCAGAAGAGCAATGATGCAGATGCTATATACATAGGCCTTATAGCATCCATCCCCACACCAGAGACTCAGTGATTAGGAGGTGGATCAGGAACAGCTTGAGGATGTAAAAGGAGAAGTCGGGGGGAAGGCATTAATACAACTGTCTTTTCTCCACCCATTTGAACCTACAGTGGTTCAAAGCAGTGGGGCTACTCTCTGACAAATTACAAGAGGTCTGCCAAGTGGAGATAATATAAAGAGTGAAATCCTGACACTATTGATTTCAGTGGGAGTGTTGATATTGACTTCAATAGGGCCAGGATTTCACCCTGAAAGGAAATGCCTGCCCCCTGCCTTCCTCCTCTGCACCCACAAGCTGCTCCTGAGTGCCCTCATTCAACCTTAACTCATGTGCAGCTAGAACCCCCACCATAACCTCCAGAAAGACATCAAACCCCCTGACGTCCTCATACTATTCATAGCCTTCTCCCACAGGCGTCCTCCAGAGACGCACTCCCCTCCATGACCTAATGACTGCTGAAAGCCTGCTCAGATGTCTAAGAGAAGATAGCATAATTTAGAAGCCCTAACTCTTCCTTTTTTTTCTCCCTGTGATAAACTTCCTGTGATTCACAGCAGTGGAACGCTCTTCTTGCAAATTCCATGGTCCCTGTACCCACAAGGGCCCATCACAATCTGGCCCTATATCAGCACCTTAGCAGAACCTTCTGCATTACAGAACTTTAAAGAGTTAATTGACTTTGCCTCCACAAACAAGAGGAGAACAGGATGACAGTTAAGGTTATATGAGGCATCTTAAAAATGAATTTCCCTACTTTCAAAGGGGGATTCAAAATATAGAGTCGGATGACGATGACAGTAGAAGCATAGATGGAACAATAGATGTGTCACCTTAGTTGTGAGACAGCTCACCACTACCTGCTCTTAGCATGAGTCAGCCTTGTCTGTGCCTGCTGCGAATCAGCTCCCTGAAACCAGCAGCCTCTGGCAGCACAAATACTGTCCCCACAGGCCTTGCTCTCTCTGAATAGGTAGCAATAGGCACATACCGACCCCCAATACTTGGAGTATTCCCTGCAGTGTCCAGCTCCTTATCCACTGAACACTCACAGAATTACCAGGCCTGCTGTTCCAAAGAAGTAGTGCATACCAGCTTGTAAAATTCAACTCAGGACCATCACTTTGCTTAGTGCCACACCATTGAGATATATTTATAGTGAAAACAAGAATAAGTTTATTATCAAAGAAAAGAAATTTGAGAGAGAGAGAGTGAAAATATTGGAAACCAATGGGTGGAAATAAATAGTTATACATAAAACAAATTCATAACATGCTTTTGAGAGACTAAACTTAACTAACAAGTTACTCTCTTGTCTAAGAAAGCTTATCTTACCCAAAATTCTCTCCAGTGTTTTCAATAAAGCCTGGTTGAGTCACCTTTTTCATGTAGCAAATGCATTGTCCTTTTACTTCCGCAGGGAAGGGTGCCACAGTGCCTTCTTTGCCTCCCAATTCTAGTAGAACAAACCTTTGAAGTAGACGTCCAGATATGGTTCTTCCTCCCTATCCCACTGCTGGTTTTTTCTTCATGTTAGTTTCCTTCTGAAGTCTCCACAATCCTTCATTTGCATTCTGTTCAGATAGGAGACCCACTGTGAATGAGACAATATTCAATTTATATGTAAACTCATATATGGATAAACATCTCTTGTCTGACTGTAAACCTATTTTTCATCTTTGCTGGTGACCAGTACCTGGATATAGACTTTAAAACATATTGTCAGTATATTTACATAACTCATTACATAATATCTGTACAAACATTTAACAATGATATTGATGACCAGAGTGACATCGGCTTTCATTTGAGACCTCACATGACATTCCTTAGTGAACTAGAATGTACATATCAGATTCAGGAGATTCCTGTAACCCCTCTACACCACCTTGCCAGTTGGCATTAAGAAGTTCTTGGGTCACACTCACCACTCGGCCCATTCTTGGAAGGCAGAGGATGTGGACCTAAGTAGCATGCCTTCAGCGTGTAGCTCTAAAGATACTAACAAAATGGAGAAAAATGAATAAACTAAAACAGTGTTTCCCAAACTTGGGATGCCGCTTGTGTAGGGAAAGCCCCTGGCGGTCCGGGACGATTTGTTTACCTGCCGCGTCCGCAGTTCCGGCCAATCGCGGCTCCCACTGGCCGCGGTTCACTGCTCCAGGCCAATGGGAGCTGCTGGAAGCGGTGGTCAGTATGTCCCTCGGCACACGCCGCTTCCAGCAACTCCCATTGGCCTGGAGCAGCGAACCGTGGCCAGTGGGAGCCGCGACCGGCCGGACCTGCGGACGCGGCAGATAAACAAACCAGCCCGGCCCGCCAGGTGCTTTCCCTACACAAGCGGCATCCCAAGTTTGGGAAACACTGAACTAAAACTAAAGAACTGAAAACTCTCTTTTAAAATGTCCATTTTTATTCACCTCACTAATAAAGCCAGCCTTTTGGACTTTTTGTGGATTTTATCTTATACTAATGGCAACAATGTAATAAGAGCAATTCCCCTCCCATTACTGCACCTGCTTGTATAGTTTAAATTAAAACCAGAAACACTGCAAATCCCACTTCACAATGCCTTTTAGTGTTCAGGACTCTGAATTAAAGGCCTTCATTGTTTAGGAGGATTATTTCGTTGCCTTTTCGGGCTTCAAAGAAATAAGAATCTTCACTCACTTTTCTATTGATCCCTGTTGATTAGATTAACTTTGTTTTGGATTCCTATTGAAACAAACGACAAATAGAAACATTTTAAACCCTTGTGTGTATAGTTTTGTTCAGTTCAAGAGTCTATTACCTATTACAAAGATTATTATTGGTTAGACAAAAAAAGAATAAAGGAATTACTGTAAATTCCATTCACTAAATGCCAACACTAAAAAAATTATCTCAGTTATAAAATATTTTGGAATGCCATGTAATTAGGCTTAAATCACATAATTAAAAGTCTATATTTTATTTAGTATAATTTACTATTTATTTATATATGAGCTTTATAGTTAAAAAGGACAAAAGAAAACTGGAATTAAATTCCTCTATTGACACTGCAAAAATACATTTAAAAATCTTTATTACTCCTAATCGCTTTAGATTTAAGATAAAAGTACTTAATTCTTTCTTATTATTTAATGTATCTTAAAGGTATCATAAAAGTACTTCCTTGGAAAGGGAATATTCCTCTGCCCTTTCCTATATTTACAGGACAGGCTTTCATTTCATTTCACACTCTGCCACAAGCAGGGACTTAATCTGAACAAGAATTAAGGCAGGGCCAGATTAAGGCATAGGTTGTGCCTTGAGCCACAGCTCCTGGAGTCATACAGGATTACATAAAAAATTCATCTTTTTTTAATGTAAGTTTCTAACACTCATGGTTGAATAGAAAAGCTTAAATATATCATCTTAGTGTAGTCAAAACAGTGACTAGTAAACATGTTTATTACTGTAATACCTATGGACCACCCAGGATCCAAGTGCCATTGGACTAGGCACTGCACAAACACAAATAGTTTAGAATCCCTGCTCCGAAGAGCTTACAGTCTAAATAGACAGGACAGACACAGGGCAGAGAAAGTCCAGATAAAACTGTAGAAAATGTTCTCTAAGTCCCTGCTTAAATTGCTTCTGTAGCCACTCTGCTGGCTTCAGTCTCTGGTTTCTCCCTGCAGTTTCTTGCATGGTGTTGGGAAAGGGAGAATGCTATTTGGGTCCTAGAGCCCCAGGAATCCTCTGATGGTTTCCTCTGCACAGTTCTGGGCCTAGGGATGCTGAGGGGGAGGGTTGAGCCTGGTGGTGTCCCATTTTACCCCCTACCTCTGTAGTGCAGAAGTACCTGCTTAAGCTGCTTTTGCAGCTGCTCAGTTATGTCTGCCTGAGTCTGTAGACAGCCTGAAACAATAGATCTGAGAGATGTGAACTAACCCATGAATCTCAATGGGATGGTAACTCCAAAACCCACTTATCTCAATAAAAGAACTCTGGATAGCAAGAGAAAAATAGTGCATCAGGTCCAGCCCATCCATCCAAGCTGCTCAGAAAAGTATTGCTTCTACCCTTATCTCTCTCTGGAGAAAAGGAGGCCCCCTGCTGATCCCAAGAGGAGGGAGGCCTCTGTTGCCACTATTGAATGGGGACGGGGGACTCATGCTACTGTCCTTGTGTCTCTGGGACAAGAGGAGGGGAGGGCACCTGCCACTCCCAGGGACAGGGTCACAGAGCTGGAGTGGCACCAGATTGCCAGATACTTGCACTTAATCATGGCTCTTCCTTCTGGAACACACCATCACCTTTTTCAACTCATACCCCATCCCCACACACCTTACACAGCTGTTAATGCTGCACCAGTTGTGATAACATTATGTTTACTTTTTTAAAAAACACATATCTTCAAAAGAAAGTCCAAATGTCTGAGATGAATACCACTGAAGACTGAACTGAACACTGGTATATATAGACAACTCTCTCTCACACTCTCACTTGCTCTCCATTTACTGAAAAGATTGAAACAAAGCATTATATGCTGTAATAACAGGCAAATGCATTTCTTAGGACAAAATCCTGAACATGGACATGCAAGGCTACTTCTTGCATAACTCCTGGAGTAGGCAATTAATCCACCACATGGGTGGAAAACGCAGGTTTCTCAGCAGAGCAATGTCTACTCCCCAGACTGCTTTGCTCACATTTTGCCCACATCTTAACCATTCCATATTCAGCTTCTTCTTGTGGAACAGGAAAGGGTGTGTGTAATAAGGGAAGAGTGTATGTCAGAGCTCAAGCTAACTTATTTTGCCTGACGAACATGCAAAACGATAGCATACCAGCTATCTTGGCCTTATAAAGTTACTTCAGACTCAGAACAGGAATAGCAGTGCTACTATGCAGCACGTTCTGATGGGAGTCAAAAGCTGTAAAATAATTGGCAGTCTGCCCCAGATGGCCCTGTGGCATGGGAAGATATGTTTAAAAAAAAAAAAAAAAAAGAGTATTATGAATTTAGCTATTGTATGTTTCAGGTTTCCTTTCTAGTATTCGCTCTTTCATTTCCACCTTCACCCTCAAAAAACAACAGATAAAGCTAAATAGTAGGGATAATGTAAAAGGTATTCAAAATCTTGCATGAATTACCTCCTTACTACCAACCCTCTGGTGTACTGCAGATCAATGTACTACACACGTAGGAGTGCCCATCTTTAGTACTGTGTGAACAGTTTGATTTCGAAGCACAAAAGTACTTAATATTAGCCTCGGTTCAAGTCTGGATTGTATCCACAAACAGTGGTTTTCCCAAAAAGTTGTTCACATACCACAAAAAAACTGTAAATGTTTTTGGTTGTTCCTTTTTGAAATCTGTAGCTCTGTCTGGATACCTGCAAATTCCTTCAGGGTGTGTTTCAAGTATAAATCTAGTACATTCAGATGGCCTGCATGATTGAAGTCACAGGGTTTTTCACCTGAGTCCCTGATTGCACATGAGTGTGGGGTCAGCCCAGAAAAGACACACATGGTATTTGAACCTGGAGTAGGAGTAGCAGTAGTGGTAGGATATGTCTACACTACAAGCACTATAGTGATACAGCTGCAGTGCTGCAGCTTTACCAGTATAAACACTTACTACAGTGACGGAAGGGGTTTCTCCATCACTTCAGTAAATCCATCCCCTCAAGAAGCAGTAGCCAGGTCGAAAGAGGAATTCTTCCACCAACCTAGCTGCATCTATAGTGTGGATTAGGTCGACCTAACTATATTGTACAGTGCATTACATTTTTCACAGCCTAGACTGAAGTAGGTAGATTGACCAAAGTTGTAAGTGTAAACCAGTCCTTAGTGCTTGCTAGCAGGATCTCACTGAACTAAGCATTATACAAACAGACAGGAAGACATAAGTCTCTGCTCTGAAAACTTTGCAATCATAGGTGCTGGAACTAGGGGCAATGGGGGTGCTACTGCACCCCCTGGCTTGAAGTAATTTCCATCATATACAGGGTTTGCAGTTTGGTTCAATGGCTCTGAGCACCCCACTACACAAATAGGTTTCAGTTCAAGCACTCCTGTTTGCAATCTTAAAACATACACACACACACACACACACACACACACACACACACAAAGGAAAGAGGTTAAAACATCCAATCAAAGTGATCAGGGTGCAATGGACACATGACTTATTAGTTTCATTTATTCTCTTTATTTATTTCTTTGTTTTCACTGTGTTTGTTTGCTTGTTTTAATTATGAGGTAGGCATGGGTTGAGGAGAATAGCAAAATAGGAGCAAGGGAGTGGAAGATAGGAAGAAAGGGAAAGAGGGACATTGAAGGGGAGGGGGAAAATGGAAGATGGAGAGGAGAAAAGGGAGGGAAAGATCAAGCTGTGTATAGAGCAGCCTGGCAGGGGAGTGAGGCTGGCAGCCAATAATAATAAGTGTAAGTACTCTCACACTTATTATCAAACTGTCTGTACTGGGCTAGCTTGATTATCACTTCAAAAGTTTTTTTTCTCTTAATTAATTGGCCTCTCAGAGTTGGTAAGACAACTCCCACCTGTTTATGCTCTCTGTATGTGTGTATATATATCTCCTCAATATATGTTCCATTCTATATGCATCCGAAGAAGTGGGCTGTAGTCCATGAAAGCTTATGCTCTAATAAATTTGTTAGTCTCTAAGGTGCCACAAGTACTCCTGTTCTTCTTTTTGCGGATACAGACTAACACGGCTGTTACTCTGAAACCTGTCAAATCATAAATATTATTCTGCTGTGATCAGTAGCCTCTGGCGCTGTGTAGATCAGTGGGAGCAAGGAATCAAGATTGGACTGCTCCATGTCTCATTGCCACTGCTTCCAGGGGTTAGCTTTCACCCAAGGATGTCCTAAGTATACACTGCTTCCTCTAGCCCAGTGGTTCTTGTGACATTATTGACATGAACTGTGACCAAATATATCATTGTTGCAACCAGGGTCCCATGGTTGCACCAGGTCTTGTACAGAGAAGGTCAAGTGGGATGTCAATGGAAAGGTTGTAGTTTGCTGGTTATGATTATGCTGTCTGTATGTGTGTATCATTTTTGTATTTGAAGTTATGAATATTAGCTATGTACTTGTATCTCAATGTGTTTGATTCTAAGTAGCCTCAGTGAAGTATTTGGTCAGCTTCTTGAGAAAGGACTATTCTCAGTAAGTGCCCAATCAAGAAACGTTTAACTGACAATGGACTTTGGGAGACGCCAATCCACATCTGAGCTTTACTGGGAACGTTCAAACTAACATGTAAACAATGGTTTCGGCCTGCAAAAAGCTGAATCATTCATGGACATGTGACTTGCCCAGGTGGCTACAAACGCCATCTTGTTGCTGTGACTTTGCACAGAAGACCAAGGGGTTTCCTCCCACAAGAGAGAGAATATAAAAGAGAGTGAATGTGCAGCTAAGAAAAAAAGTAACCAAAGGAAGAAATTATACCCACTGCTACCAAAGCTGAAAAAGAGAAGACAGCTACAGAAGAGATAGAATGGCATTGTAAATTATGCTGTTTATAGTATATGAAAAGAAATCCTGCAAGCTTTTGTGCAGAATTTTAATTCAACAAGTTCTATTTTAAGATTTATTGAATAGATGTTGCTTATCATATTGTAACTACATGGTTTAAATTAAACGTCTATATACTGTAAATAATAATAAACTGGAATGCATACCTCTTCCAATAGCTGGAAAGAATAAATACGTACAGTCAAATATGTCCTGTTGATTTATGTATTTGTTCAGCAAAATAAATAGGAGTAGACTACATTATGTAGAAGCTTTGTGGCTATTGCACCCACAGCTTTAGAAAAAGGACAGGTACTCATGAGTTCAAATGCCAGGCCTATGAGTCTATAGCACTTATGTCTTAAACTCATACAAACATTTATGTCTAGTCACCAGTGGATTCTTATATACTATGTATGGAGAATATATAATGGAGGAGAGAAGAATAATGTATTTATCTGCAATTTGCCAGTGAAAAATTATAATAATCTCATCTTAGCACCTGGCAATATTATAAATTTCTCAGCTCTAAGTGTGTAATATAAACCTTTAACATAATTGTGGGAGTTGATGTCTGATCCTGCTACCATTTAAGTCATTATGCACTTTGCCATGGTTAAAGTGTCACAGAATAAAGGCTACTCTTGAGATCAGATGTTTACAGACACCGGAATACTCACCTGAGAATGTGAAATAAATATTCCATCACTTGGACATACACATTTCTAATATAAAGCAATAAAAGAGTAGAAACTCAGCAACATCATATTTCTCTATCGTTTGTGATTAGAAGAACTCTGGTTATGCCATGGTATAACTTTTTAATATCTTGCTAAAATATGTTGATCTTCAACGAAAGATCAAAACATGACTCAAAAGTAGCACAAGCCCTGAGAAAAGTAGGGAACTCTTTCTCCTTAAATGGAGAGAGCAAATGCTCATCTCCCACCTAGGGTTGCCAATTTTGGTTGGATGCATTCCTGGAGGTTTCCTCACATGACATAATCTTTAATTAGACTCCAGGACAATCCGGGAGAGGTAGCAACCCTACCCACAACTCATTTCCTGTCTCATTTCTAGCATGCCACCAAATCACTCCAGAAGGTGAAACATTAACTTTACAGTCTAAAAGAAGCTTCTTTGGTTTAACTAGGAACTGCTTTAGCACAGCTGCACTACGATGTAATTAAGTAGTGTGCAAGCTGCTCTCAAATTGACTGAGGACTTGAGCAGGCTTGTCTGAAACAAGCTAGCCAACTGTTGTGGGAACTATAGCAATCCTATATTTATTTAATACACCAGAATGGAAACATGAGAGGGCATTAAGAACAGCTACTGAGTGGCTGAGTGTAATTGCTATTGAACGGGCAGAATCTCTATCTATCAATCATACATACACACATTGCAGAAAGATGTCTCTCCCACACCACCGGCACGGGCGCTCCAAGCCTGAAACCCAGCAGGAATATTACATTTCTGTTGCTTAGGGAGCCTGGCTGTGACAAGCCCATGCAGGGGCGGAATCTGCAAAACCCTGATGGCTCCCCAGGAGGCACAACGCCAATCTGCCCCTAGTCCGGAAAGATGCGTAGGCGCCTCCCGGTTTCTAGGATCCATGACCCGATCTGACCGCTGTGCAGCACCAAGCCCTAATTACAGGCGGTAGAAAAGAGTGTCTCCTACACCACCACCGCACACTAACGTCGGAGACAGCTTAGAGCGTCTGCTTCCCGCCCCACCCCTCCTCAAGATCCCAGCTGCCCCCCAATCGCGATCGGACCCAGGAGATGGGCTTCAGTGGACAAGGAACATGCTCCGCCCCTTCCCTTGAGAGGCATTTCCATCGTATTCGCAGAGTCCATAGACTTTGACATTTTGAACTGTGGTTAAAGCTCCAGATTCTCCATTGCATGTACAGGGTGTTTCCAATTGAGCGGTGTGGTTTTGCATTCTACAAGTCACCATGCTCCATGTAGTCACCTCGTAGTTTTTGTAACCAATTGCCTGTGCAGTAGTATCGCGCTATATTGAATAGATCGTGGGCCCACAATTACTTTGGACAGCGTTTGCATTAACGTATCAAGATGGAAATGTGTAACTTAAGTTTGGATTTTGTTTTTCTTTCCACCTACCAACTCCCTCCTTGTGGCCACACACACTCCTTTATCCCATCCGGGGCTAACACCGAGAGGTATTCGGTCCGTTTGCTTAGGGGAGAAAAAATGTACAGGCATTTTAACGTGTTGGCTAATAGTCTCTCCCGGTGTTAATTGTCCACGCTGTTTTTGGTGATCTGTAAAACTCATGAATAAACAGCTCTTTTAAAAATTGTATCTATGTATTTCCATTCAGAAATACATGTTATTTATTAAAAACGAACATGCTTCCAGTTACCATGGCATCACATCCGAAGATTGTGCAGAAAGAAAGAAAGAAAGAAAAATCCAGTAAGATAAATACGCTTTCTTAACTAACTTGATCCACTCTCCACATCTTGGTGGAGGCCTGGCCACCATGACATCGTGAATAGAATACTGTATTGTTGCTTTCAGTTGAAACTGGAAAATGCCTCTGTTTAAACATTTTCAGTCTCACTCGAATGCAAACATACAATAATCTATTCATGATAACATAACTGCTAATGCTAGCGAAGATTCCAAGCTCCAGGAGAAAATGAAATTTTAAAAGTTAGTTTTTCAGCAACAGCTCAATGAGAATCATTAAGGAGAAGCCCAAAACATCATATAAAAATCATTCCCCCTTTTTAAAGGGAAAATAATCCCACGACTACAATGCTTTCAAACGAATCTTCTGACAAATGTTGCAGTTTAGAACCTTATGCTTTGTATCTTGGAAACAAGAAACGCAGTAGCTGGAAAACTTGAGAACAGAATGAGAAAGGTCAAGGTTAGGTGCTGGTCAGTTTTTGTTTTCTTTACCACAGTTTTTTTAAGTAACTGAAGAAGCATAAATAATCACAGAAGTGTCATTAGCTGCACTGTATAAAGCACAAATAAATTACATGGGAGTCTGAAATACTATGCTCTAAAATACTCACTTCCATAATATTTGCTCATCATGCCATCTTCATATAGCACAGGGATCAAATGGAAACAAATGTTATCTAAAGTAAAATCAACCCCAAATAACCACTGAAAGGTGGCACACTCTGGAGTGAAGAATGAGTTCAATAAATTAATTGAGAGGAAGAAGCAAATAAGAGAAGTGGGCATTTTCTATAAATGTTCTGTTTAAAAGTTCCTTATCTCACTTGGTATCAGGACATACTGTGCTATTGGGTTTGAGGTAGAACTTCCACTGAAATCAGTTGGGGGAATTCTGCCTGAAAACCAATGGAACAATGTGGGCCTTTGTACTGATGATATGAAATTGAGCCAAAACTTGTTCTCTTTACTTAGATGATTAGTCCCATTTACCCAGTGGAACTGCTCACTGGAGTAAACAGAAGGGGATTTGTTCTATATTCATTGCATATTCTGTGTGATAATAAACGATTAAAATAAAGAAAGAGTTAAAAACATAAAACCATAAAAAATGTTTTAATAATAATGTTCTTATAACAGAAGTTCTTATCTGTGGATTGCACTGTACTTGGCAAACAAGCCTTTTTACCTTTTAAACAAATAATTCATTAGGTAATTAAATTCAAGTGAGATTACTCTAATTAAATATACACTGCTGTTGAATCATAATTTCTATGTGGCCTAGTTAAAGATGAGCGATCTCTTATTCCTGACAAAAAAAGAAAGCTTTAAAAGAATTCCCCAGTGACTGGAATAATAGATTTATCCACCACCCTACAGAGGTCATTTCAAGAAAGAAGAGACACTAAACACAACATAAAGGGACTTTTCATGTCTAGAGATACTAGAATTTCAGGTTTTATTGCTCTGAGTTCTATTAAAAGACTTTGTGGAACCTAGGAGGAAATCAAAATTATCTTTCAAAAGGCGATAAGTTATATAAATATGTGCACAAACAGAAATGTGTCTCTGAAGGCATTAGTTCTGCATAATTTCAGATGAGTAGCTACTAGGCCTCAAAGGAAACAGTGCATCTTGAAATGCTCTGAAGGCTTACATTGGCCAAAATAAGGCAGGACTTTAGCAAAATTAGAAGTATCTTTGTAGCCAACGATGTGCTGTGTGCCCTGGTTCCCTTTAATAGCATTAGGAGTTCAAACCATAAAGACTAATCTGGAGAGTAGAAGTTCCTGCTCTCTGCTTTGATCTCCTTCCTCTTGGCTGTTTAAAGCTGACAGTTTGGCTGAATGGCATTCACTGCTTTCATTTGTAAGACATGAGTTTCCTAGTGTTCCAGAGCTAGCAGCTACACCTGTACTGCAGGAATTTACATTGCATTGCTCCAGGATGGCATTGATTTGGGACGGGTGAAATACAAACACAAACTAATTAAAAACTGCATAATGCAGCCCTACAGGAACAAGACAGAAAAACAAATAAATACAACTGCAGCTGGCACAGCAATTGTGCTTCTGCCCCCAAGCAACAGTCTGGTGACAAAAAAATATAAACCTTAAAAATCTCACATAATTGCTGTTGATAGTTTTGGAGGCAGAATGAAAATTATTTTATTAATTAAGTTCAGGTCTGAGATAGATAGATAGATAGATAGATAGATAGATAGATAGATAGATAGATTCGATTAGATTTGTGTACATGTTTATATACACTGACACCTGTGTTTGTATGTAGCTTTAACTATTAATTTATAAAATGTGTAAAAGAAATAATCTAATCAATTCTAGAATCAAAATTAATGTAGATTAGAATGGAGATATAATAATAAAGCATTGTTAATAACTCACCATCAGATTTCCTAAGAATTATTTTCTTTTTAATCTATAAATTAAAGAAATCAATATTTTTTTAAAAACAATGTGATAACTCTGTGTTTATCATGTTCATTTCAAGTTTCTTTCCTAGCTATTAGAACGAGTATATTCAGACACCCTGGTTCGTCACTGGTAAAAGATTTTGAAATCTCTCTCTCTCTCTCTCTCTTCAAATTTAGAAAATCGCCCAGATATCCAAGATGTCTGATTACTGTTTTGCAATAAATTGGAAAACTAAACCATTAATTCTTATAATCAGAGATGCTAATGTGAATGAAGTTTTGCTAAAGGTGATTTTCTTTAAATATAAATGTTTTTTCGGTTGGAAGGTGCATAGGGGATTCTGGAATTGCATTGCCTTTCTGCCTGTCATTGTTTGACACGTCTTGTTGTCACAAAGTGGGGTTGTTTCCCAGATTTTTCTGGAAAAGGTGCAAAGTAATAATGACTGTTTAACAAGGCTCATAAATCAGAGCTGATGAGAAGTGATCTTGAACTGCACGCCGGATGGATGCACGAGGAAGGCAGGCCCTGACTGTAGATGACCAACGAAAGGGAAAAAATAACTTGGTCGATTGAAATATTACTAACGATATTGGTATCCCAAAAATACATATTGTCAAATGAAATACGGTCCCATGCGATACCAAAAATAATACAGTTAATGAAATCAGTCAACTGATCCAAAGACTTGACAGTCAATGCTTAATTATAATCTAGGCAGGATATATTAAAGTAATGGACTCAACGCTGCACAAATGAATCACTAAAGTGTATAGTTTTGGTACTTAAGATAGTGGAACTATTTTATACTTACACATGTAAATGATTGGGACGCTAGATGTAAACAACAGTTCATGAATTATTTTCATCTTTTTATTTTAGTCTAAGCATTATTTCCACAAGAAAAAATGAAAACAGATTATAAACTTAACAGATCAACTTCAATTCCTTTCCATATTACCAGTGCAAGCTAAACATCAAGAGAGGATTTGCAAAGAAATCGATATAAGGCTCTTTCAAAACAAAGAATAAAAGGGAAAACTTTTTCTTCTCAAGCCACAAACAGGACGCTTTGGCAAATAGGCATGCATCTATTTTTGTATATATTATCAGCGCCGAATATACCCTGATTTTAATAACATGTTTATATGCATGTATATATGGATGGCTGTACAGAGCACAAATGTACATATCTATATGAAAATTATAGCGGTGAACCGTATACCAGTACATATATAAACCAACTGCATTCTCAAATTGTACTTAGCATCTTATTCTCTCTATAGTTTAGGTGTCTTCTTTCAACATCTCTGTCATCTCCATTTGAAGATATTTTCAGCGGTTTATCACTGCCATCTCCAGCCCTGCACATTTCCAGCAGGTTATCACAATTGCCAGTCCCCCCTTCCTGATATGTTCTGCTGATTACCATCAGTGCCCTCAGATATTTGGTGCGGATTTCCAGCACTGCAATATCCACTCTTAGGACATCTGGAGCAGATCAAAATCACTGACTTCATTTTTAGGAGTCAGTGTTAAAGCTTTCACATATCCTCTCTGCAAACAAACCCTTTAGTCAATTGCTGCAGAACCAGACTTAAGTTTTAAAATTCGGCCAAGCAGCGACCCCTATGTCTGGATTTGCATTTCTTATCGGACCTCTATCTAAACTGATTTGTTAATAATAAAAAAGAAAATCTCTTGGCAGTGGATGCATCGTCTTGAGAAACTGGAAGGACCACACTGTTTTAGGCAAACTCATTCTTAGAACATGTTTCCTTTTTTTAACTGAAGTTTATCTGTTCACTGATCTTTGAATTATAGAAGCGTGCCCATTTAGGTCGATTTGTTTTAAATGGTATACAATTTATTTTAAGCAATTACCCTAGGTATAATCACATTATAATCAAGGCTGGTACCCATTTCCCTCTTGCTTGTTTTCATATGTAAATCCACTCTCCAATGGAAAGGTGACCGTGTTTTTACTCTAATCCCAATTCCTTTCTTTGCTACATGACTGATTGTTCTTGTCGTTAAAATGTGTTTAGCTAATGAATTGGCATTGTGCTCTTTTTTGTTAGGATTTTGTCGAAAGTTAAGGAGACATTCAAACAATTCAAACACAGGATTTTAGGAATAGGCAGGATTTTTTTAACACGGGTCAATTTGGAAAAGAGAATAACCTCTAACAAGCCAATATTTTAATTCCACCTAGTTAACAATTTCAGACTAATTATTTGGGGAAGATCTCTTTTCATTGTTTTGGATTTGTTTGGGTACAGAGGAAGAAGTTTCTGTTTCTTTTAATAGCTGATGTTCGTAATTTTCCGTACAGTTTTTGTTCTTTGTGATTTTTGGTTGTGATTAAGCCCCTGCTATAGGTCTTGTATGGGGGAAATAAACCCAGAATCTCCCAGACTTTCGCTAAACTGATTTTGAAGCTAAGTAGCTTAGTATAGGAGCTCTGTTCCCAGCTTACTTGCAGAGGAAAAAACGTTAAAAAGGGTTTGAAAGGTTGGCTACTAGACTGACTTAAACTGTCGTAAAATTAACAATGTCCAATATGCAAGTACGATCCACGTACTCCTGTTCTGTATTGAACAGGATTACGAATAATTAATAGCGTTCGCGGGACGCTGCTCATCTATTACCCTGAGAACTTTGCAGACGAGAAACAAAGCTCTTCCCCCAACGTTGAAACTTTCCCAATCTTTTTTTTTTTTAAAGACATGGTTGTTTACAACCTTCTCCCGACTCTCCCGGCCTTTTTCTCCAGTTTTTAAATTTCACATAAAGAAATTATAGTAAAATTCTGCCTGAGAAGATGCTGGATGACAGAAGAGCAAGCGACATAATTTTCTGAAATGATCTGTGCAGGGTGGAAGTGGAGTGGGGAGGGGATGATTCATATTTCCTAAGCCTCCAACTGGAAACTTCTCTAGATGCACATCCCAGCAATATCTAAAAAGCTAAGAAGATTTCGGCAGTATCCATGGCTTATCCCACCTTCATTTACCTGCAACCCTAAAATGTGACATTTCAATTAGCAAAACACTGCTGTAGTTTTCTGGGACCGTTTACCTTTGTTACAGAGGGGCAGTTGTGTTTTTGATGGCTCTCCTGATTAGAGGGTTAGAGAGCTTTTTGTTCTTCTCCAACGTTTGAGGCTGGTAGTGGAGGGAGTAGGGTCTCTATCTCTAAATGGTAGAGACGGTAAAGAGGAAGTTTAACCAACTCCTCGATGGAAAGGTTTCCTGGAGAGTGGGGAGGAAAGAAAAAGCAGGGGGAAAGGCGCACTTCAAAGAAACTGGACACTTACAATCATTATTTGTGCTATTAGCATTAATGTTATTAGTGAGCGAATTAGTGAATCTTTGGCTGATCAGAGAAAAACAGAGGGTAAAACGGGCATGTGAAATATTATAAATGTTATATTGTGAAATATTATATATAAATAAAAGCACAAATAAGGAGTCCTTGCTTAGAATACGTGTTCCCAATAAGGTTGGAAAGTAAGCGAAATTACTGCAAATGCTTTATTTCAAAAATCAGTGTGACATCCTTAAAACAAATGGTTTTGCAAAATGTAACCAAGTTCAGGTCCAAATGGTTCTTTTGCCTTTGTTTCCCTTTAGTCCCTCCTTTTAGGCAAAACTTCATACCCACTTTTTTCTTCTTTATAGCAAAGAAAGGAGCTTGGACTGTCGTGTTTGATCAGGATAAGCCTGCACATGAATGTGGAGCGGGGGTTGCTCTATCTCACTCGGCTCCCTGAGCCCGGGGAGGCAGGGATTAGCCCAGGTGAGTGTGCCTTGTGCTTCTTGCTGTTCCTGTTAAATCTTTCCTGAACACTGGACTCACATGGATGGGACCCGCCTGCTAGGGGAGAGCTCGAGGGATCCCTGCCACAACGTAAACAAAGGTCCAAGAGGGACTCGCTGTGGCGTGGCGGGGCAGGGGAAGCCCCCTAGTAACGTGTGAACTAGATTGTGGTGGCTGAGAGTTGAGAGAAGCCGGGCGAGCTCCCAGCAAAGGGCATGGCGAGACAAGGAGAGAGGCGACCTTAGGAAAGCGGAGAGCCGGAGAGGTCGAGTGGAGCCCCCACGAGACAAGTGGAAGAAAATGCCCCAAGGAGGGAAGCCCCTGGACCTGACACCACGGCCCCGGCAGGGCAGGAGCACCCGCGGGTCTTCGGGGCTCAGCAGTGCGCAAGGGCAGGCGGGAGGAGAAGCCCTGCGACAGAAAAGGGAAAGTTAGTTCCGCAGCAGCCCCAGGGTGCCCGGGCTAACGCGCAGCTAACGCGGGCAGGCGAGGCCACTTCTCACATCCCGAGACTAGACGGACAAATCGCCACCACAACTCGTTTTTTTAAGGCGGCTGGATCTCCAGCTACATAAGCCCTCCAGCACAGGGGGCTTTTTCCCTCCTGCTGCAGAGCTTGTTGTAACCAAATGAGAAAGGAGGCGGGGGCAAAAAGATTGTTTTTAAAAATATCAACACCCTTCCAACAACTCACTTCCTCTAGGTCCCTACTGACTCCAGGGACCTTTAAAGTTTGCAATAAAAAAAAAAAATCCAGTGGAGCATCCCGGTTGATTTGCTGGATTATTTATTACTAATGTTCTGGTTGTGCTGCAATGCTGCTGATATTGTCACTGAATGTCACTTAGGTGGGATGAAGAGGGGGAGATCTAGTGGTATTTGTAGCTAAAGATTTCTGGGGATACCTGCTAGAAAAGGTGCCCCTAAAATGAGTTTGGGGGGAGGTGGGGAAAGGCTTTGTGCTGGTTGCTATAGTTAGCATTTTCTTTTAGTGGTAAATTGTTACCAGTCGCCGGGCTGCAATGCCCCCTTTCCTCCCACGCCACTCTCATTTGTTCCTGAGCCTGGCGACGACAAGGGGGACTCAGTGTTAAAGGTGGAAAAAAACCAGCAGCACAGTTGTTTTTGTTAAAAGGGGACACACTAAGGCTGCAAAACAGCAAAACCCCAATGTTGGACAACTGTAAAATCGTGTAGACAGGTTGTCATACAGCAGTGGGGGCTTTTCTGAAAGGAGCCCATTGCTAAACATTAAATACACACACACGCAAGGCGCAGCAGCACAGCAGCTGCGCGGGCGCACACACTCTCTCTCACACACACACACATCAAGGAAAGTGGCCGAGCCGGAGCTGAACACCACGTGCTTCGCCAAGGGGGGTGAGTGAGCGGCGGGGCGGGGCTTGCTGCTCAAGTGGCTGCCAATCAAAGCATCAACTTCAAATTGTATCTGAAAGATCAGCCTAGGACCTAAGGGCAGACACATCAGTTGGAGCTCAATTGTTGATCAGATCACATCTAAGGGATTTAGGAGCGCAGAAGAGCCGAGATTTGAAGAAAGACACCCCACTGAATCCATCCACACTCCTCCTCCTCCTCATCCACACCCACATTACAATACAGCTCTGACAGAAAGAAATCAGAACGAAACAGAAAATTATCAGATCGATTTTCCTCTCGCCCGGCCTGACTTCTGTAAAAAAAAAAAAAGAAAAAAAAAAAAAGAGAGAGAAAAGGCACGAGGGAGAGAGACCCGAACCAGCGGGGTTTGTTCCACCCCCCACCCAGCTCCGGCTGCTCAGTTTCCCTCCTCCCCTGCCTTCTTTTTTTTTTCTTTTTTTCTTTTTTAAATTCCTTCCCCCCTTTTATACTTCTGCTGCTGCCGCCGCCGCCGCCGTGTTTGCGCCCTGGAGATGTCCTTCCCCCAGCTGGGTTACCCGCAGTATCTCAGCGCCAGCCAGGCGGTATACGGGAGCGAGCGGCCCGGGGTTCTGGCTGCCGCCGCCGCCGCCGCAGCTGCTGCTGCTGCCTCAGGCCGGCCTGGGGGTGCGGAGCTGGGGAGCGGCTCGGCTGCTGTCACTTCGGTGCTGGGCATGTACGCGAGTCCCTACAGCGCCCCCAACTACAGCGCCTTCCTGCCCTACACCGCCGACCTCAGCCTCTTCTCCCAGATGGTAAGTCTCGGTCGCTGCTTCCCACACACACACCTTTCCTTCCTTTCGCCCTTCCCTCTCTCCCCTTCCCTCTCTCCGGTCTGGGCAGGAATGGGACCGAAATGCTGGGGCGTTTGTCCCGCGTTTCTCCCTGGCAGTGGGGGTGGTGGAAGATCTGTGGTTGTGCCACAGACATGGAGCCCACTTAGCAAACTGCTTGAAGCAGCAAGAACAAATGAAAGAGCCCGCGTGAATAACTTTCCGTGCTCCCGGCAGTTAGACACTTTCTCCCTCTGCCGCTCTGCAGATCCCCAAAGGGGTGCTGGTTTCCTGCGCTCCTAAGTGATAGTGTGTGTGTGGGATGCGATGACCGAAGACCCCAGCCGACAGGAGAGAGGGGTCTGATATGGAGAAAGTGTGTGTGCGTATGCGGGGGAGTCTCTGGGCACTGGGCTGATCGGCCGCTACTCCAGCCGGGAGCAAACTCCATATAATTTTCTTGTTGGTAGTGGATTTTCTGGGCAGGAGTCCTGTCCTTGTTGTTGGATTACCCTAGCAACTCAACTTTCCGTTTAAGAAAATTACTAATGATTTTTTGTTGTTTTTTAAACCGGCTTTAATAAGATTCCTTTAACACCTTTCCGTCTGGAAATTTTATTTGACTGTGGAGCTATAAACGAGTCCGTTTGTAAAAGAGAAAACAAAAAGACTAGAGAGCATTCTAAGTAGTTGGCGTATTTCCTTACTTCAGACGTTTTGCTCAAGGCTTGAAATCGCCTGTTTAGTTGCATATACTTTTTATACTTTATTTTAAGCTTCACAGATTTAAGTTGCATCAAGTAAAATAGTGTATCTACATTGAAGTAGAGAAGTACATTGTCATTAATTTGTCTATAACATTTTTTATTATTGTCTTTGGATTTGTTGCTAGAGAATTTACCCAAGGAAAAGCTAAACAGATCAGTTTGTTAACTAACTCCTTTTACCTGTATTTTTTGTTGAAATATTTTCTTACTAATAGATAAAATACCTGAATTTCTGAGTGATGACGTTCTTAGGTTTCGATTTTTTTTAAACACCTCTTAACCCCCCTCCTTCTGCTTTCTCCCCTCCCCCCAGTAAGGTATAGGATGTGAATATTTATAACTATGCACACGTAAGGAATCTATTGTGCAGTTTTTTAAAAAAATATTATTTGAACAAGAGAAGACATTTGGAATGAGGTCATTTTATGATACAATCATTTTTACGAATCTTTTTATTATAAAACGTATTTAATATTGTACCTCTATTTTGCTTAATACAGTAGAAGTTGACACAGAAGGAATGAGTGATTTGCAAGTGACTCCTTCAAAAGAATTCCCAACAGAGATTACAGAGAAATATAATGTCAGATACAGTAATATAAAACAACGGAATAAAGGGAGTGTAGAAAGACTACTCTGTGACAAATAATAATAAACATTACATCTGGCCTTTTAAAGATGGCATTCTTTTCTTTGTGGATTGTGTATAACCCTTGCCTATGAAATTAAAATACATGGTCCTTTTCAACTGCCCGCCAAAGTTAAATCAGTTTCTTTGCAAAGACATTTGATACTTTTTGAAAATTAAAGACGTTTTGAACTTTTATTTTTCAAAACGGCTTTTATAACGTTTTGCAAGTATTAAGATCATGAATATAGTCAAGCATAAATAGAGCAGGGTTGTATTGAACGGAACAAAAACAGAAATACAAGGTGGTTTCAGTATTAAAATATTTAAGAATATTCCAATTTGCTACTTGCAAAGATATCTGTATGTTTGCATACAGTGGCAATTCTTAAAATGGATGGTAATATTCTGATTTAATTTCTGGGCTTTTTATTATTTGGAAATAAAGAGGTAAAATATTATGTGACTGTCTGAACAATTTGCGATAATAATGAGGCCTAATGAGCTTGTTAGAAAGATAAAATGTTATTTACCAAAACACCTGATGGGATAATTTGACTTGCTGTGTTTTACTACTGATGATAAAAAGAATATTGATTGCAAATAAATCACCATCTCTAAACGCTCGGAAACAATTTTCTCAAATCAAAGTAAAACTTAAGAGTTAAAGTAACTGCATGCATATATATCATGAGTATGAATCCGTCTCCATTCCAGCGTACAAGGGCTCGTTTCTAACCAGTTAATATTTTATAGGACACGTCTGAGGTTTGTGGGTGCTTGTGAAATATTTCACATTTTAGTGTTTGCCATTCAAAATCGCATGTTACCTTTCTCGACTAATTTAACCTGTTAGCAAACTACTTTTTAACACTGATTGGAGGCTAAGTAAAGATACTTCGGATTTAATTGTGACATACGCTCCTATTTTGAAAATAGGTATATTATTAATATGTGCTGACGTTAAATTTGTAAGTGTGAGGTAATCTCTCCTTTTTGCTGCGTGCTTATTTTAAATACGCAATAAAACTGACTCGTCGAGATAAATGTGAAAACATTAAATTTGCATCGTTTGATTTGATTTGCCTGGAGGTGAGGGCTCAAAGGGTTGAGGAGTGGTGGAGGTGCCGAAAATAGGTCTAACGTTTAGCAGATCCCTGTGCAGTCACTCTTCCCTTTCACCACAAGAAGGGGGGTAATTTGGGAACAGTTCTGTTCAAACTAAATGTGAATAATCAAGAATGAGGAGGCCAAAGTTTTACTGTAAAGATCCCTTGCTGTATTGTAGAGGCGTATTCATGCCCTGCTATATCCCTGCCGGTGTAGTGAGGGGAAAGACGGATCTCTCTTAAGAAGGGAACAAACTGCAGCAGCAACATATTCAGGTCTGTTCGAGACATTAACAAGAGAACTCATTTTCTTTTCTTCTCTGCTTGTCTGAATGTGTTGCAGGGCTCCCAGTATGAACTGAAGGATAATCCAGGTGTCCACCCTGCTACCTTTGCTGCCCACACTGCCCCTGGCTATTACCCCTATGGACAGTTCCAATATGGGGACCCAGGGCGGCCCAAGAATGCCACCAGGGAGAGCACTAGCACTCTAAAGGCCTGGCTGAATGAGCACAGGAAGAACCCCTACCCCACCAAGGGCGAGAAGATCATGCTGGCCATCATCACCAAGATGACCCTAACCCAGGTCTCCACCTGGTTCGCCAACGCCAGAAGGAGACTCAAGAAGGAGAACAAAGTAACTTGGGGAGCAAGGAGTAAGGACCAAGAAGATGGTAACCTCTTTGGGAGTGACAACGAGGGAGACCCCGAAAAGAATGAAGACGATGAAGAAATCGACCTGGAAAGCATAGACATTGATAAAATCGATGAGAATGATGGGGAGCAGAGTAATGAAGAAGAGGAGGAGAAATCTGAGCTCCTGCGACAAAGCAGCGAAGATGAACATTTGGAAAAAGAAAAGGGTTTGTCATTGTCAGCGTCTGAAGGTCTTAAACCCAAAGACTCTTTCTCCCTGGTAAAGGAGACCTCTGACAACAGTACACGAATCATAAACCCCAATGGACAGAATAATTTACAGGTGCCACCTCATAGCAAACCCAAGATTTGGTCTTTGGCAGAGACAGCAACCAGCCCTGATGGCGCCCTGAAGTCTTCCCCTCCCCCCTCTTCTCATTCCCAGGTTAACCACACTTCCACCCAGATTCAGCACCCGGCTTTCCTCCCTAGCCATGGACTCTACACATGCCAGATTGGCAAATTTCACAACTGGACAAATGGGGCTTTCCTCACTCAGAGTTCCCTGTTAAATGTGAGGTCTTTTTTGGGAGTAAACCACCATCATGCGGCTCATCATAACCACCATATCCAGGCCCAGCAACAGCCTTCTGTGTTAACAGCAACCCTGGGAGCCTTAAGCAGTGAAAAACCTACAGAGAGGACCAGTCCCAAACACATAGGTAATACACCAAGCAGCGATCTTCCAAAATACGGTGGAGAGCTGTTTATTTTTTAAAAAATGGGGTCAGATACAGCCTTGTTGAACTCACTGTCTTTAAACAGACTTCCACCTAGTTTACTCTAGGGCTGAATTTGGCGTGTTAATTAATATGCATTAGTTTCTTTCATGTAGAACACTACCAGTCACACACCAGGCACCTCAAAAATAAGTTAAAATCGTTAGGATAGCGCTATTTAACTTATCCCCAGAGCTTTCCTTTGTTTTGTTGTTTAGTTCAAAGCCCTCGACTTCAAAGTGATTCAACAAAACAAAAAACAAAAAAAGTGGCAAGTATAACTTAAATCTGCTTTGGAATAACAAATAATCAATGAAGACAATACAAACGTGAACTGATACCTATATGTCTGCTTAGGTACATATGTGAGTGCGCGTGAGTATGTGTTTTTCTAAGATGTTTCTTGGGTTTTCTTTTCCTCCAGAAAGAGAAAATGCACCAAGAACTGAAACCCCACCCCAGCAGTTAAAATCGCCTTTCCAGCCTGTGCGTGACAAGTGAGTTATTCTTCACTGAAGGAATGTTACTTATGTGACACAGAGTATTTGAATAATAAATACTAATTATAACGACTACTCATCTTCATATTAATACATAAAACAACAAGGATAATACAGCGTTTCCTGCTATAATCCTTTCAAAAGTAGAATAGCTTACAAGTGTCCATAGCCAGTTTGTAACTTTTTTGAAACTTAACAAATCTCAAATATCCTTGGCATTTATGTCCTAGAAAAATATTTCTGTGTAGTTAGCTAATGTCAGGCAGTTATATCAACAGACAGACACCGTAGCGATGCTTTCACTCTTTTTACTGATAGATTGTTGCGTCTTTTTTCCCCCAACAGCTCTTTGGCTCAGCAAGAGGGAACACCGCGAATTTTAACAGCTCTCCCTTCTGCTTGATTAAATGGGTTGGTGAAAAAAATATTTCAGAGACTGGTATAAAGGACAAAAAAATTGAAACGATATAAACGACTCCCATCAATCTCTCTTTGCAATAAGGTGGTGCAAATCCATAAAAGCGACCACACAAATCTGTAGATGGATCCCCCTTCTCCATTGTACCATTTCAGATCGTGTTACTCTAACCATTCTTGAATTATTTGTTTGGTAAATGTTTCCCATGTGTTTGTGTTTTTTCTGTATATAGAGTGATTTCAGATTGTATATAGGGCGTCAGCAAAACTTGTCTAAATCATATATTTTTGTCTAATAAACTAAATGAAATTATGAAATCTCCTCAGGTATGTATTTTGTTGTTGCAGAATTTAAATTTAAATTAGACATTTAATCAAACGTGTATTGTTTTCCTCCTAAATATTACAGGATTTTCCCCTTAGGTAGTTGTACCTTAAAATCATCAAATAGAGGCTTTACTTTACTGTTAGTGAAAGGTATATCCTATAAGCCAAGCTGCGAATTTTGTATTCCATACATGTACATTTAAAAAACGGAGTGCAATTTTTTGTTGGCTAGCTAGATGATAATTATCCTTTCAACAAGTAAGGGACAAAAATGCTCAGACACATATGATCTTCAAAAGTGTAGGTGGTTTGATTTCCAGTTACTCTATACAATTAATTTTTTTGAAAGTAAAAAAAGAGAGAAGTTTTCTCTCACTTCGCTAACATATAACTTGACTTTAAAAATCAATTTATAAATTGGATTGACAGTATTTAGTCCATATTTTGGGCTAAGTGGGAAAATAGAGGAATAGGAAATTGTGCTTTGATTTTTGTTCCAGTTATTCTTTAAACAACTACAGAGGAAATGTAACTTTTGAAAGATGTTTCCACTTGAGATTTAGTAAAATCTTAATAGAAAATAGGGGAAAATGCACTTTTCCAGAGTGTGTGTTACAAGTTTCTATGCTTTTGGTTAGAAGGAGCCAGAAGAAAAAAAGAAGCCATCCGTTTATATATGCATGGTTTAGATTGGCATTAATCTTCCAAAGACAAACCGTTAACATTTGTAATATTTTCAGTATTTCCTTCTTTTTTTCTCCTAAAAGAGAACACGAAATGAGCATTGAGGTGCTAATAAGCTACCAGATGGTTGTTGATGGTGGAAAATGGAAAGAAGCAGCTGGGAAAGTCATTAAGAAATAATGTGGTGACGCCCTATCCAAACTGAACAAACCTCAGAACAGGAGTTTGAAACAAGACTAGATCTTGAAATAAAATATTAATAAAATCCCCATCAAGGTTCAGAATATTGGTGTGGGTTTAGCTGCAATATCATTGAATGCAAAGATGGTTTCTATGTAAACTACTGCTCAGAGATATGTTTACAAAGAAGTGAAGATGATTGAATTTTATTTTAAATTTGTTAAAATGGAATCATATTCTTAGAAGAACTGGCGCGGAATATGTGAGGTGACTGAAATGTATGTTGTGCCCCCCACCTCCCCCCAGGAAAGCAGTTGATTTTGACGCACTTTGCAGGCTTTTAGCATACAACCTTTTTAATGTTTTTAAAAATCCTAATCAACTCTACCTTTCTAATATTAAACTTTTCCAGTTTCAAACAAAAATAGAGCTTGATTATTTCGATAAATTGCTGAGCACTTGAACGAAGGAGATAAACAGTTAAGTATTTAATGTAAATCATCCAAGTTTCTTAAACCCAATTACAGTACCAACTAACTGCTGGTATAAACTTGACCGAATTCCTGCTCAATAGCAAGTACATAGAAATAGCTGCATTTCAATGCCCGTTGTCCCCGACATATTTTCCTTGGGCCCGATGTTCCTTGATCATTCATAACATAATTACCATTGCCGTCAGTGGTAGATCATGATACTCAAGGAATGCAGGATCGGATCTCTTTTTGCTACACACTTAGCCTTCATAAATTGGCATCTTTCATTTAAAAAGCATACAATGCTGCTCTGTGAAGCTAAGCAAACAAGGTGGTGCCAAATTGGCTTGAGAGAAGAAGAGGGAGATTACTTTGCCTCATATTAACGTAAGAGGGGACTTTAATTGTTGAGAGCGGGAGGGTGGGGGGAGGTGCGCGCGCGCCTGTGCCTGGGTTTTGGGACTGGAGACTGTGGCTTCACTTGGATCACTTGCACTTGAGCTGCCGAACTGGGGAGTCATCTTTCTTGGGAAGGCTCGCAGCGCCCTCTGTGGGTAAAAGGCAGCACAGTCACCTTCCCTGAAGCAATATCACCCAAGGGGTGGAGACAGACTTGCCCTTAGCTTTTCTAAAACAGTTTTCAAGAAGGGTGCATGTGTTTGTTTAAATACAAACGAAACTACCCCGTATCTAGATGATAAAACGAAATAATTTTATAATCATATTATGTTATAATAAAATAATAATAAATAATAATAATAATAATCACTCTGTTGCTCATCAGCAAGCTCTTTGGACATTTTTCCTTGGAGTCTCATGTCTCAATTGCAAAGTTTGTCACAGATTGTTTATATTTACTCTTTTGCAGATTTTCTCAGGTTTTTCAATGTTTTATGAAAAGCCGGATTCCAACCTTAAAATACCGTAATATCAGTTTTTCCGCCAGAGCTGGCTCAAAGCTCGGCATGGAGGTAAATCCTCACCCCTGCCCTGTGCCAGAGGTGAGAGCAGAGCTAGCACCGATCGGCATTTTCCCCAATTAAACTCGTTTCATCTACTAATGAAACAACAGCAACAAGACCGCCACATGCCCCTCCCTCCCCACACACCCTTTTCGATGGTATGCTCAACTTTCAGGACCGTTAGGGAGTTGTGTTTCACGGCAGTCTGCTGGAGTGCATTTTGGTTGCTGGGATCTTCAAATCAAACAGGCGTTCAGCTCAAACTACTTGTGCAATTCAATCCACTTGAGTTTTTAGGATATTCCCAACGTTTACTAAAAGGAAAGTGCTTCAGTTCCGAATTAAGACCAGAAAAATAATGGAAACTGAACATGAAAATGTGGTCGGTCTTTCTTTCTTTCTTGAAAATGAAATCACGCTTCCGTAGGTATGTCCATAACACCTGGCACTCCTGGAGCATAGAAGAGTTAATCTAGGTTTAATAACTTGTAGGCGAATAGGTAATTTCGGGATTTTTCCCTATTGACTTTCAAAATAGTTATTTTTCTTCAAGCAAGTTTCCATTATAGTCAGTCAGCCCGTCTGTCTGTCTCTGTGTATTTGTATATTTCATTATGTCACTGGGTCTTTATGACAAAAGATCACACATCTGAAGGATCGTATATTCTCTGCGCTGTATATCGATTTTGTTTGTATTCTTGTTTATCTCTGGTGCGTAGAGAATACGTGCGGCGGTATTTTTGTCTGGCGTGTACCGTTAGAATTACCCTGAAATGTTTATATGTAGAGGAACTTTAGCAAAGGACTGTATTGCACTCTTAACTATATTTTTTAGAAACCAAATGGTTACGTCGTATGTTTATTTATAACGTGAGTAACGCCAGAAATGATAGTTTATGCCATTTCGCTGGGAAATATTTTGCAGTTTCTGTTATATTTTTCACGTTCATAAAAATCTGCGTAGCAGATGTATATATGCGAATAATATAGTGCACGGGAGAGTATTCAAAGAAAAACAGTCTTAATTGTGCTTCAAGCTGATACAAGCAAACTGGAAAGTGGTACTTTCCTACTTTTTCTTTCTAGTTAATATTTACGGGACCAATCCTGATACCGATGAAGTCCAAAGCAAAATTTCCACTTTATTCAATGGGCGCAGGATCGGGCCCTATTTTTTCTTTTAAGACAATCATCAAACATCAAAACACTTTCCCTTATAATTAAATTTCTGTATGCTTAACAATCCCTCACCTCCTTACGATAGAAAGTAATTAATTTCTCCCCTCTATTATTTATTTGGCATTTACAGACGATATCAGAAATCTAAGGTTGTAAAAAGAAAACGTTGCAAACTTTATATGACCCTGAGTAAAGCGACCTACCTGAAATTAATATACGTAAAGCAAACGGAATATTTGTTGGGGATTTAGCTTTTCCATAGCTACACAAAGTTACCGAACGTTCGTGTGCGTGTTTATGCCTGTGTGTATTTTTAACTCTTTTTCTAAAACAGAAGTCTGTATTTAATTATTGTTTTTCAGAAAAATGGGAAAACGGAAAGAGGAAATTCGTAGACTGGAAGTACTTAAACTGACTCCCTCCTATATTGTGGGTCCCTTTCAGTTATTGTTACTCCTTTAACGTTTTGGTTTATTTGTGGCTGTTTGCTCAAAAACTTTGACTAGTTCCAAGCTTGCAGAAGCCAAACTGTCGCTGCCAATCTGAATTAACCCCGTTTATTGTATGTGTTTGCTAACGATAGCTCTCAGACTGGTTCTGTTTGAAGCTCCCCCTTTCTGTGCAGTGCACACACAGAAGTTGACTCCAGCGAACAGAGTCAGAGCGTTGGCTGTGGTGGGGCGGGAGATTCAGCAAGAGGTCAATGTCCAGCCGTAATCATTGATCGAGTTAAGGCTCCTGGTAACTTTCATTGTGTGATCATGTTTTCCTTTTCTCACGCGCGCCGATCAATTATTCACAAGCACATTTATCTCCCCAGCAATATGGAGAATTCATATTCATATCTCTGTTTTAGTGGCCTGACACTGATTAATGTAATATGCACCATGGCTCCAAGTGCAGCTCCACTCTATGAATCATGCACTATAAAGTTTCAATCGTCCTTGTAGATGAGACTATTACAAAGAGTGCAAGCCGAGGGGGCGGGGGAGGAGCTGCTCGAGAGAAAACGGCTCTTCATAGCTGTGGGGCACTGTTCCTATGTTAAACAGGCTCTTATTTAAATAACCCCACGACTGATTAGGAACAATACGGGTCCTTCATTAGCTCCGTCTGGAGGGGATCCCCACTGCTGCCGGCGCAGAATGGCCGCAGATCCAGAGCCTTGGGCAGCCTGAATCTGCCTCATGTGCCCCTCCCTTCCCCCAGGCGCTTAGCTCCGCAGCGTTGACCTCCCCCAGCCCCTCCCGCGCCTCTCCCTGCCCCACAGCTGGCGGGAGGAGGCCAGGGGCAGGCGCCGCAGGGGGAAGGCGGGTGGGCGCGAGCGGCCGTGGGCTGTGCGGTGTAGCACGGACCTGAAGGCGCGCGGCGGAGAAGCGCCTCTAGTGAGCCCCCTACAGGGCAGGGCGGGGACGGGTCCTTGACGCCTCCAGCACCGGCTGGCAGAGGGAGAGCCGGGAACAGGCCGACGTCTGGCCGATTACCTGGGGCAGAGGCTCTCTGCCCGCCCCAAGCCCTAGAGGGTCGGAGCCCGGGGCTGGGGGACTCCCAGGCCCTTTGGGCTGCGCTTGTTAAAGGCGAGGGGACCCTTGTTGGTCGCAGAGCCCAGCGTGCTGCTACAGACTCCAGCCCCGCCGTGCAAGAGGCCGGTTGTGGCCAGTTAGCGGCCTCGGTCCGGCCGAGGCTTGAATGAGTTATAAAAGGCAAGGAGCGTGGCGAGCGCTTTCCCAAGGGGGCAGAGTTTGTGCCTGACCCCTGGCTCCTGCCGCCGCAGCCCACCCACACCCGGCACCGCCACGAAGGAAAAGGCCGCGGCTCCCTGCGCGCCCGCTAACCAACCAGAGAGTTCTGGCGGGGCCCGAGTAAAACCCGGCTGGATTTGGCCATAAGTAAATGCCTCATTTGGAGACCGACCACACGACATTACAACTGTAGGCCCTGGTGTCCACCATGTGTGCCTGCTTAGTCCAGCATGTGGCTGCGGGGGCGTTGTACCTAAGGAGAGAAGGTGGGGTTAAATAGAGACCCAGCCATGGACACGGCACAAGAAGCAGTTTCCAATTTTCTTTAAAAAATTCTCAAATGTTTTTAAAAGGTGAGGTGTAAAGAATGACTCTAGCTGGCCCAGGGTTGTTGGATGGACGTTGGGCACACACAGTGCAAACAACCGCGAGAAAGGACTAATGAGTAATAAATGGCTCGCAAAAGGATTTGTCGAATTTGAGTCTCCACGTACATTTTCCCCCTGGTTTGAGTTCAGGGCCAAGGTTGCTTTAGTTCCATGGCCACCTCCTGCTTAAACCCTGCATTTTGTGCTAACTGCCTCCCATCAGGCCAAAGTCAAAATGTCGAACAAAACCTAGCGGGGACATAATACATAAATAAAATAATAATAATAGTATCTTAGGAATCATAAAAGCCATACAGCATAACAAATTAACTTTTCACCACGAATAACATTCTCAATCATTTTAGTTTCCTTAATCAGGCTATGGATGATGTATCCCCATAAATGAGAAAAAACATTAGGTTTGTGTGGATTTGTAGCAACTTTGAGTCCTTTTTCTTTATATAAGGAAGGACAGTTGAGGTCATATGGTATTGAACTATCCTGCTAACCATTTTTGCTCTCAGAGGCACTACGCTATGTCAGTTTTCAGGTTGCAAAGTTTTACATTTATGCAGTAAATTTTACCTGGACCTAACAAATCAAGTAAAACGCTGGAACACGTAGTAAATGTGGCATGTGTGACATGCTTTCCAGTGAAAAAGTACATAAATGACTCTGGGCTAGGTTGGTGTTCCCAATTGTGTGGTGCCCCCGTGCAGTTTCGTTCATAGCTTGCCCATAAAACCAGCCATGTGTACAGGAATCACTGAAAACGTACCAGGAGACTGAAAACACCATAGAAATAGGTATTCAAAATTTAAGACTTAGAAAATATGAGCTCTTAAAAGTAAATGATGTACTCCTGTAAGGAATTAATTTACTTGAATTCCCTCATCATCATTAATAGTGTTTTTGGCTCTCCTTTTGTATATATGAAGAACATACATGTATGGGTGTTTGTAAAAACAGAACGTGGAAATTAAAGCATTTATCTGATTTTACTTACTTTAATTAGCATTTCAGACATCCTTTATGTTTGATATCGAAACTTGTTTCCCTGCATGTTTAATGCGGTATCAAAAGAATACAACAAACTGCTTGTTTAGTTTAACAATGAAAACTCAAGACACACTGAGTTCCATGTAGTGCTTCTCTTAAGAGATTAGAAAACACGGAAGCAAACTTCATGCAGGATTAAAGGCGAGTTTTAAACGTAACATTTATTTTTATTCTAGATTTATGGCTGACCCATAGATAATGAAAGGTTTTATTTTGAGTTGTTGGCCCCACACAATACATTGTCCTTTGTTGCTGTACAAGTGGCGCTTTCCCTGTGCTGTCTACGGTTCAAATACAATGAAACAATCCATTTATTTTGTTGGCGAATTGCAGCACAAAGTGAGGTGGTCAGTGTTGAAAGTTTATCACTGTCTTGTCCCTTTGGCAGAGGCAGAGCATTCACACACCCTCTGCCCCAGTACACAAATGTCAGGCTTTTTGCAGGCTGCTGTTTTCCTTTTGAAGATGCCGATGGTGTCTCTGATCCACTAATCCATTTATCCAGTTTCATGAGTGCATTGGCTGACTACGTACACAATAGTCTTGCCCAGCTGGAAACAACAAGTCAGTGAGTCCAAGCGGCACACCCACCAATGCCTGATCCCACTTTCAGCTGAGACTTTGGTACTTGCCTCAAAAAAACAAAATGATGTGATTACACTGAGATCTTCCACTCCTTTTTAAACAGAAGTGTTATTTCCCCTCTACAACATGTCCCCGCTGTAACATGCTGGAGGCTTATATTATTTTCATGATATTCAACGGTGCCAATGAGGTTTGAAGCACGTTTGAGAAAAAATTGCTTCGGGGACTCTGCAAACAAGTGCATATTAAAGAAGCTGGTCAGTTTCAGCCCAGGGGAAGATGTGAGGGAACTGGCTTCTATTTGTGTTTACTGTTGCTCCGTTATTTGTCAGATTTTTTTATTACATTTTAAAAGCATGTTTAATGACAAGGGTTATTGGTAATAACAGAATGTTTGAAAATATTAAATACATTTGCGAGCTTGTGCAAGAAAGAACTTAAAAGGTGGTCGGCGCGCAGAATGTTAAAAAGATCTCACAATGAAGTGATTAACATTTTTATGAATAAAATTAATCACGCATTAACTCTGCAGCTCAATACATCTGAATGCCAAATGTTGCACAGCAGCCCCTTTCCCTAAACCCAAGAATTTTGGACGTATTATTGACCCACATCAAATACTCATCTATTAGGACTGGCAGTGTATTTATGAGAGACATTTTAATAACGTGCGTTTAAATTTGAGGCAAGCAAGTAAATGGGGGTGGGGGATAAATCCTGGGATTTTTCTTTTTGTGTGTGTACTGTTAGGCACATAAAACATGTTAGGCAAACTGTCAAGAGCGGCAAGTGATAGGAGAAAAAGAGAAGTTTATGTACAACTCAGAGAAACAAATAGCCAAGTCACTATAGTAAACTGTGTTCAGAGCATTATGCTTAGCATTCGTTGGCGCTTATTGGTGCTTTCATTGTTTTGGGCAAAGCTTATTAGGTTGTAAAATGGAAACTTACCCATTATAAAAATTTCCACTGTGTCAGATAATAAAATGTGATTTCTCTTCTTCTGTTCTCTCTCCTCTCACCCAATCTCTTACCACTGTGGTTTTGGGATTATTCCAGCAGACTGTACAAAGGGAAGCAAAGGCATCTGAAGTGTCACTCTACAGCTGTGGCAAAGTAACAGAATTTCCATTTTGTTGATGCTCCCAGCACATGTGTGCAGCAGAAGGTGATATCAAAGGAGCCGTTCTTCCTCAGTTCTGCACATTATTTTTCACTGCTGTGGCGAATCTCTCTGAGCTCCGTGAACCAATAAAACAACGGTCCCTGTTTGAGTTGATATATTAATATTTACTGAGGATTTGCAAGGTCGGGGCTAAATGTCAGCAGATTGCTGGGGCAGTACTATGGGGAATAATTAAACAAATCTCAGAGCAGTTCAGCCTCCTAACATCTTTATTAATCTTTTTGAAACAGTACACTGAAATATTGCTTTCCCAACCTTAGTGAAGATTCTGGAGAAGTTTAAGAATAAAATCCTGGCTTGGAAGTATTTGTTTTTGACAGTTTCTTGGCCCCCTCACTGGCAGATGTTAGTTAGTTGGGAAGGCTATGATGTGTGAATTATCTCCAAGCTGTTGGGATTCTCACCTGCCTTTCTATCAAATTAATCTTGACCAATCTGCCAAGCACAATAATATTGCTACTATAAATTGACACTCAGATTAGCCTAGTTAAGGAGGTCCACTTGGCTGCAAAAAAGTAGTGGGGGACCCCAATTCAGTATGCATGTCTTCCTTAACTTGATTATAGCCAGCACTTTAGCACAACTTAGACAATTCTCTTTAATAAGCTTCATAATTAGTGTTGGGATGCCTCATTACAAGTCATTGCCTGTAGCAGTCCTAGGCCAAACAGCCCTTCTCAATCTGATTTAGTTTTTTTTATCAGGCAGCAGGAGCTGTCTAGAGCTTTTTGT
The DNA here is from genome assembly GCF_013100865.1 of Trachemys scripta elegans. Classification (NCBI taxonomy): domain Eukaryota; kingdom Metazoa; phylum Chordata; order Testudines; family Emydidae; genus Trachemys; species Trachemys scripta. Next base: position 116,831,871 of record NC_048299.1, on the reverse strand, counting down.
TTGTATAATGGGGACTTGCATTAAGCCCCCAGTGTAAAAATACCACAAGGAAATTAATTGCTTCTGTGCAGATTCACCACAGATGTGTTCTGTTGTGGAGAATGGTATATTTCTGACATTGCTCTACTGCTGTGAGCTGTGTAAAAATAATAAAATAAATTGAAAAGCTACCAATGCAAACATATTAGCATCAGTATAGATTCCTTATGGTATAACTGAAAACAAGAGATTCAAAAAGTGTATCAGATGCCTTCAAGAGTCTCTTTGTTTTTTTGTGTTTTTTTTTTTTTTTTAATATGTAGGGCTGCCTCCTCTGCCTCCTTTCTTTTACTGTACAGTATGTGTTAAAAAAAAAAAAAAAGCAGTGAAGCTCACTAATAAAATGCACATGGTCACAAATTCTGTTTGGTAGTGGTTGATAGATGTGATACTTAAAATAACACACACTAGGAGTGTGGTGACTCAACGCAATAAGAAGGCTGACACACAAAGCTGCCCTCAAGGTCAGTGGTTTGTTATCTATCACTGTTGGTCAGGCTGTGAATCACAGCTGCAAGTTTCAGCAAGTTAAGGGGAGGAGGAGTATTAGAGGGCTTGCCCTGTGGAAAAGCAAAGCTGAGCTGGTGGTTTGTCAACCATGTCCAAACATCACCTTGCAGCTTCTGGGTAATGCCCATTCCCCTGTCACTAAAGCAGAGCTGGAAAGTGCCTTGATCTAGAAAGATACTCTGCTCTGATTTGCTTGCTAGACATCAGGTGGAAAGAGGTAGGGTATGCAAGACCACTACTGCAGAGACTTGCAGTGAGAAACAAACAGCACTGCCTTCCATTTATTTGTTTCAGTCTGTTTAATCTCCTTTCTTCTTACTCTAGTTTTGACTTTGGGTTCATTCCTCTAGTGTAAATGCATCCACCTAATGCTGTCTCTCTTAATAACTCTTCATTAAAATTGGCCTGCATAACTATTACAATAATGGAACACATATTTAGAACACATGATAAGGATATGTTACTGTGTATTTTGGTGGTAAGAATTACTTGCATTGTTCCCATGCAGTTAAGAAGGAAGAAGGTCTGTATCTATCAGTTTGAAAGGTAAAAAACAAAACAAAAAACCCAGCATTCAGCCTAGTTAGAAAAGTAAATAAAGCAGTAGCAGGTGTAATAAAGCAGTTCCAATAATGAACCTCCCAGGCTGAATTGGATGGGTACATGCCACATGGAAAGTTCAAGGGCATAGTTAGTCCTATATACATAGGCATAGTGAACCCTGAAACCCTTTTCAGACATTAATAAATACATACCATTATCATAAATTTAAGGTTCTCAGAAACACATATATTATTAAAGGTGATAGTGGGGAACTTGGGAATTACCAAACCAGATCAGCCCAGTGGTCCATGTAGTCTAATACCCTCTCTGGGACAGAGGCCAGTATTGATGCTTCAGAAGAAGGGACAAGAAATTCATCAGTAGGCATCTATTGAGTAACGTCCATTAGCGGCAATGTCTTCCTAGTTCCCATAAGTGACAGGTTGAGTCTACCATTATAAGGTCTTAAAAATAATGTTTTGTTCATATGTATGTATGCTTTGTATTCAAGAATATCAAGGAGCAAACATTAGCAGATTCACAACCCTAAGTGAAAGAAGGAACGTAATATGTATTTGTATAACAGTCCTTGGTCACACTGAGCAAGGGTCTGTGCAAAGTAAGAGACAGTTCCTGTCCTGGGCAGCTTACAATCTCAACAGACAAGACAGACAAAAGATGTAAGAAAGAAAGTATTATTATTCCTATTTTACAGATGTAGAACTGGAGCAAAGAGATTAAACGATTTGCCCAAGATTATTTAGGAATTCTGTGGCAGGGATGAGAAATGACCCCTTTTACTTAATTTCAGAGGTAAAATGATTTTCCAAGGCCACAGAGTGAATCAGTGTCAGAGCCAGATTTAGTGCCCAGGTTTACTGACTCCCAGTCCCATACTTAGTTCATTAGGCCCTCCTAATCCAAAGTAATTTAGACCAGAATTTTCAAACATGGGCCCCTAAAAGTTAAGCAACTAAATCCTTATTTATCTATATAAGTAAAAGTGGCTTGATGATCACAGATGCTGAACACTCAGAGCTCCCATTTACTCCCTTTGAAGTCAGTGGAACCACTTGCACAAGAAAAGGTTACTCATTGAAGTAAAGCTTTGCTGGGTTTGGTCTGAAGATTCAGATTTTCAAAAATAGAAGCCTTAGGCCTGGTCTACACTATCACTTTAATTCGGATTTAGCAGCGTTAAATCGAATTAACCCTGCACCTGTCCACACAACAAAGCCATTTATTTCGAAATAAAGGGCTCTTAAAATCGAATTCTGTACTCCACTCCGACGAGTGGAGTAGCGCCAAAATCGATATTGTCATTTCGAATTAGGGTTAGTGTGGCCGCAATTCGATGGTATTGGCCTCCAGGAGCTATCCCACAGTGCACCATTGTGACCGCTCTGGACAGCAATCTGAACTCGGATGCACTGGCCAGGTAGACAGGAAATCCCCTGCGAACATTTGAATTTTATTTCCTGTTTGCCCAGCGTGGAGAGCACAGGTGACCACAGATAACTCATCAGCACAGGTAACCATGCAGGCCAATAATCGAAAAAGAGCACCAGCATGGACTGTACATGAGGTAGCTGGATCTGATCGCTATATGGGGAGAGGATTCAGTGCTAGCAGAACTTCACTCGAAAAGACAAAATGCCAAAACTTTTGAAAAAATCTCCAAGGGCATAATGGAGAGAGGCCACAATAGGGACACAGATCAGTGCCGCGTGAAAGTCAAGGAGCTCAGACAAGCCTATCAAAAAACAAAGGAGGCAAACGGTCGCTCCAGGTCAGAGCCGCAGACATGCCGTTTCTAAGCTGAGCTGCATGCAATTCTAGGGGGGGCCGCCACCACTACCCCACCTCTGGCCGTGGATTCCGAGGCGGGGGTAATCTCATCAGCTACACCTGAGGATTCTGCGGACGGGGAAGAGGAGGAGGAGGAGGCAGAGGACGAGCTTGCGGAGAGCACACAGCACTCCTTTCTCCCCAACAGCCAGGATCTTTTTCTCAGCCTGACTGAAGAACCCTTCCAACCCTCCCAAGCCAGTATCCAAGACCATGACCCCATGGAAGGGACCTCAGGTGAGTTTACCTTTTAAAATATAAAACTTGTTTTAAAAGCAAGCGTTTTTTAATGATTACTTTGCCCTGAGGACTTGTGATGCATTCGCGGCCAGTACAGCTACTGGAAAAGTCTGTTAACGTGTCTGGGGATGGAGCGGAAATCCTCCAGGGACATCTACATGAAGCTCTCCAAAAGCCTTGCCACAAGGTTTCTGGGCAGTGCAGCCTTATTCCGTCCTCCATGGTAGGACACTTGACCATGCCATGCTTGCAGCAAGTAATCTGGTATCATTGCATGACAAATCCTGACAGCGTATGGTCCTGGTGTTTGCTGGCATTCAAGCAATATCCGTTCTTTAACTCGCTGTGTAATCCTCAGGAGAGTGATATTGCTCATGGTAACCTGGTTGAAATATGGGAATTTAATTAAGGGGACAGAGGAGGCAGTTCCTACTGGGCTGTTTGCCTGTGGCTGAAAAAAAATCCTTCCCTGCAGTTAGCCAAGCACGGGGGGTGGGGGGGTGGGAATTGGCCCAGAGCTTTTCGCTTTTGGCTAGCAGGGATCTTCCCTGATACCAGCCACGTGGTGGGGGGAGGGATAAAGTGATCATCCAGAGAATTGGATGGGGGGGGGGGGGTAGTTTGTTTTCTGCTGCTGAAGGTTAACAGGAAAACCGCAGCACTCAATGGGCTTTGCTTGGTATGTGGGAAAGGACGGCGCAGAATCCGAAAGACAATGGCTTACCATGGCCGCATGCAAGCCGAATTCTGTTGCCCAGACCTGCATCTGTGATCTTTAGCAGCAAAGCCACAGACACTCAATATTAAGAGGCAAAATGCGACCTTGTACTGAAATCACATGTGCTATGTAATGTGAATAGTATTGGTCACTGTGAAAGAGTACAAGCATTGTACTGCAAAATGTATCTTTTTAAAAAATTCTCTCCTTTTTTCTCTCCCTCCAGCAGCTGCAAATTTTTCAAGCCTCCCTCCTCCGTCCCAAAGGCTATCTCAGATAAGGCGCTGGAAAAAGAAGACGCGAAAGGAGATGTTTGCAGAAATCATGGAATCCACCCGCAGTGATAGAGCTCATCTGAATGAGTGGAAGGACACGGTTTCAAAGTAGAAGAAAGAAGCCAGTGAACGTGAGGAGAGGAGAGATGCTCGAGATGAGAGGTGGCGGCAAGAAGATCACAGGAGGCAGGATGCAATGCTGGGGCTGCTGCGTGAGCGAACAGACATGCTCCGGCGTCTGGTGGAGCTTCAGGAATGGCAGCAGGATAACAGAGTGCCGCTACAGCCCTTTATAACCCCCCTCCCGCCTCACCATGTTCCATAGCCTCCTCACCCAGATGTGTAAGAACGCGGGAGGGGGAGGGGAGGCTCCGTACACCCTCTCATTCCACCCCAGTGGACAGCCCAAGCAAAAGGCTGTCATTTTTTTAACCTTTTTTTAGTGGCCTTTTCCTTCCTGCCGATTCTCCTCCCAAACCCCACTCGGGTTCTCTCCCTTTTTTTATAATCAATTAATAAAGAATACGTGATTTTTAAATGATAGTGACTTTATTTCCTTTGAAAGCAAGCTGGGGGAAGGGGAAGGGTGGGTTCCTTACAGAGAATGAGTCAATAAAGGGGGCGGGTTTTCATGAAGGAGAAACAAACAGAAATTTCACACTGTAGCCTGGCCAGTCATGAAACTGGTTTTCAAAGCTTCTCTGATGCACAGCGCTTCCTGGTGTGCTCTTCTAATCGCCCTGGTGGCTGTCGGCACATAATCAGCAGCCAGGCGATTTGCCTCAGCCTCCCACTCTGCCATAAAGGTCTCCCCCTTCCTTTCACAGAGAATGTGGAGCACACAGCAAGCAGAAATAACAATGGGGATATTGGTTTGGCTGAGGTCTGAACGAGTCAGTAACGATCGCCAGCGACCTTTTAAACGGCCAATTGCACATTCTACCATCATTCTGCATTTGCTCAGCCTGTAGTTGAACAGCTCCTGACTCCTGTCCAGGCTGCCCGTGTATGGCTTCATGAGCCATGGCATTAAGGGGTAGGCTGGGTCCCCAAGAATAACTACTGGCATTTCAACATCCCCAACGGTTATTTTCTGGTCCAGGAAGTAAGTCCCTTGCTGCAGCTTTTTAAACAGATTAATGTTCCTGAAGATGCGAGCGTCATGAATCCTTCACGGCCAGCTCACGTTGATGTTGGTGAAACGTCCCTTGTGATCCACCAGTGCTTGCAGCACCATTGAAAAGTACCCCTTGCGGTTTATGTACAGGGTACCCTGGTGCTCCGGTGCCAAGATAGGGATATGGGTTCCATCTATCGCCCCACCACAGTTAGGGAATCCCATTGCAGCAAAGCCATCCACTATAACCTGCATATTTCCCAGAGTCACTACCTGTCATAGCAGCACCTCAGTGATTGCTTTGGCTACTTGCATCACAGCAGCCCCCACAGTAGATTTGCCCACTCCAAATTGATTCCTGTCTGACATTGCAAGCTTCCACAGGGCTATCGCCACTTGCTTCTCAACTGTGAGGGCTGCTCTCATCTTGGTATTCTGGTGCTTCAGGGCAGGGGACAGCAAGTCACAAAGTTCTATGAAAGTGCCCTTATGCATGCGAAAGTTTCGCACCCAGTGGGAATCGTCCTACACCTGCAACACTATGCGGTCCCACCAGTCTGTGCTTGTTTCCTGGGCCCAGAATTGGCGTTCTACAGATAGAACCTGCCCCATTAACAACATGATCTCCAAATCACCAGGGCCCACGGTTTGAGAGAATTCTGTGTCCATGTCCATGTCCTCATCATGCTTGTCGCTGCGCTGCCGTCGCCGCCTCCTCCTCGCCTCGTTTTTCTAGTCCCGGCTCAGCATAAACTGCATGAGAACGCATGAGGTGTTTACAATGTTCATGACTGCTGTCTTGAGCTGAGCGGGCTCCATGCTTGCTGTGGTATGGAGTCTGCAGTTTTCACTCAGGAAAAAAGGTGTGACATGGTTGTCTGCCGTTGCTTTCATGGAGGGAGGGGTGAGGCTGTACCCAGAACCACCTGCGACAATGTTTTTTGCCCCATCAGGCACTGGGATCTCAACCCAGAATTCCAATGAGCGGGGGAGACTGTGGGAACTATGGGATAGCTATGGGATAACTACCCACAGTGCAACGCTCCAGAAATCGACGCTAGCCCCGGTTCATGGACGCACACCACTGAATTAATGTGCTTAGTGTGGCCGCATACATTCGACTTTATACAATCTGTTTCCAAAATTCGAATTATATAAATTCGGATTAATCCCGTAGTGTAGACATACCCTTTAATTGAGACTTGGATGCTCAACACTTTGGAAAATTAGGCTGCATAGTTCTGTGCCTGAATATGAATTTAGGAGACTAAATTTAATTTCCTATTCTTGAAAATTATGGCGTATATCTATCTAATAAAAATCTTTAGTCCAGATTAAGGATGAAATCATAACTAACATTATTTTATAAACAGCCATTTTTTGTGATCTGCTTTGTAGAAAAAGAAAGCCTCTCAAATTCTGTGCAAATTAACTTATTTTGCTGCTCTGCGTAAATATGCATCCAAATTTTGTAAGATAATTAACAAATGGTTGAAAACTTATACCAGAAATATTAAACCTTAGAAAATATTGTTTTATAAGAGAAATTAAAATACTTGTATCTGTACATCACTATATATAGTGTTGCTGTTACCTGAGGTTTGCTGAACTGAAAACTATGGTAACTAGTCTTTGTTTTTCAGGTGGCTTTAAGACATAAATCAATGGAAACACGGCTCCTCCATCTGATAACTGATTGGTACACAGAAGAGTGCTTTCACACAAAAATCCCTGTTTTTATCGAGTCTAAAGCACACATGTAAAATAACAATAGTCCAGAACACCCCAGATATAGTTACCCAAAGTCTGAGATGGTGTTGTGTGGTCAATAGCAGGGTTCTGGTGGTCAGCCTTCCTCCCAGCCACTGGGAAATTGAGTGTCAGTCTCCTAGCTTGTCGAAAACCTCTCAGAACTTCTCCAAATTGCACACTCTAACTAATGTCTTTTATAGATTGATCAAAACAAAGCACATAATTCATAGTAACCTCTGATGGGCTAATAATTTCCCTAGCAACAGCAAAAACTCATAACTGTCCTTATCAGCAAAGCAACTCTCAGCAAGAAACTTATGGTCACAGACACACGGATCCAAGGTGAGCTACCTACACTCTCTTCCATTCTCATAATCTTTCATTTTATCTATCCTTATTAGCAACACTGCAGTGGTGCAGCTGTTTTGTCTGCTTAGGAAAGGACCAAATTATTCTTGACTATGTGGTGTTCTCGCATCCAATTAATGGTGGCTCTGTACACAAAATGGCTGCTGTAATGTCAAGTCCAGTTCTCTCGTAACATTGCCAGTATTGTTACGGAATAAAAGGGAATCAGGTCATTAAAGGAATTGTGATTCTAGTCCAGCTTCCCTCTTTATAGAGGTGTACTTAGCCAGGTACAAATTCTACTCTTTCTCCATCAGTGATTTCACTGGTGACTCCCCAAGTATTAGCAAAGAAAAAAAGAAGAGAGGAGGAGGGAGGGGGAAAAACCCCACCCACTACTAACTATCCTTTTTTTTAAATTTGTATGATCTCCTATAGATTTTATTCTTAGATGTTGGATCTTGTCCCAATACCTTATGTTCCTCTATCAAAAACATACCTGTTTCTTTCTTGGTTTTCAATACTATCAACCTTAGACCATTATTTTAGTGTGTCTTTAAAAGTATTCAGTTCTTATCTTTCAGTGATAATGCAGTTAAATGCTAAAGAGTTATGAAACAGTGGATTATGAAGAAGTGGTGCTAATATTAACAATTGCAGCCCATTTCTAGGCATCTGGGACTTTCCCAACCAATCACCAAGATCTTGGAGATCTTCTAATTTTGCTTAGTTGAATGATAATTATCAAGAAAGCAAGGAATGTGTGTGTATGTAGGGCACGGGAAAACTGTTCCCTCAGGACCTACTAATGAGGACCCATTTATGGGTTTAAGTTAATGCATATGGACAGGATATAAAGGGGATGGCTTGTGGTGGTGCTAGGAGATACACATCATCCCTACAAACTACATGGTGAATCCATGAGGAAGCTAATGAAGCTAGATCTTGTATTAACTTTTGTGTGTCTCCTAACTCTGCATAGAGATAGCACTAAGGTTTGTGCAGAAGAAAACTCTCTGTAATGGTCACACACAGCCCATGGTGGGGCATGAACAGGCCCATAAAAACCTCTCATGTCCAGCCTTCTCCAAATCCCTATGTGGGCTACGTGCGTTCTCAGGAAGGGGAGAAAAGACTCTGCTCTGCCCAACAGTTCCTTCCCCTTTCCTGGCCCCACCAAAGACCCAGGCCACAAACCAGGGTGTGTATGTTTTCCACTTTCCTAGTTCCTCATCAAGTTTGCCTCTGTTTTTTAAAAAAGAGTACTGAAAAATATTGGTCTGCCATTGATTGATTCTTACCAGCTTCCTTAAGAAAATAGTTAATTTCCAGATTGTGAAACCAGTCTTATAGGGCATGAAAGGGGCTAGACCACTGTGATGTGAGTGAATAATTGAATATTTTTGCTAAATAAAAGACACATAACAAAATGACCTGGTAGCCTATTGGAAACCTTGTAGCCTACTGGAAACTTCTGTATCTGCAGAGGGCACTTAAACAGTCTTACCATTTTTGGTAGATTCTGCAATTTCTAGCAGCATCAACCAATATACAGATAGACTCTACCATTTCCAGTGCTATTCTCTTTCAGAAGTGAAGAACTTCATAAGTACAGTCACCTGTATATTATTGTGGTGGATACAGAACGTTCAAGGTGTTCTTCAGTTGTGAGCTCATAGTGTTTCACCTGTTTGGGGTTGGTGTAGGCACACAAAGCAGTCAATGAGCTTATTTGCCTTTTGGTTATCAGTCCACCATAATCAGTGTGGTTTTGTCCCAGCCACCATTAGTCATGTGAGTGAAATTCTGAATCAGCTACTCACAGGAGTAGTCCCCTTGGCTTCTAGTTGTACTCACATTAATTTGGGTGGCAGAATCAGTCCCATTTTGTGTATAAGTAGCTGTAAAGCCTAAAGACAGGGGAATTAGTATTTTTAGGTTGCCAGTGGGGATAACTATGGAATGAAAGGAGCATCATATTTCCAGTGCAGAAGCCATGCTTTGTACCATTTCATATCATTTTTGGTAAATGCTATCAGTGGGAACAATGATCTTGTGTATATTTCAGGCTACAGGCAGGCCTTGTAAGAATCTTATTTAATTATGTGATATATTAATGTTATATTGATTATGTTATTGCCTGTAAATCCTGTTGCTTAATAAAGCTGCAGTCATTTTGCAATAAAGTTGTGTTTGCAGTCAATTAATGGGTGTCTGGGGGCAATGGACTGACTATGAAGTGGGGTTACTGGTGTTAAGTAACCTATAAGAAAGAGTGATACTAAGACTGAAAGTAGAAAACCAGGAAAACATAAAGGTTTGGATTAAATAAAAAGGAAAAAAAAATATTTTTAGCACTTCAGACTCCACATTAGGTACATTGATTCACAGTTTTCTTTAAGGTCCAACAAAAAAGCAGCATTGTGTGAAGCATATGTACATGAATACAGGGGAGGATAATATTTGATTTAAAAAATACAAGTAAACTATAACTGCCAATATTGAGACCATGTGAAGGCAAAGGAACAAAGCATACTTTCATTGCTAATCATGTTAACATCAAAGTTTGAAGAGTACATTCGCCTATTCAGAGGAAATGCCATCACACTTCTGACGATCACATCTGCCACTAATATCATCCGGCATGTGGTCAGGTCTCTGTTCTGACTTTTATCTCTCTACCAAAATTTCATGTCTTGATTTTAATATCTGATGTTGAATTCAGGTCACTACAAAATAAGTACAACTTTTATTCCTTTTCCACTTTCATGATGTGTCCAAGATGTGCATTTTAAAATAAAAGTGTGTAATATGAAATAAATATTAAAATATTTCTCTGTGGTCTTTTTGTTTTATTAAGGCACCTTAGCAAACATTGGCATATATCTATATAAAATGCATAAGTCTGATTCATCATTGAAATACGCAGGTTTTATGCTAGAAATAAATAAAGACACATAGAACTAGAGTAGTGCAATCAGGCCTCGTACATTTCTAACTCAAACAGAGATGCTGTCTTTCACCCAAACCAAAATCATTTACAAATCTATTATATGATTTCTTGAAGAATTTTTTTCCTTAAGTCTGACTGATGACACTGGTCTACAATTTTTGAGAAGTCGTCTGCTTCAGAGATAAAATGTGCTATTTATTATGTATTTTGATATGCTGAATTCAAATATGACAATTAAAACAACTGATTGGCTACTGTTTCTAAGATATTTAAGTTTTTACATTTTATGTCTATGTATATTGTGTAGATAGTAGAGTTTTAATCATAAATTGTAAACCTAGGTCTTTTCATGTGTTTATGGTTGCTTTACATGATAATATTTCACCTGTCCTGTTTATGTAAAACTTTACAAATAAGCAAAAGGGTTATATAAATAAAAAAAATTATGAAACAAAAGGCAAAAAACTATTATGTACATAGTTTAGTCCTATTCAGTGTCTACTCGGCGCTTCTTGGCTTGTCTCTTGTATTCATTAAATGGAGCATCTCTTGTCACTGTCTGGCAATAGTCTGCAAGCATTGATGGGCTCCATTTGCCCTGATAGCGTGTCTCCATTGCAATGTCCTGGTGAAATCGTTCGCCTTGTTTTCACCTAACTGCGGAGCAGTTAGGTGGAAAAAAATCTAGATGAGAGTGCAAAAAATATATCTTTAGTGACATGTTGCAACCAAGGCTTTTGTATGCCTTGAGGAGGTTTTCCACCAACAACCTGTAGTTGTCTGCCTTGTTGATTCCGAGAAAATTTATTGCCACTAACTGGAAGGCTTTCCATGCCGTCTTTTCCTTGCCACGCAGTGCATGGTCAAATGCATCATCTCGAAGAAGTTCACGAATCTGAGGACCAACAAAGACACCTTCCTTTATCTTAGCTTCACTTAACCTTGGAAATTTTCCACGGAGGTACTTGAAAGCTGCTTGTGTTTTGTCAGTGGTCTTGACAAAGTTCTTCATCAGACCCAGCTTGATGTGTAAGGGTGGTAACAAAATCTTCCTTGATTCAACAAGTGGTGGATGCTGAACACTTTTCCTCCCAGGCTCCAATGACTGTCGGAGTGGCCAATCTTTCTTGATGTAGTGGGAATCTCTTGCACGACTATCCCATTTGCAGAGAAAACAGCAGTACTTTGTGTATCCAGTCTGCAGACCAAGCAAGAGAGCAACAACCTTCAAATCACCACAAAGCTGCCACTGATGTTGGTCATAGTTTATGCACCTCAAAAGTTGTTTCATGTTGTCATAGATTTCCTTCATATGGACTGCATGACCAACTGGAATTGATGGCAAAACATTGCCATTATGCAGTAAAACAGCTTTAAGACTCATCTTCGATGAATCAATGAACAGTCTCCACTCATATGCATCGTGAACGATGTTGAGGGCTGCCATCACACCATCGATGTTGTTGCAGGCTACAAGATCACCTTCCATGAAGAAGAATGGGACAAGATCCTTTTGACGGTCATGGAACACGGAAACCCTAACATCACCTGCCAGGAGATTCCACTGCTGTAGTCTGGAGGCCAACAGCTCTGCCTTATTCTTGGGTAGTTCCAAATCCCTGACAAGCATTCAGTTCACCTTGTGTTATGAGGTGTGGTTCAAAGGAGGAGGATGGGAGAAAATGTGGGTCCTATGACATTGATGGTTCAGGACCAGAAGTTTCATCCTCTTCCTCTTCCTCGTTTGACTCAAGTGAGAATGATTCTGGTGCATCAGGAACTGGCAGTCCTTCTCCGTGGGGTACTGGGCGTATAGGAATGTTTGGATAATGCACAGTCCACTTTTTCTTCTTTGACATACCTTTCCCAGCTGGAGGCACCATGCAGAGGTATCAATTGCTGGTATGATCTGTTGGCTGTCTCCAAATCATTGGCACTGCAAAAGGCATAGATTTCCTTTTCCTGTTCAACCACTGGCGAAGATTTGTTGCACAAGTGTTGCAGCATATGTGTGCTGCCCACCTCTTGTCCCGATCTCCAATTTTGCAGCCAAAATAAAGGTGATAAGCTTTCTTGACCATCGTGGTTATACTGTGCTTTTGTGATGCAAAAGTCACTTCACCACAAACATAGCAGAAGTTATCTGCACTGTTCACACAAGTACGAGTCATCCCTGGTCACTTTGGCTAAACAGAAATGTGTCCCTTTGCAATATCAAACACTGACAAATAAGAGAGCACGACACTGTATGATTTCTAGAGCTGATATAGGGCAATTTGTTCAGCAGAGTGATGTAAGCTTCGTTATGATTGCATCACCCATGACTTCTAGGAATAACATGATGCAATTCATATCATGTATGATGCAATACCAGCTTCAGATTGCATCATTCATTGTTTTGCCTAAAAAGCAAGTACTGTCCAAACCTAGTCATAGATTTATTCATATGTAAGCAGAGTCAGGATGAGCTCTACCCTGACATCTGGTGGTGAATTATGGCGAGTGTGGAAAAGAACTCCAGGGGCTGATCTTGTTTGTATAGGCACACCCACTCACCTGGCATGAAACAACAGCAACTCAAAGCGGTTACTTTGGCTGGTGTGGGATCCCCAGTCTTCTCTGTTATTGGGGCAGGAAGAATAAAGTTTTGTTACCCTGATTCTGTGAATCAAGGGCAGTGAAACTGTTGTATGACAGAAGGACTGAGTGAGTCCTTCACCATTACCTAAGTAGCACTTGCTTGACAAGGGGCATGGGTTACAAAACCCAGTGAATAGAGAGAGGATGGGGATAGGTATTTGTACCTGATGGTATGGGCCCTCTCTGAGGGGTTGAAACACCAATTGCACTACCGCCTCTCTCCACTGTTGAATGTCAGAGCTAACTTTGATTCCATTAGAAGTCTAGTTACAGACTGCTGAGCTGAATTCACTTTGGGCCAATGGTGCACTAGCACTGGGGCTCCCCTACTATGAGCTGAAATCATAAAAGAGCTGAGATCACTGAGGCTGTGTTAACTAGTGGGGGAGCCTGAAGCTATATTGCTAAGCGGCTTGCAGAGCAGCTAGCAGAGTGGAGACTTGCGGGACAGTTGGAGTGGAGCTGAGCGACTCACAGGTCGGTGAGCGGAGCGGAGCGGAGTGGAGTGGCTGGAGGAGCAGCTAGCAGAGCAGAGCAGAGCAGAGCCTTGTGGGAGCGGCCCAAGGGACAACTGAAGTGGAGCAGAGCTGAGCGGCTCACAGGTCGGTGAGCAGAGTGGAGCAGCTGCCAGAGCAGTTCGTGGGACGGCGGGAGCAGCTCACGGGACATCTGGTGGAGTGGAGCGGCTCGTGGTGAAGGCTGCGGCGGAACCCCGTCGGCCTCGGATCACGTAAGGTGCCCCTTAACACCCTGCCGCCCCCGCCCCCGAACTCTGGGGCTGCACTGACCAGGGACAGAGACTTTGGGGGGTTGTTGGACTTTTAGGACTTTCGTGATCTTTGGGTTGCTGGTTTCAAGAACCCAAAGGGAAAGGACACAGCCCAACTTGCTGGGGTGGGTTTTTTTTGCTCATGGTTTGTGTTATGAATCCTGTTTGTGGTGTTTTTCCAATTTAATGCTGATGTCGTTTACCTCATGTTATTAAACATTTTCTGTTACACTCAGACTCCGTGCTTGCGAGAGGGGAAGTATTGCCTCTTAGAGGCACCCAGGGTGTGGTATGTAATTGTCCCAGGTCACTGGGTGGGGGCTCGAGCCGGTTTTGCATTGCGTTATTGAAACAGAACCCCTAGATACAGAACCCGGCCCTTGTTGCTGCCAACTTAGATGGGCAGAAGGGTTACACATAGATCCAGTCAAAGATGTATTTTAGTCATTTTGGGTTTAAATTGAGATCCCTTCCCTTTATAATTCACTTATCCTCCGTCATTCCCAAGTCAAGGGTCATATATACTGACCCAATAGCATATCTTGAAAACTAGAGCCAATCAACAATTTTAAGCATCATTTTTGTTCTCAGTGACCCAGAATTAGTAAAGTTTGACTACATTTATTTCAGAAGCATTTTGGCTGTAGAGCAGTGTGAATAAAGCCCTGTGCAGAAACAAAATTTGTGTCCACACTCGATCTGCTATCCGCAAACATGGTCCGTGGATATCCTCAGTTATAAAGCAGATATCCGCAGATTTGCATGGCTCTACTTATGACAACAAAATATACTCTAGAATTCATAGTAATTAGTTGTCAGTAGTGCCTGTAATGCCAAATGTTTCTCTTTTTTGGTGGGGAGAGATTGAGCCCTAGGCACAGTATCAGGATCTACAGCTGAGATTTTAAAAATGAATGCCTAAGATTGGGCCTATAAATCCATGTTTAGGAGCTGCTGGTTGCTCAGCACTTTTAAAATTGGGACATTTAAATAGGTGCATAAGTATGGACCCAGAACCTCACTTTAGGCTCTCAATTTGAAAATCTTAGTTTATAGGTCTAATTGTTGTTAGGCAGATAGTGATCATGAAATAAATATTATAGCAAAAATATACAAATTCTTTCCTATATGTGTCAATATAGCACTCATCTTCGGGTTAGAAAGTGATAGGTTCAAGTCCCAAAGTTGACTTGGAGAGTCTTGCATTTACATAGAGGAGTTAATCTTCAGTGGAGATGCTAAACCTGTGTCCCCTGTGTCCATCTATGAAGGTTCATTAGGTGGAAGCCCATGGAATTTTTCAAAAAAATAAGGGGATAAGTCTGGTGTTTTGGTCAACATTTCCTTTCAGTAACAACCGGTAATAATGAACAAAGGTTGTGTATGTTTTAGTTTTTGCTAAGTGTACTGTGGTTGATATGTTAACTTACAGAGGCACTGTAATATCAATCCAATTCATTGTAAAGAACTTTTGGATATGTTTGGAAGTAGAAAATACACTGAAATACCTTCACTGGCTCCTATTGCTTTTTGAATCAAATTCACTCTCCTTGTTTTCACCTTCAAGACCCTCCACATCTTAGCTGCTTCCTATATTATTAATTATAACCAGTAGCTGAAAGCCCATGCTGTCATAGAGGTGTAATTCACAAAGTCAAAATGGCTGAGAACTTAAAAATTGGATGGTAACAGACTGCGAATACCAGCGATGATTGAACCTGGTGCTATTCTGAGATCTCATCCATGCTTGTAGTTGTTTCCGTTGTTTCACACTGACTCAATGGACATTCTAGGCTTCAGAGTGACAGACTCACAGATAGGTAACAATTCTAGAATCTTATTGTATGAATTATTATTTGTACTGCACTGATGCCTAGGTGCCCCAGTCATGATCCAAACCCATTGTGCTAGGTGCGGTATAACAAAAGAATTGTCCATGATCCAAAGGGTTTGCAATCTGCTTTCATTGTCTCATGCCCTCTTTGCTTAGCCCAAGCTACTGACTGCACATGTCAGGTCCTTTTACCATGTCCTCCTCTGCAACTTATTTTTTGGAGGTTTCTTCTGCTGTTCCTTCCTCACTGCACCTCCTCTTCCATGTATCAATATAGACTCACATGACCATGGTTCACAGAGATGTACACCCTCTGTCTCAGTTGTGGGCATTTTCTCACACATCACAGAACTATGAAAAACAAAACAAAACAACAAAATTTACTATAATGATTTTTTTGAAAAGACATTTTCTATTGGAAAAAATGTTTTGAAGGGAAATTTTTGACAAGCTTTAAAGATAAGTTAACAGCTTCCAGACACATTAAGGCCCTTTTCACATAGGTAGCAAAAATCTTGGGGTATGTCTACACTATGAAATTAGGTCGAATTTTTAGAAGCCAGTTTTTTAGAAATCGTTTTTATACAGTCAATTGTGTGTGTCCCCACATAAAATGCTCTAAGTGCATTAAGTTAGCAGACTGTGTCCACAGTACCGAGGCTAATGTTGACTTCCAGATCATTGCACTGTGGGTAGCTATCCCACAGTTCCTGCAGTCTCCGCTGCCCACTGGAATTCTGGGTTGAGATCCCAATGCCTGATGAGCCAAAAACAGTGTCGCGGGGGATTCTGGGTACATGTCGTCAGGCCCCGCCCTCCGTGAGAGCAACAGAAGACAATCATTTCGCGCTTTTTTTCCTGGGTTACCTGTGCAGATGACATACCATGGCAAGCATGGAGCCCGCTCAGCTCAGCTCACCGTCACCATATGTCATCTGGGTGTCGGCAGATGTGGTACTGCATTGCTACACAGCAGCAGCTAATTGCCTTTTGGCAATAGACGGTGCAGTATGACTGGTAGCCATCATCGGCATACTGGGTGCTGGCAGACTTGGGACTGCATTGCTATACAGCAGCAGCTCCTTGCCTTTTGGCAGCAGATGGTATATTACGATTGGTATCCATCATCGTCGTACTCCTCAGTGAGTTCGGTCAGAGGCACCTGGGCAGAAATATTTTGTCTCCTAGAGACTCAGTCCTGCCGGCAGTCCTATTGCACCGTCTTGACGATGATGGCTAGCAATCGTAATGCAGCATCTTCTGCCAAGGACCCAGAAAATGGCGAGGGCTATCAGTCATGCTGCACCGTCTGCTGCCAGCCTAAGATGTAAAAGATAGATGGACCAGATTTGTTCTGTATTCATTTGCTTCCCCCTCCCTCTGTGAAACCAACAGCCTGCTAAACCCAGGGTTTTGAGTTCAATCTTGGGGGGGGTATTCTGTGTGACAGTTGTTTGTGTTTCTCCCTGATGCACAGCTACCTTTGTTGATTTTAATTCCCTGTAAGCCATGTCCTCAGTCGCCCCTCCCTCCCTCCGTCAGACAATAGTTTCGCGTCTTTTTTGAGCCCAGACGCCATAGCACTGGGCTCATGGAGCCCGCTCAGATCACCGCGGCAATTATGAGCACTATGAACACCACACGCATTATTCTGGAGTATATGCAGAGCCAGAACCTGCCAAGGCAAAACCAGGCGAGGAGGCGACTGCAGCGTGACGACGAGAGTGATAAAGAAATACACATGGACATAGACCTCTCACAAAGTACGGACCCCAGTAATGTGCAAATCATGGTGTTAATGGGGCAGGTTCATGCAGTGAAACACCGATTCTGGGCCTGGGAAACAAGCACAGACTGGTGGGACCGTATCGTGTTGCAGGTGTGGGACGATTCCCAGTGGCTGCGAAACTTTCACATGCGTAAGGGCACTTTCATGGAACTTTGTGACTTTCTTTCCCCTGCCCTGAAGCACCAGAATTCCAAGATGAGAGCAGCCCTCACAGTTGAGAAGCAAGTGGCGATAGCCCTGTGGAAGCTTGCAACGCCAGACAGCTACTGGTCAGTCAGGAATCAATTTGGAGTGGGGAAATCTACTGTGGGGGCTGCTGTGGTCCAAGTAGCCAACACAATCCAAGGCCTGTTGGTATCAAGGGTAGTGACTCTGGGAAACATGCAGGTCATAATGGATGGCTTTGCTGCAATGGGATTCCCTAACTGTGGTGGGGCGATAGACAGAACCCATATCTCTATCTCGGCACCGGAGCATCAAGCCAGCGAGTTCATAAACCAAAAAGGGTACTTTTCAATGCTGCTGCATGCACTGGTGGACCACAAGGGACATTTCACTAACATCAACGTCGGATGGCCGGGAAAGGTCCATGATGCTCGCGTCTTCAGGAACTCAGGTCTATTTCAAAAGCTGCAGGAAGGGACTTTCTTCCCCGACATAAAAATAACCATTGGGATGTTGAAATGCCTATAGTTATCCTTGGGGACCCAGTCTATCGCTTAATGCCATGGCTCATGAAGCCATACACAGGCAGCCTGGAGAGTAGTCAGGACCTGTTCAACTATAGGCTGAGCAAGTGCAGAATGGTAATAGAATGTGAATTTGGACGTTTAAAAGTGTGCTGGCGCAGTTTACTGACTTGGATAGACCTCAGCAAAATCAATATTCCCACTGTTATTACTGCTTGCTGTGCGCTCCACAATATCTGTGAGAGTAAGGGGGAGACATTTATAGCGGGGTGGGAGGCTAGGGACATCGCCTCGCCACTGATTATGTGCAGCCAGACACCAGGGCGGTTAGAAAAGCACAGCAGGGTGCGATGCACATCAGAGAAGCTTTGAAAAACAGTTTCATGACTGGCCAGGCTACAGTGTGAAACTTCTGTTTCTTTCTCCTTGATGAACCCCTCCTCCCCGGTTCACTCTACTTCTCTGTAAGATAACCACTCTCCCCTCCCCACTTCGAGCCCCACGTGCAGAGGCAATAAAGTCATTGTTACTTCACATGCATGCATTCTTTATTGATTCATCGCACAAATAGGGGGATAACTGCCCAGGTAGCCCAGGAGGGGTGGGGGAGGAGGGAAGCACCGGGTGGGGTGGGGGAGGAGAGAAGGACAAGGACACACTGCACTTTAAAACTTTAACACTTTTTGAAGGCCAGCCTTCTGTTGCTTGGGCAATCCTCTGGGGTGGAGTGGCTGGGTGGCTGGAGGCCCCCCAACCGTGTTCTTGGGCGTCTGGGTGAGGAGGCAATGGAACTTGGGGAGAAGGGCTGTTGGTTACACAGGGGCTGTAGCGGTGGTGTCTGCTCCTGCTGCCTTTCCTGCAGCTGAATCATGTGCTGGAGCATATCAGTTTGATGCTCCAGCAGCCACAGCATTGACTCTTGCCTTCTGTCAGCAATCTGACGGCACCTATCCTCTTCAGCCTGCCACTTGCTTTCTTCAGCCCGCGATTCAGCCCGCCATCTCTCCTTTCGTTCATATTGTGCTTTCCTGAACTCTGACATTGTCTGCCTCCACGCATTCTGCTGTGCTCTGTCAGCGTGGGAGCACATCTGGAGCTCCAAGAACATATCATCCCGAGTGTGCCTTTTTCTCCTTCTAATCTTCACTAGCCTCTGCGAAGGAGAAACATTTGCAGCTGGTGGAGGAAAAGGGAGAGGTGGTTAAAAAGACACATTTTAGAGAACAATGGGTACACTCTTTCACATTAAATTTTGCTGTTCACATTACACAGCACATGTGCTTTCATTACAAGGTCACATTTTTCCTCTTATATTGAGGGCCTGCCGGTTTGTTGTGAGAGATCACTCACGCAGTGCCAGGCAACAGAATTCGGCTTGCAGGCAGCCATGGTGAGCCACAGTCTTTTGGCTTTTTTAACCTTGATAACATGTGGGAATGGTTTCAAACAGCAACACCCTCATTTCCCATACCAAGTGGCCATTGGGTTGGCCAATTGAAATGGGTTTGCAATGTAAAAGGAGGGGCTGCGGTTTCTGGGTTAACATGCAGCACAAACCCAACGAACCCCGCCCCACACACACCCAATTCTCTGGGATGATCACTTCACCCCTCCCCCCAATCGTGTGGCTAACAGTGGGGAATATTTCTGTTCAGCCGAGCAGGAACAGGCACCTCTGAATGTCCCCTTAATAAAATCATTTGAACCAGGTGACCGTGAATGATATCACTCTCCTGAGGATAACAAAGAGAGATAAGGAATGGATATTGTCTGCATGCCAGCAAACACCGGGACCATATGCTGCCATGCTTTGTTATGCAATGATTCCAGACTATGTGCTACTGGCATGGCATGGTAAAGTGTCCTAACATGGCGGACAGAATAAGGCAGGCCTCCCCAGAAACCGTTCGGAATGGCTTTGGGAGTACATTAAGGAGAGCTTTTTGGAGATGTCCCTGGAGGATTTCCGCTCCATCCCCATACAGGTTAACAGACTTTTCCAGTAGCTGCACTGGCCACGAATTCCAGGGCAAATTAATCATTAATCATTAAACGCGCTTGCTTTTAAACCATGTGTAATATTTAAAAGGTGCCTTGTGCACCCTCAGGGTCTGGGAGCGTGCCTTGGGTGGGTTCGGGGTTTACTGCCTCCAGGTCCAGGGTGAAAAACGTATCCTGGCTGTTGGGGAAACCGGTTTCTCCTCTTCCTTGCTGGGAGCTATCTTCATTGTCTTCATCGTCATCTTCCTCGTCCCCCAAAACTGCTTCCGTGTTGCGTGATTCTCCATTGATAGAGTCAAAGCACAGGGTTGGGGTAGTGGTGGCTGCACCCCCTAGCATGGCATGCAGCTCATCATAGAAGCGGCATGTCTGTGGCTCTGCCCCGGATCTTCTGTTTGCCTCTCTGGTTTTGTGGTAGGCTTGCCTTAGCTCCTTCATTTTCACGCGGCACTGCTGTGCGTCCCTGTTATGGCCGCTGTCCTTCATGGCCTTTGAGACTTTTTCTAATGTTTTGGCATTTCGTTTACTGCAACGGAGTTCAGCTAGCACTGATTCATCTCCCCATATAGCGAGCAGATCCCGTACCTCATGTTCAGCCCATGCTGGAGCTCTTTTGCGATCCTGGGACTCCATCATGATTACCTGTGCTGATGAGCTCTGCATGGTCACCTGTGTTCCCCACGCTGAGTAAACAGGAAATGAAATTCAAAATTTCGTGGGCCTTTTCCTGTCTACCTGGCCAGTGCATCTGAGTTGAGAGTGCTGTCCAGAGCGGTCACAATGAAGCACTCTGGGATAGCTCCCAGAGGCCAATACTGTCGAATTCCGTCCACACTACACCAAATCCGACCCGGAAAGTCCAATTTCAGCGCTAATCCCCTCGTCAGAGGTGGAGTACAGAAATCGGTTTAAAGGGCCCTTTAAGTCGAAAAAAAGGGCTTTATTGTGTGGACGTGTCCAGGCTTAATTCTATTTAACGCTGCTAAATTCAACCTAAACTTGTAGTGTAGACCAGGCCATGGATCTAAACCCCAATTTAAACAAAGTTGTTGCTAAGAAGGTAACAGGAGTTTTCCCTAGTAGTGTGGACATAGAATTTCTTTGCTTTCTGGTGACCTGGGATGCCCACATCTTTGTATAAGTTTAGAGCAGGTAGATCCAATAAAGATAATGTCAGAAAGCAGGCTGGAATACTACTGGCAACACCCGCTTCGGTTCACAGCATGGGCCAGGCCACAGAATATAAGTGTTATATATGTTTCTTGTTAAAAATCCATGAAAATCAGTGACTACATGGTTGTTGGTAAAGTGCTTGCAAAATTGGGCCATTATTATTACAATATTGATACACAAAAATGTGTTTTAAACCACATCTGTATATAAGATCTGGGCAGTTGTACTTGGGATTATTGGTTCTGGAGAACTGCAGAACCAGGATGTTTTGTGCTCTAATTTTTCAAAGCATGTTTTAGTGTTAACTGCATGTCCCCATGAACAACAATGGAAATCCCCATGTGCCATTTAATAATGTACACTTACCCAATCATCTTTTTTTTAAAAAATCATTTGGCCCTTTCTGCAAATGCTTGTTGTTTTAAATCTTGACTCTGAACTGCCACACACATTTCTATATACACCAGATGGCATAATTTTCAGTTTTATAATGTAAAATTAATTTATTAAGATTTATCAGGAGAAGCACATTCTGTTGTCTAAAGATGTACATGAGACAAATTAATATTGCCAAATTGTATTTTGTGAATTATTATTTCAAATCATTTTAGCAATTTAGTACAGCACTTTGTGACATAAGCAAATGTACTGTAACTAAGAACTCTTGGTGTATTAAACATATTGTAATGTCCTGGCTGAATTGTAATTTAAAATGGATAAAAATTTCACTAGAAATTATATAAGGTCAAACTTTACTTTTGTTTGGAAAGGAAAAATGCTTGATATATGCTGTAATTTTTTTTAATAATGGTAAGTAAAGGAAGAAGATAAATTGAAGACACTATACTTTGGTAAGTAAAGGAAGAAGATAAATTGAAGACACTATTTTTAATAGAGATTTTAATCATGTCATATATCAACCTAAATCAGAGATTCAAGTTTACTGGATTAAAACTTAGATCAGTAATGGTTTCTTATTAATTTTAAATATTAATCAGGAATGTCATCTTTCTGCAGTTTTTCTATTCTTCCTCTGTAAAGATTTGAGTCGGGTGTCACAACACTACAAATATTAAATCTGTGTATTGCCTTTTCCTTTTAAACTCAGGTTAGTACTGTTGTGGTACACTGAATAGTTTAAAATATATAACAGAACTGTCACAGTGCTAGAAGTTGGTATGCAGCAAGCGGGGGTGGATAGCAAGGACTGGGTTATTCTAACTAGATAATAAGCAGAAGGTAATCCTGTCTAGTATTTGTTTAGCCATTACTATGGTGCAAATTATCTGATTTTGTAAGGTAGTAGTATATTTATTGTTTTTACCTCTTTAAGAAGTAATGCAGTAAAAATCTTTATAGTCCCCCAAGACTCTTAGCATGAGGAGATAAAATTCAAATTTCACAGCTGTGCTAACATTAGACCTAGGCCATTTTCAGTACATATTAATCACAAAATATTAAAACAACACTAATGGTCTGTTAGGTTTCAGAGTAGCAGCCGTGTTAGTCTGTATCCTCAAAAAGAACAGGAGTACTTGTGGCACCTTAGAGACTAACAAATTTATTAGAGCATAAGCTTTCGTGGGCTACTGCCCACTTCTTCGGATGAGAAGTGGGCAGTAGCCCACGAAAGCTTATGCTCTAATAAATTTGTTAGTCTCTAAGGTGCCACAAGTACTCCTGTTCTTTTTAATGGTCTGATGTAAGCCAACAAATGCAAAGAAATCAGAATTTGGGGTAGGAGGAGAAGAAAAACAAAAAGGAAAAAAACTGGTCTTTCAGAGAAATTGTATGAGGTCTGAAATTCTTTTGGACAGAATACAATGCCTCTAGAACCGTTAGGACACAAATATTAGGGAAACTTTTTCAGCATAATGCATTGTGATTCATCTGATGACTTCTATTAATATTAAATTGGGAGCTACACCCTAACATATCATAGTGGGAATTTACTGATTTCTGTGCAGAGTTCCAATGAACTTCTTTGGAGTTTTCAGAGTGTGCCTATTAGGCATATGATGCTATTGTACAAAGCATGTAATAATATGTATAGTGAGGTGATCTTATAGAAAGCAGTTACCGTGTGTTCCCAGAAACTACTATTCATATATAAATATGTCTTGCTCAGTGTTTATTTTGGGGAGAGAAGTGGGTGAGAAAGTTCCAGTAGTTCGAGTCTATTTTAAGAAATAACAGCTACATTCATTTAGAGGACCATGTATCAAGGGGAGTTGCATCAACATCACATGACTAGAGTTGGTTGCAACATTTTGACAAAAATAAAATTCTGTCAAAAATGAAAATGAAAATTATAAGGGATTTTTGTGACCGTTTCCATTTTCTGACCAGCGCTGGCAAAATGTTATTTGCATAAGCCCAGCTGTTTAAGCTATACTACTGAATGAAAAATAACATGATATCCCTGATAATTCTGTTTATTTTCTTGTGCAGCTCTTAATCAAAATAAGACAAATAGATTTAAATACACTTTTTTAAAAAAATATGACATCGAAACTAGAAAACATAAATGTAAAAAAAGTATGAAATGCCAACTTAGAGCACGTTTGAAAATGGGGTTTGTGATGAAAACACATATATGATGAACCTGTAACAACACAGGTATTTAGCTTAGTTCTGAGGCATATGATATGCTAATACAACTTCATTAGTGATGAGTTCTCTTGAGCATATCATTTGGCTAGTCTCTGCTGTGTTATACAGTTGGGCTTCATCAGATATTTAGTATCTGGAGTAGGAAGCTGGGTTCTGAAGTGCCAGTCTCTGTTATCATAAGGTGATTGACCTTTCTAAAGGCATGAAAAGTCAAAGGTCTTCTAATCATCTATCAATACAAACTAGGCTCAGAATTCTCTCACTGGGCTCAGATATTGTATCTTTGCTTCTCTCTTTTAATCTTGCAGATATAACCTTTTCCCTTAAGACAACAACACTACATTTTGATTTCAACCCAAGGGCAGACTAGGGGAATTTTTATACTTATTAAAAACAAGTGAGAAAGGAAAAGTGACTTTTAGCATAACTTTTTTTAAAGTCTTCCTTGACATGCTCACATGTGCCATAACTATCTTTATCAGAGATGAAATGATGCATAGTGAATCCAAGTAGAGACAAATATAAAATCACACAATAGTTACAGGTACTTAGGTGATGTTAATTCTAAAGGTTCATTCTCAGTAGGCCAAACAAGTACGGCATACATGTTCAGTATGTTTAGTTCATTATATCTATATATAAACATACTGAACTTTTATACAGCACTTGTATGTACTTTTCTGTATAGTAATTATAAATACATTTTCTATTCTATTTCTATATATTCAAAAGAATTCACAGTTCTTAATTCATTGATATAAAGACTGGTAAAATATCACACTGAGAAGGTAATTTTTTTTATTTTGGGGGGATCTTTTAGTTCAGATATCCATACATAGTCCTGTAGTTTTATATCTGATATTTTTACCACAGAAAGTTTTAATTAAAATGTAGTCTTTAAACAAAAATGCTAAAAATTGCTTTCAAAGGCAACATCAAGTTTCAAATTTCTACATTTTTTTTTCTAGGGAGGGACAGAGACAAGACAGCTATAAGCAGTGGGAATATACACTGTCTTCTATCAACATAAATCAATTAAAAGATAATGGAAAAACTCTCATAACAGAGCTACATTAAGTCTGATCCAATCTGTATTAATTCAAACAGCTTCATTGCAGTTTCCCAAAGAGTGATATTACAATCACTATTAAGTAATGTTTCTGAATGTGATAGCAATCAGAGGCAACTTCTGGGTAAGTCTATAGGTAAAAGGAAACAACAAATTTTTAAAGAAAAAAGCAAAAAGCAAGCAAACCCCGCAAAAGAATTAATAGGAAATATTACATTTAAAGTAGCCCATGAAAATAAGGAAATTCACAATTAAGGAGAAAGCTTAACACATGTAGGTACAATGTGTTGATATTTGAATGGTTGTCTTATTAAAACCTATTATATTTATTTGACTATACAGTATACTGTATACATATTCTGGGCACTTGTGGTTCTGATAGTACTTTGCAGTGGGAGGAAAGAAGGATAGACAGGTGATCAAAAGGGTAATTACACATAACAAATTCAGATGAAGTGATTAATTGTTTCTGTTGTTCACCCAAACATGCACAATATGGGCTGACTCCTGATAGAGGGTAATTTTTTCAAAAGAACCTAATGAATTAGAAAGCTAAGTTCCATTTCAAGTCACTTAGGTACTTTTGAAAATTTTATCCAACATGCCCAAAAGTAAGAGCAGCAGTGCATACCCAGATTCAACAGCAGGTATTTCCTGCCCTGGCAATTCCCGTTAGCATGGCCTAATTTGCTGTAAGATACCCCTTGAAGTTGCTTTTTCATGGAACACATTGTTCATTTCCAGTTAATCTTTTAGTTCTGGTTTATGGATGCATACTCACTTGCCAGGTCTTGGTTAACCATGTCCCTTTTCCATGTTGCAATACTCATTTTTTCTGGGACAGTGTTGAGTATTATCTTACTCTGTGAGTAATATTGAGTATTATCTAACTCTGTGAGTAGTCCCATTGATTTGAATGGTGCAGGTTGTGTGAGTATGAGTATCAGATTCTGGCACTCAAATGTTTGCCTCCCTTGGATTTATATCTGCATAGCTCTTTCTGCACTCTTCCCCTAGGATAGGGTTCCATCTTTCCTCCCTTTCCTCCACACTCGCTCCTGCTTGTGGACAACGCCTGTGTCCTTTTGTCATGTAACGGGCCTGCGTACACTGAATTTTTGTAGCAAATGAATACCTCAAAGCATCTGTACAATAGCAATCCAGTGTAATCCTCACAGTAACAATTGCCATTTCCTTACTTTCCAAAAACTTCAACAGCCAGTCAGCAGATTTATATTTTAGATAAAAGTCACCTAATTGCATTCCACGGTATGAGAAAAAATAAACTTACAAAAAACTCATCTGTCTTGGCTACAAAGTGAGTTTACAAAAGAGCTCCAGTATAGAAAAAATACTGGGCAGGATTCTGAGCAGTTTTATTATTACAATATTTATCTAAACTACATTTTAAATGCAAAAGGACTGTTTTCCCTCTTCATACATTTGCAACATAATCCCATTGATAGTGATAGGAATAATGTATATGTATTGTGGGGAATAAACCCTTTAAAGGCTGTGACTTCAACCTACAAAACCAGAAAAAGGCTTATTTAAGGGGAAAATATACTATTAATGAACACTTACATTAATAATGAAATAATAAGCAATTACAAATGAAGGGTGACAAGATAGGTGAGGGAGAGTGGATTGGTTATAGGATATAGAGACTTCCATTAGTAGGTTGTTGGTTCACATTCACCACAGGTTAGTAGAGATTAGTAGTTATTACTACTAGAGACAGTTTGGTGACTTATAGAAAATGAGCTTGGTTTTTAGACCAGTTTCCAGTGGACAGGTGTCCATTTCGTAATTGCGCGCAATCACACACACACATTGCACAGTTAGCATTCTCAGCTGAAAGGTTCTGGACTGAATAGGCCAGGAATTGGATTTAGCCTATCAAACCTAGAGGTGACCCCTCCAGCTCATCGCTGAAGCACCTTGAGATGTTTATTTAGTTTCACCTCAGTTGTTAGATTAACTCCCACTGACTTTAAGGGGCGTTTGCTTGAGTAAGGACTGAGTAAGAATCTGAGTAGAACTTCAGGATGTGGCCTTCCACTTTTATTCAGATTGAAAGAAAAGTTGAACTAACAAATTAAACAAATAATAAAAAACAGTTAATACTTCAGTCTTCATAGCGACATGAGGATTTCCAGTGACTCAAACATAGAATAGTTGAGTCTAACTGTTGCCAGTTTCTGTTACAGAAAGGAGTAGTACTCAAATCAGATATTTTTTCCTTGATCATTTTAGAATCACACTCATCTGTATATTTTTCTTCTAATCAAGCTACATAATAAATATTCTTTCATACTCATATTTCTGACAAGACTCTAAAAGCTCACTAAGGATAACAGAAAGTCAGGCTAGGTGATCAGGGGATAACCACACTGTTAGAGTGTTGTGACTTTTTCTGCTGATTAAATGAAGTTATTTCCTGTGGAGATACCTATGAATAAACTTTTTTGCCTGTCTTTAATGGCAAGTTGTGTCAGCTGTATATATAGTAAGGCAGATCATTGTCTGGCTATACCAGAAGAAGGACAGGAGACATTTGACATGGGCTTAATCAGGCCGCAACTTTATTATTAGATGTCTGGGACTACCCAGCAGATAAAAGTGCAAGTAACCCGATGTTTATTTCGTAATTACCCAGAGGGCTTCCATCAGCTCCCCCTCTTTTTCCATCCATGTCCCTCCAGCAAATCCATTGCCCGGACCTTACCATTCACCCTCTACTCATAGGAGGGGTAAGGTGGGGTATAATAATGAGGGGTTGGCTCCCTGCTGTACCAATCATAGGAGTCCCCAACTCCTTCTGCCCCATTTATTCCTTTAACGAACACCTCTTTTTAAGTCTTTCCAAGCCATTTATCTGGTCCCTGTATGGAGTACCTGTACTGAACATCTGCCCTACACTTAAATAATTAGTGCAACATACAGCCTACTGCCCTTCAGGCCCTGCATGAACAAAGTCCTTCCTGAACCCACTTGGGGGAAAGTGAAAAAAACCCAACTGCACCTAGGCCAATATGGTGGCAAAGGAAAAATTCCTTCCTAGCCCCCCTAAAAAAAAGGGGCAGTTGGTATAAGGGCCATAGCAGGTCTTGACCAAACCTGGTATTTTACCACCTAAAGAGGAGGGAGGTTGGGTGCTGCTTCAGTCTGCTCTGTGTAAAAAGGAGCGCTGCCCCTTTTAAACCCTTCTTTCCCAGGGGATGAGTCAGTGACCACGCTGACCCTTTTGCAGCAGTTTTCTTCTGTCCCCCTTCCTCCCACACCCAGCCATAAAGCACAGTTCCCTTCATCCGGCCAGCCAGCCAAATACCCCTTCCCCCCCCCACACACACACTTAAAGGTGTGGTGCAGTCATTCAAATGAGATGTTAAAGAAATAAAGACACTTAGTTCAACTTAAAATACCATTGGCATATAGACAAACACCCTTTAAGTTTACAGATTCCTACCTACTTAGGTCTATTGAAGACAAAGGGGCTTTGCTATAGAAAGGTCGGGATTAAATAATAACTAGCTACACAAATTTCTTGGAGCAGAGTAATCTGTATGTAGCTGCAGCTGCAGAATGGTTACAACATAGTTTGTTAGTCCAATGTCAGTTTAGTAAAAAAAGTTAAAATGAAATGAAAAAATATTATTAAACTCAAAACCACATTACTAAATCCTGAATGCAGATAAAATAAGCATACTTCCTATGTTTAGTCTATAATTACCACAGTTTTACATAAAGAAAGCATAGGGCCCAGTTCTGTGAGGTAATAAGCTACTTCAACTCATAATGATGTCAATGAAATTGAGGATGATCAGCACTTTGCATGATTGGACTCACAGAGTATAGTGTGGAGAACTAAATGGAGCATAATCTAGAAAACCTGCACAATGTTATCCAAATCTGTGGACTATCTTATTGTAACTTTACTCTGAATCACATCTAAGCTACTGAACTCTAGATCTTTCAGTCACGTGTCAAAATAAATACTGTCTGACAGATAAAGAATACCTTTATCATCCCCCGTTGCTCATTGACTTCATAGAAAGATACCTTTAGTCTTCATAAGAAAAAAGAAGACTGTGATCTCAATATTTCAACACTTTTATTTACTTTATCTGTAATATAATTAATAGATGACTGCATAAAGATCAAGGTGGCTATCAAAGAAAATGAGACAGCTTCATATGAAACTTGCTCTTTTGAATCAGTCTAGGACTCTATCAAAGCATGTGTGATAATTTCATGTAAATCCCGGTGTTCTGAATCTGTATCTTTTAACCTGTACATACCATTTTTAACACACTACATTTCAAAGACATTCAAAGCTGATCTAATTTGTATTACAGAATTACATTATAATCTGCAAGCAGCACATCATACTGATTTCTTAAAATTAATGTGGAAGCTCATTATAAAGACATCTACAGAGGTCTCATGTAGTCATTCTCAAAAATACTGTGACTTAAAACAACCACATTCTTTATTTAAAGTATGCCTTTTTCAACCAGTCAAATACTGTCTCTGAAGTTTGTGTTTTGAAACTTTGTATTTTGAGCACAAAACCAAGATCAGAATATTCCAGGGCTTCCATTCCTAAAATTTGCATGACTGCACTGCTGAAACATTTTTTTTTAAAAAGTTTGGATGTTTGAATTTTGAAATGGCAAACTAGTAATCTTGATCAGCATTAAATAAATAATTTAATAGCAATGGACAAAGAAAAAATTATATAAGTAGAACTGAAGTAAAAGGAAGTCTCTAATTGTAACCAGGGCCGGCTCCAGGCACCAGCTTGCCAAGCAGGTGCTTGGGGCGGCCACTCTGGAGAGGGGCGGCACGTCCAGCTATTCGGCGGCAATTCGGCGGACGGTCCCTCACTACCGCTCCGAGCGAAGGACCTCCCACCGAATTGCTGCCCCTGATCACGATTGTGGCTTTTTTTTTTTTTTTTTGCCGCTGGAGACGGCTAAAACCCTGGAGCCGGCCCTGATTGTAACCACATACATTCCTGCTACCATGTCATGAATATGAGACGGTTTTGTTAAAATAAATACAAGGCCAGAACTTAAAAAAACAAAAAATACATATAGGCCTTTCTATGCCAAACTAATAGGCTATTGGGACTGTTTCAACTACAGTGTATCTTTTAGCAAAACATCCAATCTTGATTTAAATATGGGCACTGAACTCCCATTCAATCAAACAGTTGAATGGCCATATTCTTGAAAAGCTTCCATGAGGATTTAAGAGCTTTAACAGGTGCAAATTGCCCACAACAAAGATAACTAAATAGACGTACACAGAAAAACAATGAAGAGAGACATTCTGAAGCAGTACTGAACCTACATCAGTGCTCTTTTTCATGGATCATTCAGAGCACTGGACACATAAGATAGAAAAAGTGCATGTTTTTGCATAAAGGGACCATGTTCTGGAGGGGATTCAGCAGTTGCTGAAGTTCTGAATTTAAAAAATGGTGTAAAGGGACTATGCCTGTCCTGTGAGACTTAAAATACCTGCTATACGGAGCTAAATTACACCTAGAAGATTCATTAACAAAGCAGCAAGCAGACCATTCATTCAGAAGATGCTGTATAACAGAACTAAGATTTGAACAGCCATTATTCATTATCCCCTATCTTGACAGCCAATCTATGTTGTCTGTGTGCATGAATCAGAGAAGGAGTCCACTGGAGTGCCCAACCCCTGAGCTACAGGACTTAAGGGACTGGAAAACATTTACTGATTTTGGTATGGCCACAGACACATACAATCTCAAGATCTTTACTGCAAGAAAGAATAAGGATGCTGAGAGGTGAGAATCTGTGCAAAGAATGCCAGGCTAACTTGGAAAACCAGTGTCCACATAGGGTGAGTCAATAGAAGACAACTGATTAGGAAAACACAATTAGATGCAAAATATTACACACCCACAGAAGTCTTAATCCCCAGTTGCTGAAAGCTTATCCACCTCCCAGTCAGCACCATCAAATTAAGCTACTGGGAGTACAAAACTCCAGATGTCCCAAAATATTCACTAGTTTACCACCAAGACACGTTAGGGAAAGTGTCACACTATGTTTCAAAGAGGTTGGGTCACCAGAGGCCATCACTAAATCATGCAGAGCAAACAGTGGCAATTAGAAAACTGGGTGGACAGCGGGGGCAGCTAGAAAGCTGGAGTCAACAATCACAACGTGGGTTCATAGAGAAGGTAAATATGATTTTGCAGGCATGTATATGAGCATGATTACCACGGAGGTACAAACACCATTGCTCCCACTCAGCTCTATTGCTAATGTCAAGCTCTCCCCTTTCCAAACAAAACATCCGTGATTACTAATGTTAGTACATGAGATTGACAGTGTGTCATGACTCCCAATTGTATGACCCATGCCTTTCACCAACTATCCAGGTTTGAGAGCAGTATTGTCCGTGCCATACAGTTGTGACTTAATTCATTGAGCTATGGGGACATCTTACATTACCCTTGCTATGTTTTCTAGAAAACCAGCTACAACTTGTAAATGTGTCAGAGAGGGGAGAAATAAATCGTAATGCTGGTGCTACTATTCACAGATCTTCTTTATTGTCATTATCTGACAGTTGTTTACTTCTGGGTTCATTGAGATATGAGTATTACTGATGAGGTTTTACTCCAATGCTGGTCTTCCATTTTGCAATGAGCTATAAGCTGCAGCTGCACAGAGCCAGCAAACAGAGCTGTAAACAGGGGAGTTTGAGTGGGAGTTTGCAAGGGAAGTTTTGGGGGAAGACTAGGAAAACCAGGCAGAGGAAAAGACGGGCTAGTGAAGGAGAAATAGAGCTCAGGAACAGGTTTGCGGAGTTGGAAAATGAAGAAGGGGCACAGCAGGTGGTCACTGAAGGTGGGAGAGCAAGGAAGAAGAGAAGAGCAGCTAGTTCTATAGGAAGAGGGGAAGAGTCAATGGAGATAATAACACCAAATATGAGCCCCAGGAGGATACAGGATGGGTTGCAGAGGATTAAAAGGGAGAATAGGAATCAAGAGGACTTACAGCCAGAGGGAACAGGAGCTAGACCGGAGAATTGCACCATCACCAGGAAAAGGCAACAGAGAGTCCGGTGGCACCTTTAAGACTAACAGATGTATTGGAGCATAAGCTTTCGTGGGTGAATGCCCACTTCATCGGATCCTCTTCTACATGATTGGGGACTCCTTACTGAGAAGAATACACAGGCCTGTAACTAGAGCTGATCCAGAGAACAGAAGGGTGTGCTGTCTGCTAGGTGCTAAGATACGGGATGTGAACCTGAGGTTGAAGAGGATCCTAATGGGAGCAGGAAAGAATCCACTGATTGTCTTTCATGTGGGAACAAATGATACAGCTAGATTCTCGCTGGAACGTATCAAGGGAGACTATGCCAGGGTGGGGAAGATGCTTAAGGAAATCAAGGCTCAGGTGATCTTGAGTGGGATTCTGCCTGTTCCTAGAGAAGGGCAACAAAGGTGTGGCAATATTATGATGATCAACAGATGGCTCAGGCAGTGGTGCTATAAGGAGCGCTTTGGGATGTATGGCCACTGGGAGGCATTCATGGACAGAGGACTGTTCTCTTGGGATGGACTTCACTTGAGTAGGGAGGGAAATAGACTTCTAGGATGGAGGCTGGCACAACTGATTAAGAGAACTTTAAACTAGGAATTTGGGGGAGATGGTTGGGAGATGTCCAGGTAATCTCCACGCCGGATTTTAACATTGAGAGGGAAGAAAACAAAGTAAGAAAGGATACAGCCATGGGTAGGAGAATGGACGTAAGGAAGAAGGGTAGTGTAGATCCCTGTCTAATAGGTGATACTGGCAGTAGAATGTCTGTGCCTAATTGGGTAAAGAATGTGAGCAAAGCCAAACAGCAAAAATTAAGATGTTTGTACACCAATGAGAGGAGGTAACAAAATGGAGGAACTAGAGTTACTGGTGCAGGAAGTGAAACCAGATATTATAGGGATAACAGAAACATAGTGGAATAGTAGCCATGGCTGGAGTACAGGTATTGAAGGGTATGTGCTGTTTAGGAGAGACGGAAATAAAGGCAAAGGTGGTGGAGTAGCATTGTATATCGATAATGAGGTAGACGGTAAAGAAATAAGAAGTGATGGAATGGATATGACAGTCTGTCTGGGCAAAAATCACATTGGGGAAGAAAGCTACGAGAGCCTCCCCGGGATAGTGCTTGGGGTGTGCTATAGATCACTGGGATCTGATTTGGATATGGATAGAGACCTCTTTAATGTTTTGAATGAAGTAAATACTAATGGGAATTGTGTGATCATGGGAGACTTTAATTTCCCAGATATAGACTGGAGGACAAGTGCTAGTAATAATAATAGGGCTCAGATTTTCCTGGATGCGATAGCTGATGGATTCCTTCACCAAGTAGTTGCTGAACCAACAAGAGGGGATGCCATTTTAGATTTGGTTTTGGTGAGTAGTGAAGACCTCATAGAAGAAATGGTTGTAGGGGAAAACCTTGGTTCGAGCGATCATGAGCTAATTCAGTTCAAACTAAATGGAAGGATAAACAAAAATAGATCTGTGACTAGGGTTTTTGATTTCAAAAAGGCTAACTTTAAAAAAAAATAAGGAAATTAGTTAGGGAAGTGGATTGGACTGAAGAACTTGTGGATCTAAAGGCAGAGGAGGCTTGGAATTACTTCAAATCAAAGTTGTTGAAACTATCAGAAGCCTGCATCTCAAGAAAGGGGAAAAAATTCATAGGCAGAGTTGTAGACAAAACTGGATGAGCAAGCATCTTACAAAGGTGATTAAGAAAAATCAGTAAGCCGACAAGGAGTGGAAGATGGGAGGAATCAGCAAGGAAAGCTACCTTATTGAGGTCAGAACATGTAGGGATAAAGTGAGAAAGGCCAAAAGCCATGTAGAGTTGGAGCTTGCAAAGGGAATTAAAACCAATAGTAAAAGGTTCCATAGCCATATAAATAAGAAGAAAACAAAAGAAGAAGTGGGGCTGCTAAACACTGAGGATGGAGTGGAGGTTAAGGATAATCTAGGCATGGCCCAATATCTAAACAAATACTTTGCCTCAGTCTTTAATGAGGCTAATGAGGAGCTTACGGATAATGGCAGGATGACAAATGGGAATGAGGATATGGAGTTAGATATTACCACATCCAAGGTAGAAGCCAAACTCGAACAGCTTAATGGGACTAAATCGGGGGGCCCAGATAATTTTCATCCAAGAATATTAAAGGAACTGGCACATGAAATTGCAAGCCCATTAGCAATAATTTTTAATTAATCTGTAAATTCAGGGGTTGTACAGTATGACTGGAGAATTGCTAACATAGTTCCTGTTTTTAAGAAAGGGAAAAAAAAGTGATCCAGGCCTGTCAGTTTGACATCTGTAATATGCAAGGTCTTAGAAAATTTTTTGAAGGAGA
Organism: Trachemys scripta elegans; assembly: GCF_013100865.1. Taxonomy (NCBI): domain Eukaryota; kingdom Metazoa; phylum Chordata; order Testudines; family Emydidae; genus Trachemys; species Trachemys scripta. Next base: position 116,797,497 of record NC_048299.1, on the reverse strand, counting down.
AAGTAGTTAAGGACACTGGGATCAATGGTAATTGGTTCAAAATACAACATGGTTTTAAAAAAGGTAGATCATGCCAAGCCAACCTGATCTCCTTTGAGAAGGTAACAGATTTTTTAGACAAAGGAAATGCAGTGGATCTAATTTATCTCGATTTCAGTAAGGCATTTCATACGGTTCCACATGGGGAATTATTAGCTAAAATTGGAAAAGATGAGGATCAATATGAAAATTGAAAGGTGAATAAGGAACTGGTTAAAGGGGAGACTACAACGGGTCATACTGAAAGGTGAACTGTCAGGCTGGAGGGATGTTACTAGTGGAGTTCCTCAGCGATCGGTTTTAGGACCAATCTTATTTAATCTTTTTATTACTGACCTTGGCACAAAAAGTGGGAGTGTGCTAATAAAGTTTGAGGATGACACAAAGATGGGAGGTATTGCCAATACAGAGAAGGACCAGGATATCATACAGAAAGACCTAGATGACCTTGTAAACTGGAGTAATAGTAATAGGATGAAATTTAATAGTGAAAAGTGCAAGGTTATGCATTTAGGGATTAATAACAAGAATTTTTGTTATAAGCTGGGGACTCATCAGTTGGAAGTAACGGAGGAGGAGAAGGACCTCGGAGTATTGGTTGATCACAGGATGACTATGAGCTGCCAATGTGATATTGCTGTGAAAAAAGCTAATACGGTCTTGGGATGCATCAGGCGAGGTATTTCCAGTAGAGATAAGGAGGTGTTAGTACGGTTGTACAAGGCACTGGTGAGACCGCATCTGGAATACTGTGTGTAGTTCTGGTCTCCCATGTTTAAGAAGGATGAATTCAAAATGGAACAGGTACAGAGAAGGGCTACTAGGATGATCCGAGGAATGGAAAACCTGTCTTATGAAAGGAGACTCAGAGAGCTTGGCTTGTTTAGTCTAACCAAATGAAGATGGAGGGGAGATATGATTGCTCTCTATAAATATATCAGTGGGATAAATACCAGGGAGGAAGAGGAATTATTGAAGCTCAGTACTAATGTGGACACAAGAACAAATGGATGTAGACTGGCCATCAGGAAATTTAGACTTGAAATTAGATGAAGGTTTCTAACCATCAGAGGGGTGAAGTTCTGGAACAGCCTTCCAAAGGGAGCAGTGGGGGGTAAAAGACATCTGGCTTCAAGACTAAACTTGATAAGTTTATGGAAGGGATGGTATGACGGGATAGCCTAATTTTGGCAATTAATTGATCTTTGACTATTAGCGGTAAATATGCCTAATGGCCTGTAGTGGGATGTTAGATGGGGTGGGGATCTGAGTTACTACAGAGAATTCTTTCCTGAATGTCTGGCTGCTAGGTCTTGCCCACATGGTCAGGGTTTAGCTGATCGCCATATTTGGGGTCAGGAAGGAATTTTTCTCCAGGGCAGATTGGCAGTGGCCCTGGGTTTTTTCGCCTTCCTCTGCAGCTTGGGGCAAGGGTCACTTGCTGGAGGATTCTTTGAACCTTGAATTTTTAAACCATGATTTGAGGACTTCAATAGCTCAGACATAGGTTAGGGGTTTATTACAGGAGTGGGTGGGTGAGATTCTGTGGCCTGCATTGTGCAGGAGGTCAGACTAGACAATCATAATGGTCCTTTCTGACCTTAAAGTCTATGACTCTATGACCCTATATTGGCCTATATATGTTCCTTTGCATTTCTACAAAACTACCTTTCCTAACATTGCCATTACTGCTGCCTCTGGGTTGATACTTCTCCATTGTCAGGCATGACACACTGAGGCCTGACACAAATGATAGCTGGGATGCTATCTGCCTTTGGTAGAGCTGGAGAATATCTGCTGGCTTCCAGTACACCTGCATTATAGGCAAATGTCCACCTAGGAATCTAGTTGCAAAGGTTTAAATGAGAAATATGCTATGTGTAATGTGCCGAAGTCCTCCCAGTCTGGAATCCTCTGGTTTAGAAACCAGCAATATTTTTGCATGGATTTGGGTATGGCTGTCACAGACCCTTGCTTAAATCATATATAAATTCTTGCGCTTGCCTAACTTATGTTAACTGTTCCCATGGATTAAACAGCACTGCCAACCACTGTGGAGGTTGCCGGCCCTGCTGTATCCCAGTAGTTATGGTTCCAGTTTGCCAATGTCCAGATGTTCTGTCTCTCACTAATTCTAGGCAGACTGACACCAAGTAGAGCATCCATTAACAAAGGAGCAGGGATGAGGACTGCACTGTACTATGCACAGAACTAGTGCTATACTGCAGCCTTTTTTTTTTTTTCACTTTGCTGCAGATAATAGATGCATTTTTCTGCATGGATTTTGGGTGCATCTGATACCTCTTTCCCAATCACTTACAACCATTTTCTCTTCTAAAAGAAGAATTTAGCTCAAAGTCAATGGGAGTTAGGCTCTCATAACTGAAGGCAGAATTTGACCCATTTACTTTAATGGGGACTGTGTACATGCTGAGGACAAAGTTTAGTCCTTTAATGCTAAGAAGGTATTGCCAACAATGGAGAGTGAAAAACATGAACATTAAAAACCATAAAAGCTTCTTCATTAATGAAAGGAGCCTGTTAATAGTTCATTTTCTTTGCAATAACACATAATAATCCTAATAAATATATTAACTATGTATTAAAAGTACAGCAAGTTAACCAGTGAAAAGAACAAACTTGTTAAAAAGAAACCATGTTCTGTGCCCTATGCCAAAACCCATTTAATAATACTACTGAGCCCTTTTAAATAAATACAGGTTAAGAGAATGATCCCACTATCTGAATGCATTTTCTGAAGGTTATAAATATTGCTGACTTCTCCTAAGAACTCATAAAAAAGCATCAAAGACCAACAATCTCTCTACCCTTAGCTTGCTAACTAACTAACTAACTAACTAACTAAAACAAATAAACAAATGCCCCAAAGTAGACTACCTAAAGTGATTCCTGCTAAAAACAAGCACTGAAACTGAAGCTACCAAATTTTGAGTGCATACTTTGTTTTCTCCAGGAAATAACATAAAACCAATATGAATTAGGGTTTTATTGAAATAATAAGCAGAGCCACATCCCAGCACAGCAAGGTCTACTTTGTTGGGTCAGTTTGGTTTTCAGTATATTTAAGTCATTCCAAGACCACAAATATAATTTGCATAAAGAAAAAAATGCATCATTTATAATGACCATAATGTAGGAACATATTTCGTGTCATGTCACTTCATTCTGGTGTCTTTTGGGAATAGACCCAATGACAGATACATGTGTCACATGCAATATATATTTATTTTATATTAAAACAGTATGGAATTTGAAAAATAGAACATTAATCCTGCACACAGGTGAAACATAATTTCAAATTGGTAGCAAAATTAAATTAATTTAAAAGTTAGTAATAATTGTTTCTTTAAAAGAATGAGTAATTTAACATAATTTAAATCAGAGATTCAGCAACAGGAATATAAAAATATCAACAAACCATACACTTTCTTATCCTGATGCCATTCTAGCTCTTTTCCTGTAAGTGGTTAGAGAAGAATAGAAAGAAAGCTATCTCATATATTGTGACATCCGTTAGAGAACATTTTAAATATCAGTTTGATTGTATTACATTAGTTACATTGTATCATGTATGTGGTAATAGAAAATGAATATATAATCAAAATGACTTAAATGCTGCATTTGTGAAGACAAATACAACATCATGGAGAGCAAGCTCAAGTGATGACTCTGACTTATTGTTTGTTTAAAATAGCTGTTTAGAATACAAAGTTATTATAGTAACACAAAGGGCATAATCCTTCATCCTTTTTGGAGGATCAGGCCTGAGATACTGGGCCAGATCCTCAGCTGCTGAAAATCAGTGCACTTTCATTAATTTAAATGGCTTTAAATCAAGTCTGTTAAAAAAAAAACAAAAAACAAAAAAAACATATGCTGTAGCTCACCCAGAAGTTATGGGCTTGATTCAGGAATCACGGGTCTACCTAAACAACAAGGAGTCTGGTGGCACCTTAAAGACTAACAGATTTATTTGGGCATAAGCTTTCGTGGGTAAAAACCTCACTTCTTCGGATGCATAGAGTGAAAGTTACAGATGCAGGCATTATATACTGACACATGGAGAGCAGTGAGTTACTTCGCAAGTGGAGAACCAGTGTTGACAGGCCAATTCAATCAGGGTGGATGTAGTCCACTCCCAATAATAGATGATGAGGTGTCAATTCCAGGAGAAAGCAACAGAGGGTCCTGTGGCACCTTTGAGACTAACAGAAGTACTGGGAGCATAAGCTTTCGTGGGTCAGAACCTCACTTCTTCAGATGCAAGTAATGGAAATCTCCAGAGGCAGGTATATATCAGTGTGGAGATAACGAGGTTAGTTCAATCAGGGAGGGTGAGGTGCTCTGCTAGCAGTTGAGGTGTGAACACCAAGGGAGGAGAAACTGTTTCTGTAGTTGGATAGCCATTCACAGTCTTTGTTTAATCCTGATCTGATGGTGTCAAATTTGCAGATGAACTGAAGCTCAGCAGTTTCTCTTTGGAGTCTGGTCCTGAAGTTTTTTTACTGTAAGATGGCTACCTTAACATCTGCTATTGTGTGGCCAGGGAGGTTGAAGTGTTCTCCTACAGGTTTTTGTATATTGCCATTCCTGATATCTGACTTGTGTCCATTTATCCTCTTGCGTAGTGACTGTCCAGTTTGGCCAATGTACATAGCAGAGGGGCATTGCTGGCATATGATGGCATATATAACATTGGTGGACGTGCAGGTGAATGAGCTGATGATGTTGTAGCTGATCTGGTTAGGTCCAGTGATGGTGTTGCTGGTGTAGATATGTGGGCAGAGTTGGCATCGAGGTTTGTTGCATGGGTTGGTTCCTGAGTTAGAGTTGTTATGGTGCGGTGTGTGGTTGCTGGTGAGAATATGCTTAAGGTTGGCAGGTTGTCTGTGGGCGAGGACTGGCCTGCCTCCCAAGGTCTGTGAAAGTGAGGGATCATTGTCCAGGATGGGTTGTAGATCACTGATGATGCGTTGGAGAGGTTTAAGCTGAGGACTGTAGGTGATGGCCAGTGGAGTTCTGTTGGTTTCTCTTCTGGGCCTGTCTTGTAGCAGGAGTCTTCTGGGTACACGTCTGGCTCTGTTGATTTGTTTCTTTATTTCCTTGTGTGGGTATCGTAGTTTTGAGAATGCTTGGTGAAGATCTTGTAGGTGTTGGTCTCTGTCTGAGGGGTTGGAGCAGATGCGATTGTACCTCAGTGCTTGGCTGTAGACGATGGATCGTGTGGTGTGACCGGGGTGGAAGCTGGAGGCATGAAGGTAGGCGTAGCGGTCTGTGGGTTTTCGGTATAGGGTGGTGTTAATGTGGCCATCGCTTATTTGTA